>NC_083242.1:18273691-18578013 GCF_032191835.1 Heteronotia binoei | reverse complement strand
GGCGGGCCTGGGGGCGCGCCGCAGCAGCGGCGGCCCCAGGAGGAGAGCGAGGGGGACGGGCAGGGAAGGGGAGGCGAGGCCGGGGTTTTCTGGGCGGCCTGGGGCGCGCCGCAGCAGCCGGCGGCCCCAGGAGGAGAGCGAGGGGGACGGGCAGGGAAGGGGAGGCGAGGCCGGGGTTTCTGGGCGGCCTGGGGCGCGCCGCAGCAGCGGCGGCCCCAGGAGGAGAGCGAGGGGGACGGGCAGGGAAGGGGAGGCGAGGCCGGGGTTTCTGGGCGGCCTGGGGCGCGCCGCAGCAGCGGCGGCCCCCAGGAGGAGAGCGAGGGGGACGGGCAGGGAAGGGGAGGCGAGGCCGGGGTTTCTGGGCGGCCTGGGGCGCGCCGCAGCAGCGGCGGCCCCAGGAGGAGAGCGAGGGGGACGGGCAGGGAAGGGGAGGCGGAGGCCGGGGTTTCTGGGCGGCCTGGGGCGCGCCGCAGCAGCGGCGGCCCCAGGAGGAGAGCGAGGGGGACGGGCAGGGAAGGGGAGGCGAGGCCGGGGTTTCTGGGCGGCCTGGGGCGCGCCGCAGCAGCGGCGGCCCCAGGAGGAGAGCGAGGGGGACGGGCAGGGAAGGGGAGGCGAGGCCGGGGTTTCTGGGCGGCCTGGGGCGCGCCGCAGCAGCGGCGGCCCCAGGAGGAGAGCGAGGGGGACGGGCAGGGAAGGGGAGGCGAGGCCGGGGTTTCTGGCGGCCTGGGGCGCGCCGCAGCAGCGGCGGCCCCAGGAGGAGAGCGAGGGGGACGGGCAGGGAAGGGGAGGCGAGGCCGGGGTTTCTGGGCGGCCTGGGGCGCGCCGCAGCAGCGGCGGCCCCAGGAGGAGAGCGAGGGGGACGGGCAGGGAAGGGGAGGCGAGGCCGGGGTTTCTGGGCGGCCTGGGGCGCGCCGCAGCAGCGGCGGCCCCAGGAGGAGAGCGAGGGGGACGGGCAGGGAAGGGGAGGCGAGGCCGGGGTTTCTGGGCGGCCTGGGGCGCGCCGCAGCAGCGGCGGCCCCAGGAGGAGAGCGAGGGGGACGGGCAGGGAAGGGGAGGCGAGGCCGGGGTTTCTGGGCGGCCTGGGGCGCGCCGCAGCAGCGGCGGCCCCAGGAGGAGAGCGAGGGGGACGGGCAGGGAAGGGGAGGCGAGGCCGGGGTTTCTGGGCGGCCTGGGGCGCGCCGCAGCAGCGGCGGCCCCAGGAGGAGAGCGAGGGGGACGGGCAGGGAAGGGGAGGCGAGGCCGGGGTTTCTGGGCGGCCTGGGGCGCGCCGCAGCAGCGGCGGCCCCAGGAGGAGAGCGAGGGGGACGGGCAGGGAAGGGGAGGCGAGGCCGGGGTTTCTGGGCGGCCTGGGGCGCGCCGCAGCAGCGGCGGCCCCAGGAGGAGAGCGAGGGGGACGGGCAGGGAAGGGGAGGCGAGGCCGGGGTTTCTGGGCGGCCTGGGGCGCGCCGCAGCAGCGGCGGCCCCAGGAGGAGAGCGAGGGGGACGGGCAGGGAAGGGGAGGCGAGGCCGGGGTTTCTGGGCGGCCTGGGGCGCGCCGCAGCAGCGGCGGCCCCAGGAGGAGAGCGAGGGGGACGGGCAGGGAAGGGGAGGCGAGGCCGGGGTTTCTGGGCGGCCTGGGGCGCGCCGCAGCAGCGGCGGCCCCAGGAGGAGAGCGAGGGGGACGGGCAGGGAAGGGGAGGCGAGGCCGGGGTTTCTGGGCGGCCTGGGGCGCGCCGCAGCAGCGGCGGCCCCAGGAGGAGAGCGAGGGGGACGGGCAGGGAAGGGGAGGCGAGGCCGGGGTTTCTGGGCGGCCTGGGGCGCGCCGCAGCAGCGGCGGCCCCAGGAGGAGAGCGAGGGGGACGGGCAGGGAAGGGGAGGCGAGGCCGGGGTTTCTGGGCGGCCTGGGGCGCGCCGCAGCAGCGGCGGCCCCAGGAGGAGAGCGAGGGGGACGGGCAGGGAAGGGGAGGCGAGGCCGGGGTTTCTGGGCGGCCTGGGGCGCGCCGCAGCAGCGGCGGCCCCAGGAGGAGAGCGAGGGGGACGGGCAGGGAAGGGGAGGCGAGGCCGGGGTTTCTGGGCGGCCTGGGGCGCGCCGCAGCAGCGGCGGCCCCAGGAGGAGAGCGAGGGGGACGGGCAGGGAAGGGGAGGCGAGGCCGGGGTTTCTGGGCGGCCTGGGGCGCGCCGCAGCAGCGGCGGCCCCCAGGAGGAGAGCGAGGGGGACGGGCAGGGAAGGGGAGGCGAGGCCGGGGTTTCTGGGCGGCCTGGGGCGCGCCGCAGCAGCGGCGGCCCCAGGAGGAGAGCGAGGGGGACGGGCAGGGAAGGGGAGGCGAGGCCGGGGTTTCTGGGCGGCCTGGGGCGCGCCGCAGCAGCGGCGGCCCCAGGAGGAGAGCGAGGGGGACGGGCAGGGAAGGGGAGGCGAGGCCGGGGTTTCTGGGCGGCCTGGGGCGCGCCGCAGCAGCGGCGGCCCCAGGAGGAGAGCGAGGGGGACGGGCAGGGAAGGGGAGGCGAGGCCGGGGTTTCTGGGCGGCCTGGGGCGCGCCGCAGCAGCGGCGGCCCCAGGAGGAGAGCGAGGGGGACGGGCAGGGAAGGGGAGGCGAGGCCGGGGTTTCTGGGCGGCCTGGGGCGCGCCGCAGCAGCGGCGGCCCCAGGAGGAGAGCGAGGGGGACGGGCAGGGAAGGGGAGGCGAGGCCGGGGTTTCTGGGCGGCCTGGGGCGCGCCGCAGCAGCGGCGGCCCCAGGAGGAGAGCGAGGGGGGACGGGCAGGGAAGGGGAGGCGAGGCCGGGGTTTCTGGGCGGCCTGGGGCGCGCCGCAGCAGCGGCGGCCCCAGGAGGAGAGCGAGGGGGACGGGCAGGGAAGGGGAGGCGAGGCCGGGGTTTCTGGGCGGCCTGGGGCGCGCCGCAGCAGCGGCGGCCCCAGGAGGAGAGCGAGGGGGACGGGCAGGGAAGGGGAGGCGAGGCCGGGGTTTCTGGGCGGCCTGGGGCGCGCCGCAGCAGCGGCGGCCCCAGGAGGAGAGCGAGGGGGACGGGCAGGGAAGGGGAGGCGAGGCGGGGTTTCTGGGCGGCCTGGGGCGCGCCGCAGCAGCGGCGGCCCCAGGAGGAGAGCGAGGGGGACGGGCAGGGAAGGGGAGGCGAGGCCGGGGTTTCTGGGCGGCCTGGGGCGCGCCGCAGCAGCGGCGGCCCCAGGAGGAGAGCGAGGGGGACGGGCAGGGAAGGGGAGGCGAGGCCGGGGTTTCTGGGCGGCCTGGGGCGCGCCGCAGCAGCGGCGGCCCCAGGAGGAGAGCGAGGGGGACGGGCAGGGAAGGGAGGCGAGGCCGGGGTTTCTGGGCGGCCTGGGGCGCGCCGCAGCAGCGGCGGCCCCAGGAGGAGAGCGAGGGGGACGGGCAGGGAAGGGGAGGCGAGGCCGGGGTTTCTGGGCGGCCTGGGGCGCGCCGCAGCAGCGGCGGCCCCAGGAGGAGAGCGAGGGGGACGGGCAGGGAAGGGGAGGCGAGGCCGGGGTTTCTGGGCGGCCTGGGGCGCGCCGCAGCAGCGGCGGCCCCAGGAGGAGAGCGAGGGGGACGGGCAGGGAAGGGGAGGCGAGGCCGGGGTTTCTGGGCGGCCTGGGGCGCGCCGCAGCAGCGGCGGCCCCAGGAGGAGAGCGAGGGGGACGGGCAGGGAAGGGGAGGCGAGGCCGGGGTTTCTGGGCGGCCTGGGGCGCGCCGCAGCAGCGGCGGCCCCAGGAGGAGAGCGAGGGGGACGGGCAGGGAAGGGGAGGCGAGGCCGGGGTTTCTGGGCGGCCTGGGGCGCGCCGCAGCAGCGGCGGCCCCAGGAGGAGAGCGAGGGGGACGGGCAGGGAAGGGGAGGCGAGGCCGGGGTTTCTGGGCGGCCTGGGGCGCGCCGCAGCAGCGGCGGCCCCAGGAGGAGAGCGAGGGGGACGGGCAGGGAAGGGGAGGCGAGGCCGGGGTTTCTGGGCGGCCTGGGGCGCGCCGCAGCAGCGGCGGCCCCAGGAGGAGAGCGAGGGGGACGGGCAGGGAAGGGGAGGCGAGGCCGGGGTTTCTGGGCGGCCTGGGGCGCGCCGCAGCAGCGGCGGCCCCAGGAGGAGAGCGAGGGGGACGGGCAGGGAAGGGGAGGCGAGGCCGGGGTTTCTGGGCGGCCTGGGGCGCGCCGCAGCAGCGGCGGCCCCAGGAGGAGAGCGAGGGGGACGGGCAGGGAAGGGGAGGCGAGGCCGGGGTTTCTGGGCGGCCTGGGGCGCGCCGCAGCAGCGGCGGCCCCAGGAGGAGAGCGAGGGGGACGGGCAGGGAAGGGGAGGCGAGGCCGGGGTTTCTGGGCGGCCTGGGGCGCGCCGCAGCAGCGGCGGCCCCAGGAGGAGAGCGAGGGGGACGGGCAGGGAAGGGGAGGCGAGGCCGGGGTTTCTGGGCGGCCTGGGGCGCGCCGCAGCAGCGGCGGCCCCAGGAGGAGAGCGAGGGGGACGGGCAGGGAAGGGGAGGCGAGGCCGGGGTTTCTGGGCGGCCTGGGGCGCGCCGCAGCAGCGGCGGCCCCAGGAGGAGAGCGAGGGGGACGGGCAGGGAAGGGGAGGCGAGGCCGGGGTTTCTGGGCGGCCTGGGGCGCGCCGCAGCAGCGGCGGCCCCAGGAGGAGAGCGAGGGGGACGGGCAGGGAAGGGGAGGCGAGGCCGGGGTTTCTGGGCGGCCTGGGGCGCGCCGCAGCAGCGGCGGCCCCAGGAGGAGAGCGAGGGGGACGGGCAGGGAAGGGGAGGCGAGGCCGGGGTTTCTGGGCGGCCTGGGGCGCGCCGCAGCAGCGGCGGCCCCAGGAGGAGAGCGAGGGGGACGGGCAGGGAAGGGGAGGCGAGGCCGGGGTTTCTGGGCGGCCTGGGGCGCGCCGCAGCAGCGGCGGCCCCAGGAGGAGAGCGAGGGGGACGGGCAGGGAAGGGGAGGCGAGGCCGGGTTTCTGGGCGGCCTGGGGCGCGCCGCAGCAGCGGCGGCCCCAGGAGGAGAGCGAGGGGGACGGGCAGGGAAGGGGAGGCGAGGCCGGGGTTTCTGGGCGGCCTGGGGCGCGCCGCAGCAGCGGCGGCCCCAGGAGGAGAGCGAGGGGGACGGGCAGGGAAGGGGAGGCGAGGCCGGGGTTTCTGGGCGGCCTGGGGCGCGCCGCAGCAGCGGCGGCCCCAGGAGGAGAGCGAGGGGGACGGGCAGGGAAGGGGAGGCGAGGCCGGGGTTTCTGGGCGGCCTGGGGCGCGCCGCAGCAGCGGCGGCCCCAGGAGGAGAGCGAGGGGGACGGGCAGGGAAGGGGAGGCGAGGCCGGGGTTTCTGGGCGGCCTGGGGCGCGCCGCAGCAGCGGCGGCCCCAGGAGGAGAGCGAGGGGGACGGGCAGGGAAGGGGAGGCGAGGCGGGGTTTCTGGGCGGCCTGGGGCGCGCCGCAGCAGCGGCGGCCCCAGGAGGAGAGCGAGGGGGACGGGCAGGGAAGGGGAGGCGAGGCCGGGGTTTCTGGGCGGCCTGGGGCGCGCCGCAGCAGCGGCGGCCCCAGGAGGAGAGCGAGGGGGACGGGCAGGGAAGGGGAGGCGAGGCCGGGGTTTCTGGGCGGCCTGGGGCGCGCCGCAGCAGCGGCGGCCCCAGGAGGAGAGCGAGGGGGACGGGCAGGGAAGGGGAGGCGAGGCCGGGGTTTCTGGGCGGCCTGGGGCGCGCCGCAGCAGCGGCGGCCCCAGGAGGAGAGCGAGGGGGACGGGCAGGGAAGGGAGGCGAGGCCGGGGTTTCTGGGCGGCCTGGGGCGCGCCGCAGCAGCGGCGGCCCCAGGAGGAGAGCGAGGGGGACGGGCAGGGAAGGGGAGGCGAGGCCGGGGTTTCTGGGCGGCCTGGGGCGCGCCGCAGCAGCGGCGGCCCCAGGAGGAGAGCGAGGGGGACGGGCAGGGAAGGGAGGCGAGGCCGGGGTTTCTGGGCGGCCTGGGGCGCGCCGCAGCAGCGGCGGCCCCAGGAGGAGAGCGAGGGGGACGGGCAGGGAAGGGGAGGCGAGGCCGGGGTTTCTGGGCGGCCTGGGGCGCGCCGCAGCAGCGGCGGCCCCAGGAGGAGAGCGAGGGGGACGGGCAGGGAAGGGGAGGCGAGGCCGGGGTTTCTGGGCGGCCTGGGGCGCGCCGCAGCAGCGGCGGCCCCAGGAGGAGAGCGAGGGGGACGGGCAGGGAAGGGGAGGCGAGGCCGGGGTTTCTGGGCGGCCTGGGGCGCGCCGCAGCAGCGGCGGCCCCAGGAGGAGAGCGAGGGGGACGGGCAGGGAAGGGGAGGCGAGGCCGGGGTTTCTGGGCGGCCTGGGGCGCGCCGCAGCAGCGGCGGCCCCAGGAGGAGAGCGAGGGGGACGGGCAGGGAAGGGGAGGCGAGGCCGGGGTTTCTGGGCGGCCTGGGGCGCGCCGCAGCAGCGGCGGCCCCAGGAGGAGAGCGAGGGGGACGGGCAGGGAAGGGGAGGCGAGGCCGGGGTTTCTGGGCGGCCTGGGGCACGCCGCAGCAGCGGCGGCCCCAGGAGGAGAGCGAGGGGGACGGGCAGGGAAGGGAAGGCGAGGCCGGGGTTTCTGGGCGGCCTGGGGCGCGCCGCAGCAGCGGCGGCCCCAGGAGGAGAGCGAGGGGGACGGGCAGGGAAGGGGAGGCGAGGCCGGGGTTTCTGGGCGGCCTGGGGCACGCCGCAGCAGCGGCGGCCCCAGGAGGAGAGCGAGGGGGACGGGCAGGGAAGGGAAGGCGAGGCCGGGGTTTCTGGGCGGCCTGGGGCGCGCCGCAGCAGCGGCGGCCCCAGGAGGAGAGCGAGGGGGACGGGCAGGGAAGGGGAGGCGAGGCCGGGGTTTCTGGGCGGCCTGGGGCGCGCCGCAGCAGCGGCGGCCCCAGGAGGAGAGCGAGGGGGACGGGCAGGGAAGGGGAGGCGAGGCCGGGGTTTCTGGGCGGCCTGGGCCGTGCCGCGCTGGGCCCAGCCACCCAGGCAGGAGGGAGCGGGGCGGGGGCCAGGCCCGGGATCCCTGGGGGGGGAAGGGCCACTTACCTTAGTCTAGGCAATCTTTCTCTTCTTCTCCGTCCTCTCTCTCTCTCTTTCTTCTTCTCTCTCTCTTTCCCTCTCTGCAATGGGCCTGGGCAAGGACAGCAGATCGAGCACCTCGTCTGCTGCACAGCCCAGGGTAGAAAGGGAAAGAATTAGAAGCAGCGTGGGAAGCGGGAAGCGGGGGGTGGGCAGCCACGTCCCACGGACCAATGGTGAGGGCCCCTAGCTGCCTGCCACGCCCCCACACCACTTCAAGACCGCTCCCCAGTGGCTGGGCAGGCTGGCAGGTAACGTGGAGCCCTCACCATTGTATCCATTTTAGCTAAACCGGGACTTTTAATGGTCCCGGGATAGCTAAGCCGGGAGGCGGGGAATTTCGGCGTGGGGGAGGGACATTCCCGGGAGCCCGGGACGGTTTGGGCAGCCTATTGTAACCTCCTATATCCATTTTTAGGCTCTGCTAAATTTAGTGTAAATTTTAATCAATTAACTCGTTGGATTAGCTGTTTGTATTAATTGGATCTGATTTGTGGTAAATTAATTGGGAGTATTATTGGGGGGGATTATATTCAATTTTACCATTAGATTAGATTATATATATTTTACCAATTGATATAAGGAAATTATGGGGTGGGCTTAATTGGGTTGATTGAGAACGGGGATCGATGGGGCAGAGTGAATTAGGGGGCTAATTAAGGATAGTGTTTTAGATACTAGTGGTGGCAGCTACAACATCTATCACCACCAGCGGGAGATGACTGGTCTAGGGATTCCAGTGCTCCTGGGGAGGGGGAGGTATGGTGGTGGGAACAGACAACAATATAAGGGAAGGGAGCGGAAACCTGTTAGTGCTCGGCCTCCTTCCAGTCTGTGTCCCATCCCGAGGGTGACAAGTAGTAGGGTCAGGTCAGACCCGCCTCCGTCATTGGTGTTATGCAATGCCAGGTCCATTAATAATAAGACCTCTAGTCTAGAGAGGAGCTGCAATTGTGAGGGATCCCCAGGTCTCACCTGGAGACTGCATCCCTAATTCTGGCACCTAGAGAGAGAGAGAGAATGCATGAAACCATGGGAGCCAAAGACTGCCAATTTTTCTTCCCTATAGTGTAAGCCAAAATGCCCTCAAAACGAGGTTGGGGAATTAGTCAGGTGGGCACTAGGGGTGTGCATTCGGCTCGGCCCAACCGTATTTAAAGCCAAATCAGCACTGATTCGGCTGTATATGGAATCGGCTGCAGCCGATTCCCATTGGGGACCATTATACGGTAGCCGAATACGGCTCACCGTATACTTCCGAATAGATATTCGGAAGTATACGGATGTCAATGCAAAAGGCGGGAAAGTGGCTTCTGCAGCCTCAGGGGAGCTGCTTGCCTACTTTCCCGCCTTTGGTAGCCTTTTCCCGCCTCTCCCATAGCCTCCCTGGGATCAGGGAGGGGGGGAGGGGGAAGAGGAGCCCCAGCAGCCAATCCAAAGCATGCATTTGCAAAATGCATTGCAAATGCATGCTTTGCAGGGCTGTTGTGTAGCTGATGGCCCAGCCATCAGCAACATTGTTGTTATTTTGATCTTTTGCTTACTTGGGTATCCAAGTAAGCACTGTTGTCTGGCCAATCAGAGAGCAGTGCTATTTTTTGAAACTGCTCTCTGTAGGGCCAGAGAACCTTTTAAAGGAGTCTTCCTGGCTGGACTCCTCCATTGCTGCTGTGTTGGTGTATGTTGGTTGGTGTGAGAGATTGTGCTGCTGCTGGCTGGCCCTTGGCTTCAGCTGCTGCCTGCTGCTCTCTCACTCAGCCTTACCAGACTTCCCAGGACTAGAGAAGACAAGGTAAGACATTCTTGGGGTTCTTGTTTTTATTTATTGTTGGTAAAAGGACTTTTTAAGACTCAGAGTCCCTTTATTTATCCAGATTTGGGTGGTGGTGGGGTAGCTTATTTGGGGTTAGGGGTTTCTGCTTGGGGAGGGGGCCTGGGGTGGGGGTGGGGGTTTGCCAATTTGCCCATATCTTAATTTAGTGAGAGGACTTTTATAATTAATAATAGTAATAAAATTTTATTTATATCCCGCCCTCCCCCGCCAAAGTAGGCTCAGGGTGGCTAAAAGTGCAGTGTCCTTTTACTTCTCCTGATTTGGGTGGCTTGGATTTCTTGGGGTTAGGGTGAAGGGTTTTTTTGGGGGGGAGGGGTTGGCAAAGTTCCTGTATTGTTAAAAGTTATTTTTTTTACTGTTTTAACAGTATTCAGTGTTTGATTTGTTGCTGCTGTGTTGTGCTGCTGCTGTTACTCTTCTCTTCTGGTTCTTGGGGAGGGGGTGCTGTTTGGCCTAATTTCCATTGTTTAAAAGGCCACTTTTGCCCCCCTTTTCCTGGTTCTGGTTTTAGGGGGGGGTGTTGTTGACTTATTTGGCCTGAGTTTTCTTGTTGGTGAAAAGGCCACTTTTTCAACACTTGGCCTTTTGTGATTCTGCTGGTTTTGTTTTGGTTTTTTTAAATTACCTCTGGTTGGTGTGGGGGTTGGCAAGGGTGTGTGTGGGCTGGGTCACGTCTTGTTTTTATAGAGTAGATTGTGTGTTCTGTGGCAGGGAAGCTGGCACCTGGGTGAGAGACCCAGCACCAGCAGGCTTGTTGTGGTTGGCCAGCTCTCCCCGTGTTGTTTGGGGCAGGGCTAGAGAGCTGGCATCTGTAGATTGTGTGTTCTGTGGCAGGGAAGCTGGCGCCTGGGTGAGAGACCCAGAACCAGCAGACTTGTTGTGGTTGGCCAGCTCTCCCCGTGTTGTTTGGGGCAGGGCTGGAGAGCTGGAATCTGGGTTTGCTGCAGCCAGGTCTGCAGAGCAGACCTTGAGCCGATTGTGTTTTCTGTGGCAGTGATGTTGGCAACTGAGTTTATATTGGTTCCAGGCCTGCAGGGTTCATAGAGTAGATAGAGGGATGTAGTGCATTTGGGTCCTATAGAGATTCTCTGGTGTGAAGTTAGGTTTGGCTTTGGGTGCCCCAGGAACTGGACCCCCTGGTCCAATTTTTTTTTGCCTTGTGGGTTTTGTGTGGGACAGTGCCCTGAAGCTGCACAGCCGTTTGGGGGGCTCTCCTCAAAACCCCCTGCTCCCCAGAGCCACTTTTCCCACGACAGTTACAGTGAGGAAGTGGCTAATTGGGCTTTCCCCATCATTGTTGGCAATGGGCCTTTTGGGGAGGCCAAAGACAGGGGCCCCCTGGCCCAATCTTTTTGGGACTTGGGGGTTTTGTAGGGGAGAGTCCCCTGTGGGTTCCCTGCAGTTTTTGGGGCTCTCTCTCAAACCCCCTGCCCCCCAGTAGCCTCTAATTATGCCCTATGTTGCCATTGATTTCAATGGCCCATAGGGTATAATGATGGAATAGGGGCACCCTCTTTGGGTGTTCCTGGAATGGGATCCCCTGGCCCAATCTTTTTGGGACTTTGGGGGGTTGGAGGAGAGAGTCCCCTGCAGGTCCCCTGCAAATTTGGGGGCACTCCCTCAAACCCCCTCCCCTCCAGGCGGCTTCAAATATACCCTATTTGCCATTGATTTCAATGGCCCATAGGGTATAATAGGGCCGTATATTCGGAAATAGCCGCGCATCTACCGTATGTGCGGCTATTCCGAGTGCGGTATTCAGCAGTATACGGGGATTCCAAATTTTTTCTCCCCGTATACTTCCGAATCCGTGTAATTCCGAATTTTTTTTTTTTTTTGCACATCCCTAGTGGGCAGCTGGCTCACTAGGGATCGTTTTCCCAATGTATGCAAGATTAACCAACCAGAGAGTGACGCTTAAATAATGGGACTCTAATTTAGTAAAACCAATTATAATTTATTAAGAAAAATATAGTCTTCCATACAAGATAAAACTACACATACAATCACACATACAGTCCTAGGAAATATATATAGATGGATAGGGGAACATAAAGGGTAGACAAACAGGGTAATATTTACCTATCGTAGTCTTCGAGGAATGCTCCAATTGGCAACGAGTGAGGGAGTGGGTAAGGGACCCGAAACTGATCAGGAATCGGGGATGGATCTATGTAGCGGAATGTGGGATACTGATAGAAGCACACCTGTGGGTAGCTAGTCCACAGGTTATAAGGACTCTCTTGAGCCCTCAGGGGATGGGAGGTATGAGGGAGGAGAGAGGGGAGGCCCTGCAGTGACCATAAGGGTTGGACTACTGTAGTAGCCAATAGAAAGTTCCTTGGTGGCACCTAATTGGGTACCTGCTCTTGACCAATGAACTTGCCTGGATCCTGTGTACCTGAGAGTACTTTCAGATTGAAACAGGCCCTGGGGCGGCTCCAAAGTGACAGTTGGGAAGAAGAATAGAAGTGAGTACTGGGTGGGGGACACTTAAGATTAGATGGGCTTATCTAAAAAGGTCACAATAGAGAATCAAATGTTGGCCTAGGTAACACCTGGATTTAGACAAAAGACTTGGCTCTGGCAGGAGATGGTCTTCCTCTTCTATCTTCTTCTGGGTATGAGTCTTTGTCCAGGGTTCCGCTGGACAAAGGAAGCGACCGTTGGGTTGATGGTCCATTCATTGGGCAGATGGGTTGCTTGCAGGCCAAAGGTGACTTCTGGTGTGTACATGAGCCTTCTATTACGATGAAATGAAGTCAAGCTTGGCAGGAAGATGGCTACGTGTGGTGTTAGCTTTACACGGTGGATTCCATGTTCAGCGCTTCGTAACCGTTCGCCTGGATAGCTCCTTGGCGGTGCAGTCTCTTCTGCTCCATGGCTGGCATACGTGATGATGGGAAGACGTCCGTTGTGTTAGCAGGCACTCTGTACCGGTTTAGAGTGCCTGAATAACTTGTGGCTGCTTGTACACATAAGTCCCTTATGTTCCTGGATTGGTTTGCCCACACTCTCTGGCCAGATGTGTGCGAACTCACTTCTCCAGGTGCCCTGGCAACCATAGTGGTGACTACGATGTTCAGAAAGGGGGCTTTTCCTCATAATAGAGGCACTTATTTTTTTAGAATTTGTTTGATCACCAGAAATTCAGTAAACACGCCCTTGGATCTCTCCAGTGTAGTCAGTTGTAACGGCAGCTTATGAGGTTTTTGGGTCTCAACCTGGATGAACCTCCTCTCCCCTGGTAGCCTTACAGGCAGGGCTTTTTTGTAGCAGGAACTCTTTTGCATATTAGGCCACACACCCCTGATGTACAGGGCCTACTGTAAGCTCCAGGAGGATTGGCTACATCAGAGGTGTGTGCTCTAATATGCAAAGGAGTTCCAGCCATAAAAGAAGCCCTGCTCACAGGTATGCCACTGATCCACCAGGCTATCAATTATCCTCCAACCCCCCCCCCCCTTTTTTTTTCTATGCAGGACTAATTGCATCTGCCTGTTCAGGTAGATGGGAGGAGGAGGTGAGCAGCAGATCCAGACTATGCTATGGCTGCAGGGGCTGTTAAAAGGCAAAGAAGGTCCTGGGAAAGTTGCCCTGTTGCTCAACAGGTAGAGATGAACAGAGCCACCCTTGTTAATCTCTTTTGCAGGAGTCCCAGTTTCCATTTCTCAAGGTTGCCGGAGGAACCCCCAGGAATTAAGATTTGCACTTGGCAAGGAGGGCTGTTATGCCTTGACAGTTTCTTTTAATGAAGATGGAATCATATTCCTCTCTCCCTCCTGCAGTTTTTCTGGGCACGCTGTTAGTTCAACAGGTGAGAGAGTTCAGAGCTCTCTCGGATGAAAAGTGCTGCCGAGGGCTGTGCCGCTCCGCGTTGTGTGAGGTTGCTCCTTCAAAGCAGCTGGAAATACTTTCATTGGCACAGTTGTGGCTCAGGAACTCTTACCTTTGTGGTTTTTCTGCCCTTCTGCTGGGCTGAAGTGGATAAACTTTATTGGTTTGGTCTTGTGGTTTTAGCATGACCTGTGAGAACTCGATTTGCTAAGTCCAGGAAAAAGAAAGAAAACATCAAAGGACACTTTTTTGGTACCCAAACCAGACAACCTCTTCAAGCTCAGCCAAAGGTTTTCCACTCGCCTTTGTTGTTCTGCGGTCTCTTCCCACCCCAGATTCTCAGGTCTTTCACAATCTGTTTTGAAAACTCTCTTCATTTGCAGATTTCAGTACAGCCTTCTGTAAGGACACAAGAAGACCCTTCCTGGATCAGACCATCTAGTCCAGGGGTGACCAAACTGCAGCTCAGGAGCCACATGTGGCTATTTCACACATATTGTGTGGCTCTCGAAGCCCGCACTGCCCCGTCAGCTGGCTTGGAGAAGGCATTTCTCTCTTTAAATCATTTCACCAAGCCAAGTCAGCTGGTGGCTTAGAGAATGCATTCAAAGTTAAAAGTTGCTTTCTTTCCACCTCTGCTCCCTCCCATCTATTTGCCTGCATTGGAGAATATGGTTCTTTAAATCCTTCCTTGGAGAATTTGTCTCTTTAAATGCTTCTCCAAGCTAAGCCAGCCCCCCCCCCTAATTATTTCTTTCCACCTCTCTCTCTCATTTGTATCCAATTGAGGGAGCTAGGGGATACTTGTTTGGTGTAGTGGTTAAGGGCGCAGACTCTTATCTGGGAGAACCGGGTTTGATTACCCACTCCTCCACTTGCAGCTGCTGGAATGGCCTTGGGTCAGCCAGAGCTCTGGCAGAGGTTGTCCTTGAAAGGGCAGCTGCTGTGAGAGCTCTCTCAGCCCCACCCACCTCACAGGGTGTCTGTTATGGGGGAGGGAGATAAAGGAGATTGTGAGCCATTCTGAGACTATGAGATTCAGAGTATAGGGCAGTATATAAATCCAATTTCTTCTTCGTCGTCGTCATCATCATCATCTTCTTCCTCCTCCTCCTCCTGAAACCGGGACTGCATTTTTAAAAAAATAAATAGCAGGTCTAGATGACAGGAGGCTCTCTGGGAAAATCAGAGTAGTTAAAATATCTTTTCCAGTCTGTCTTACGTTCACAATGCAAAATTTAAGTTACACAGACACTTGGTCATTAAGGAATGATAATTATTTGAGGTAAAACAGGTGGTTTTGACTTATAGATGTAACCAGAATAAATATTATGCTGCCGGATAAATAGCACCACTGTATTGTTTTAACTTTTTATAATCATTTATATTTGTACTTGTACTGTTATTGATTTTATCTGTTATTATGATATCATGATTCCGTGTCATGTCCTGTAAGCCGCCCTGAGCCTGCCTTGGCGGGGAGGGCGGGGTATAAATAAAAATTTACTTACTTACTTACAGATATGCTGTCAAGTCCTTGCTTGCTGATTGATCCATTCCTGAACTGATGTAGTAACGTAGGATGGTGCTGTAGGTTTAATTAGGTTTGCTGTTTTTTGTGCTAAGGGGTTGCACAGAGGTATGCATTGTCAAAGATCCAGAAAGGAAGTTTCCCTTTTAAAATGTCCAACAGAGTGTGTGTATGTGTGTGTGTGTTTTGTGCTATCTCGATTCCTGGGCTGTATCTCAGGAACAGAGATTCTGTTTGCACCAAATCACTTCTGGGGAAAACATATTCTCTTCAAAGGTGAACAGCCTTTCTGTGCAGGGTGTGAAACAGCATTATATGTAGTAGAGTATCAGATCTGCCTGCTGGGGGAGGGGGGGGGACTCCAGCCTTTGGCATGAAATAGAGCCCCTATCACTGGCAGGTCTCCTGCAACCTTTGCAACCCTGCTGGTTGACACATCGCATTCTCCTAAACCAAGACTCTTTGTACAACCCACAAAAAGCAAGTGGTATATCTTCTTTTCTGGGATGTGTCACTTCTGGGTTGCAAGTGAGTAGGCTACATGTTTAACTGTTCCTCAGAGATCTGTGTAGTGGTTAAGAGCAGTGGACTGCAATCCAGAGAACCAAGTTTGATTCCCCACTCCTCCACATCCAGCCAGCTGGGTGACCTCAGGCCAGCCTCAGTTCTCTCAGAACTCTCTAAGCTCCACCTACCTCACAGGGTGTCTGTTGTGAGGAGAGGAAGGGGAAGGCGATTGTAAGCTGCTCTGAGACTCCTTAAGGTAGTGAAAGGCAGGATATGAAAACCAGCTCTTCTTCTTCTTGGGCCAGTCGCAGTTCTGTCAGATTGTAAGTCACAGGTGACTATCTCACAAGGTGCCTGTGGTGGGGAGAGGAAGGGAGTGTGATTGTAAACCGCTTTGAAACTCCTTGAGTAGAAGGGTATAAATCAAATTTTCCTCCTCCTCCTCCAATAGATTAAAAAAGAGCTCAATTCTGCTTGGGAGGGCACTGTAGAAGTATGATGGTGAAAAGTGCTGTCAAGTTATAGCTGACTTGCAGTGACCCTGTAGAGTTTTCAGGGCACGAGACAAACAGAAGTACTTTGCCATTTCCTGCCTCTGCAGAGTGAACCTGGACTTCCTTGGTGGCCTCCCAAAGTACTGGTGGACCTCTAGATGGCACTTGGTTGGTTTTTTGGCCACTGTGTGACACTGAGTGTTGGACTTGGTGGGTCATTGACTCGATCCAACATGGTTTCTCTTACATTCTCTTATGTAAGTACTAACCAGGACTTACCCTGCTTAGGTCCCAAAAACTGACGCGATCAGGCTAACCTGGCCCATCCAGGTTAAGGCACAAAAGAACTAGTGTGTCAGGGTTTGATCAGCCATCCATCTGTCCAGCCGTGTCAGTTTTTCTGTATGCAGGGCAGTTCTTAATATGAGGTCATAGTAAAACAAAACAAAGTCATAGTCAAACATTTGATACCCTCCCCACCACTCTTTCCATCTGATATAGTACAGCCCAGTCCGGGGGGGGGGGATCACCATGTGGTTCAGCTGCTGATATAAACGTACACCCTCTAACACCAATCAGAATTTTTTGAAGCTGTTTAACATATTGCTTGGTACTTACCAACATATTGCATGATGCTTACTACCTTGTGCACCAGCTTTTTAAAAAACCCTCTTTAACTAGATCAGCTTTTAGACACATAAAAAACATCCTTTCTCTTTGCGTTTAATTCTGCAATATACGCAAATCTCTATGAAATGCAATTTCTAGATGGGATGTAGGCAGAGGTAGAATTCTAACAGGAGCTCCTTTGCATATTAGGCCACACACCCCTGACATAAGCCAATCCTCCAAGAGCTTCCAAGGCTTCTTTGTAAGCTCCTGGAGAATTGGCTACATCAGGGGTGTGTGGCCTAATATGCAAAGGAGCTCCTGCTAGAATTCCACCCCTGGACGTAGGGAAAACTAGCAGGCTGTACAAGAGTTTGGCTTGCATGTGTTGTCCTGTTGCCAGGATGGTTGGGCCATTCTAGCAGCTTGAGAGTCAGTCGGCCAACACAAACGCTGAGCCCAAGCCAGCTTCTTGGTGCTGACAGACAGCATCATTCTCGAGATGTCAGCTGCAGAGTACGTAGGAGACCAAACATTCCCACATATTCGGCAGAGAGGCACAGCAAGCACAAAGGTGGTGGATGCATCTTCCTTTCTTGCCCTTGGAGTGCAAGGAGGGTGCATGGCAGTTTTCCACAGACTGTTGTGATCTGCAGCGTTCGATGCAGCACCTTTTTTGCACGTAGGGGAGCCTCGCAAATGCTTTGCATTTCTTCTGTCTTGACAGGGGTTCCTTCTGTTCCTCATAACATGAAGCAGACTGGGCAGGGGCTATTTAAAAGTTAAGTAGCTAATTAAGCCGGGCACACAAACGCTATCTCCCTGTATTCTGCAGCTGACGTCCTGCAAGCATAGAGGAAGAGAGGTCTCTGGCTACGTGCTGTAAGCAGAGTCTGCCTCAGCTGTTGAAACTGCTGCTTTGTGAATCTCGGTCAGGGGTGGCCAAACTTACTTAAAGTAAGAGCCACATAGAATAAACATCAGATGTTTGAGAGCCGAGGGAGGGAGGGAGGAAAATAGAAGAGGAAGAGATGGAAGGAAAGCAACTTTAAATGCATTCTCCAAGCCACTGGCTGACTTGGAGAAGTGATTTAAAGAGAGAAATGCCTTTTCCAAGCTGGCTAATGGGGCAGTAGGGGCTTTGATAGCCACACAATATGTGTGAAAGAGCCACATGTGGCTCCTGAGCCACAATTTGGCCACCCCTGATCTCGGTCTTCTGGTCCCTTTGCTCTGATCCAAGTGAAACCTGGTGTGAAAGTGCCTCCTTTGGCTTCATGATTCTAAAGCTTTTTTGGGGGGACAGAAATAATGCACTGTGAGTGCTGTGCGCAAAGCTTTCATCCACTGCAAGTTTTTTGGTATGGTACAGTTCTGAGTGGAAAATGAAGCCATTTTTACTTTAAAATCCCGTAAATTTTCCTAAGTGTGCATTTTTAGATTGGCTGAATTAGAAATGATGCGGTTTTTGTTGTTAAACCAATGAAATAAATGCAAGGCTTGATAAGCATTGCATATATTTCCATTTTCCCCAAATCTTGTTTGGTAGGGTTTTTTCACCCATGATCTCAAAACCTCTAGAACAGGGGTGGCCAAACTTGCTCAGCATAAGAACCATGCAGAATAAACATCCAATGTTCTTTCCTTCCTTCCCTGTGGCTCTTAAACATCTGACTTCATGTCTCGCAGCTCTCAAACATCCAATGTTTATCCTATGTGGATCTTACATTAAGCAAGTTTAGCCACTCCTGGTCTAGATGGCCTGTATGGTCCCTTCCAACTCTATGATTCTATGAATGACCTCCAGAAGGTCCTATCATTAACAGCCTTGCTCATTAACAGCTGAGGCAATGGACGTCACTTGTTATTGACTTTCCCCTTTTCATTCCATCCGAGTGCTGTAGCACCTGCTGGACCTGGACAATAGACCATGTCTGTGAGGCAGAATTTGCCATTTTAGTCTCTACTCTATAATTTCAGATTTTATATATTTTAACTGTTGTCTTTTATGATATCGAATGGATGGATGGATGTTTTGCAGACTGAAGACTATGACTTCATGAGTCCATCTCATGATCAGTTTTCCTCTTTTCCTACTGCCTTCAGCTTTCCCTAATATAAGAAACAAATACTCAATGCCAGCTATGTGTTGCCCTGGCAATCTGCAAAACATGAAGGACTCATGGAGGATGAGGAGAACTCACTACCATCTCTTGGGCTCCTGAGCGGGATTGATGATGAACCCATCCGTGATGGGATAAGAGTCCTCCGTACCCATTCAGCTGGTGGGAGGTGTCCGTTGTTCTGAACTGGCTTGTTGGTTCAGCAGTCTCCCGTTGCAGCCTCCCTTTGAAGCTTCTCTGTAGCAGAACTGCTGCTCTTAGGTCAGCAATGGAATGTCCTGGAAGATTAGAATCTTTTCCCATTGGTTTCTGAGCATTGTGGGGTTTTTTAATGTCAGATTTGTCCATTCTTTTGTGCCAGAACTGGCCTGTCTGTCCACTGTAGAGAGTCAGCTGGACAAAAGTAATCTTAGTTTTATCCTATTTTTCCTCCCAGGTTTATTTTTATATCCTACTTTTATGTTAAAAAAAAACCACACAAGGCGGCTAACAAATATGAAATCCTACTACAGCATATCAAGTAATTAACTGTTAATTAGGCAGAAGGCAGCACCTCCAGTCAGTGTCAATCTGGTGGGGTTGTATCCGGCCCCTCCCCCGGTTGCAGGGCTTTTTTTGTAGCAGGAGCTCCTTTGCATTTTAGGCCACACACCCCCTGATGTAGCCAATCTTCCAAGAGCATACAGGGCTCTTAGTACAGGGCCTACTGTAAGCTCCAGATGGATTGGCTACATCGGGAGGGTGTGGCCTAATATGCAAAGGAGTCCCTGCTGCAAAAAAAGCCCCTGCCTGGTTGCAGTCTGGCATTTCTGACCATGGCGCCAAACTGGCTTTCCGCAAGATCATGCCTCAGAGCTCAAATCCATTGCTGCTGTCTATGAGGGGGAGGCGGTCGCCAGAAGGAAATGCATCGCATTTACTAGTTCTTTTTCCTTGCCACTTCCACAAATTTAATTTTTTTTTTAGCAGTTCCTCCAGTTTGCTGACTATTTACTGGTAGCTGCATTCACTCCTCAGCAGGCTGCCTGCTCTAGAAAAATGGAGCCTATAGATAAAATGCTGGGCCATTTTTAAGAGGGAAAAAAAGGAAGGATATATAGAGTCTAAAGCTTTTAACTTTTTTTTTAAAAAAATCATATAACATTTGTTTCCATGGAAGCCGGTCTGGCCACCAGCAGCTAAAACAGTAATTCAGCTGCATGTAGCAGTTTCCATAGAAAAGAACTCTGCCTGCCTGGAAGTCCCATTTCTGTTTCTGTACTGTGGACATTTCTCGATGAGAGCAGCGGTTTCGTTGCAAGAACTGCAAGCCCAAATTAGCTTTCAAAGCAAATATGCTTTGCAGTCAAGCCTCTGGCAGGCAATGAGCAATTATAGGGAGGATCTGAGAGCCTCCGTGGGAAAGAGAGGACACTGGTTTATTCCCTGTCTTAGCCTTTTTTTTTAATCTTTGGAATTTGAACCAGCATGGTATCAGTGTCCATTTTGTAGGCCAGTTTATGAACTTGCGCAAGGAGCCAGCATATAGGATAAAGAGAGTTGGCCTAGTGCAGGGTTGGCCAAACTGTGACTCAGGAGCCTCATGCGGCTCTTTCACATGTATTGTGTGGCTTTCGAAACCCCCACTGCCCCATCAGCCAGCCTGGAGAAGGCATTTGTCTTTTTAAATCACTTCTCCAAGCCAAGCCAGCCAGCAGCTTGGAGAATGCATTTAAAGTTAAAGTTCCTTCCTTCCTTCCTTCCTTCCTTCCTTCCTTCCTTCCTTCCTTCCTTGGTGGCTCTTGTGTTAAGCAAGTTTGGTCACCTCTGACCTCGGGTTAGAGAGACAGGGCCCAACACCCCATTCAGCCACAAAGCCCACTGCGGTGTTCTTGGGCCAGTCCCTGTCTCTCAGCCTAATGTACTACCTCACAGGGTTGTTGAGAGTGTAAGATGGAGGAAGGGGGACCCGTGTACATCATCCTGAGCTCATGGTGGAATGGCAGGATAAAGGGGGGGGGGGATGGAATGCACAGACTCCAATCTGCCTTAGTGTAGTAATAAGCTATGAAACAAGCAGGTATCAGTTACAGGTTAATCTAATTTATAATAGCAAAGCAGGAATCCCGCTGTGGGTAATTGAAAGGGGATTTCAGATTTTGTAAAGCTTACTTGACCATTACTGGAGGTCTGCCTTTTCATCGGTGCAAAATTCCCTGCTGAATCTTTCTGAAGGCTTTCCATACCTTTTCCCAGTTTGTTTCAGAAGACCATTTTGAAACAGCGCTTTTGTCTGAAAGAATGGGCAAGGCCAGAGTCAGCAGCCTTTTATAATTTGAAAAGCCAAACTATGTCGGAGCCAACCCAAGGGGAAGTCATGTATCTTAGGCATTCCCCTGGCACAGCCTTATAATTAAAGTGCCAAACGATGTCAGAATTCAGAACATGGGATCAACAAATAAGAAAGACTATTTGCATGACTGAAACATCCTAACGTTGCTGATATTTGGCAAGTTGATCGATCATCCATAAAGCTTCCGCAACCCAAACACTGGTAGGTGTGGGTCTTTTGGTGGGGAAGTGGCACATGTGAGGTCTTACAAGAATTTATATAGAGTTGCCCTGTATCATTGCTTCTGTACCCTGGCATAAATCTGTACACGTTTCATAGCTGAGTTCCCCCCTATCATTTCCTTTCCTACAGAGTCTTTAAGAAGCCCTTTTGTTGTTGTTCAGTCGCACAGTCAAGTCCGACTCTTTGCGACCCCATGGACAAAGTCACACCAGGCCCTCCTGTCTTCTGCCATCCTCCGAAGTCCGCTTAGATTCATGTTTGTTACATCAGTAACGCTTTCCGGCCATCTCCTCTTTTGCCGTCCCCTTCTTCTTTTGTCTTCTGTCTTTCCCAGCATCAGGGTCTTCTCCAGGGAGTGCTCCCTTCTCATTTGGGGGCCCAAGTATTTGATCTTCAGCTTCAGCATCTGACCTTCCAGGGAACAGTCGGGGTTGATTTCCCTTAGGATTGACTGATTTGATCTTCCTGCAGTCCAAGGGACTCTCAAGAGTCTTCTCCAGCACTTCTTCTCCAGCACTTCTTCTGCGCTCGGCCTTCCTTATGGTCCAGCTCTTACAGCCATACATTACTACTGGGAATACCATCGCTTTGACTATACGGACTTTTGTTGGCAGGGTGATGTCTCTTCTTTTTATTATACTGCCCAGGTTCACCATAGCTGTCCTCCCAAGGAGCAAACGTCTTTTAATTTTAAGGAAGCCCTTTAGTCACATAAAAATCTTTGCTTGGGGTTCCCTCCACAACCAGGTATCCTAGCACCCCATCTGCCCCTCCAATAGACGTTAAAACATCTTTCATTTTAAAAGAGCTGGCATTTTAAAAGAAATGGCTTTCATTTTAAAAGAGCTGTGTCAAATTCCCTACTGAACCACATTCGGCTCTGGAGCCGGTAGGTTGAAGAAAGACTTCCTGCTCCATGGGTCCCCAACCCTCGGTCTGTGGACCAGTACAGGTCCGTGGCCTGTTAGCAATAGGGCCATGAGTTGTATAATTATTTCATTATATATTACAATGCAGTAATAATAAGATGACGACATTGGATTTATATCCTGCCTTGCACTCCAAATCTCAGAGTGTCTCACAATCTCCTTTCCCTTCCTCCCCCACAACAGATACCCTGTGAGGTGGGTGGGGCTGAGAGAGCTCTCACGGAAACTGTCCTTTCAAGGACAGCTCTACCAGAGCAATAGCTGATCCAAGGCCATTCCAGCAGCTGCAAGTGGAGGAGTGGGGAATCAAACCCGGTTCTCCCAGATAAGAGTCTGCACACTTAAATATACCAAATAAAGTGCACAGTTGCATCATCCAGAAACCATCACACACACACACACATCCTGCTCTGTGGAAAAACTGTCTTCCACAAAACCGGTCTCTTATGCCAAAAAGGTTGGGGACCGCTGCCCTACTCCAAATCTAGGTGCTGTGACCGCTGTTTCAAGCATTGATCAGCAGGAAGAGCACCAGCATTAAGGATGCTTGCAACTAAATTGAGGCAAGGAGGTACAGAGCCTGCGTTTGAGTTTTTGCAATATTTTTTTTTGCCCTCGAGGCAATTAATTACTTTCTCTTTACCCTCACCACTTTCCAGGTTTAATCTGATGTTGGATGCATTTGTCCTGACGGGGTCTTGTTCAATGTTAGTGAATTAATGTAGGAGCAGAGGAACCTAGTTCACAAATGTGGCGTTTAGAGACAGAGACCATTCCTCCTGCATGGGTCAACCCAAGGGGAAGTCATATATCTTAGGCATTCCACTGGCACAATGTGGAACCCAAGACGTGACTTGTTCTGTATCCCATTTGCCCCAAAGGGCAAGCTGCAATATCCCCTTGTCGCCACTGAAGGGCAGCAAAATGTCTTTGGGCCGGCCCTGGAAACAGAATTGGTACAGCCCAAGGAACTGTGCAAGAGATAGACACAAGCACATCTGGATGTTTCTCTTGCATCTCTCTTCAGCAGCAAACTTACAACTCTCCTCCACTGTTAAAGTGCCAAGCCAGGAGGCCACTGTGTCATTGTAGGAGTCTGAGACAATCTCCCACTCACAGTGGGAGCAGCCAAACCAAGCATTTCTGGCTGCTGCTGGGTCTCAGCACAGTGGATCCTTGATGCCAGCCCTACTCTGCCTCGAAGCCAGGATTTGGAAGTTCAGGGGAGGCCTTTAATTTTGGGGACTGCACTCAGCGGCCCCAACCCATGGCTGCTGTCATGCCGTCTGGGGCCCTGCACGGCCTTCCCTTCTATCCTTGCCACTCTTGCGGCCACAGCCCACCCTTACCTATCACTCACGTAGCACTTGGCCAGCAGCAGAAGCAGTCCCAGCCTCCCACAGGAGTTAAAGGATCCACCAATCACCTTTTAACTAGCAGAAGAGCTGGCCCTCCTCCCCAGTGCTGCCGCCTGCACTGGGAGCAGCCTCATAGCTAGGGGCCATGAGGGGAGGGGGCCGCAGGGGGAGGAGGCCTTTTAAATAATTCAGGCGGCTGGTGACTGCTCCTGCCACCTGTCCCGTGCTATTTGGACCCCACCAATGAGATGATTTGTGGGCCCTTTAAATGGCATGGGAGGGGCAGCAGCTGCTCCTGGGTGCCCCTCCCCCTAATTTAAATTGCACAGAAGAGAGAGGCAGCCTGGAGGTGAGGGGCCTCAAACTGTCAGGGGGGCAGGTCCCATGGGCCCCTGGTTAGCTACGGGCCTGACTGGGAGAGATGGAGGTGGGGAAGGCAAGGGCGGCAGGAGTGTGGGAAAGGCAGAAGAGGTCCCAGGGGCTCGTTGGGGGCCCCAAGTCAGGGGGACCCCATCCAGAAGTCGTGGACTGTGCGCTCACAGGCCCCCTTGTAGCTATGGGCCTTGCCCTACTGTCAGCAGAAGACTGGCGGTTTTCTCCGGCCCCCTCACCAAACCCAGGCATCCCCCGGGTGTTTCAGTGACTGAATTGTTAGCATCAGAAACATACCAGACGAATAAGACTGAACACTTATTTTTAAGTTCAGAATCCTTTTACCTAATTAAGGAAGGCATTAGTTATATCACTTTCTCAAATAACGGCTTCTTTACAGGATCCTCTTTGAGTACTCTGCTTTGCTTACAGTCATTGTTGCAGAAGGTGGAGATATATATATATTTCAGAATTGCTTCAGCAGTTTTAGGGGAAGTCCTGGAAATATTTACCCCTGAGCCAAGAGGGAATCTAGAATGAGAGAAGTGTGTGGGGTTGTTTGGTGCACTCTCTCCTTGGGGTAAGGCTCATACCAGCTGCCACTCTTTCTCATATATATAAAGAGCCCCGTGGCTCTGAGTGGTAAAGCTGCAGTCCTGCAGTCCTAAGCTCTGCTCACGGCCTGAGTTCAATCCCAGTGGAAGCCGGGTTCAGGTAGCCAGCTCGAGGTTGACTCAGCTTGAGTACCCAGCTTGCTGCGGGGGAAGTGTAGATGACTGGGGAAGGCAATGGCAAAACACCCCGTAAAAAGTCTGCCGTGAAAACGTTGTGAAAGCAACGTCACTCCAGAGTCAGAAACGACTGGTGCTTGGACAGGGGACTACCTATAATTTTTCAAGGTGGATCTGGATGGGCAGCTGTGTTGGACTGAAGCAATAGAACAGGGATGTTGAACTCATTTGTTATGAGGGCCGGATCTGACATAAATGAGACCTTGTCAGGCTGAGCCATGTCGGGCCGGGCCATGTGTGTACCTATTTAAGCAGAGATATAAACTTTATAAAGGACACAAACAAACACAATTAAAGAGTTTTTAAAAAAACTAAAAATGCAACATGCTTAAAACATTAGCACTTGTTGGTCTTAAAGGTGCTTTCTTTGTATCTCTCTCATGAGATCCAGGGAACAGGCCAAAGAAAACTCTGTCTCTTTCCTTCCTTCCCCAGGGGACCAGGAGGGAGAGAAGCCTCAGCCAATATAAGGAAGAGAGGCTTGGCTTAGTAGCTCTGTTGTGCAATTGAGAGAGCCTGGCAAAGCAAGCTCTCTCACCTCCCTTCCTCCCCAAAGGAGGAGCCTCAGCCAATGAATATAATAGAGGTTTTGCTCTGTAGCTCCTGTACAATTGAACAAGCCTTGCAAAGCAGTTGAGATGCAGATGGAAGCAAGAGAGGGAGAAGGAAGCAGATGACAGCCAGTTGCTCAGGGGAGCCCTCTGAGGGCCTGATTCAGCCCCCAGGCCACATATTTGACACCCCTGCAATAGAACATTGGCACCTTTAAGAAAAACAAAGTCTTATTCCAGGTATGAGCTTCCATGTGCAATTATCAACAATCAAGAATGTAATTACACATGGAATGGTAGATTTAAATGTATTTCTCTGTTCTGGGAACAAGAAAAACACTACACAGCCCCTAATGAGAATTTAGAAAAATTCTACCAAACTCTACACAGAAAATTGATAGAATTGGAACCGAAGAACTGCTGCATTATCGGTGATTATAACGCAGTGTTCGATACAGAAAAGGATAAAAAATTTGAAGAACAAAAAAAAAGAAAGGTACGGAGTATTCTGCCAAAAGCCTTCTTAAAACTAGCGGATGAATTAAATCTACTAGATGCATGGAGAACTAAGAACCCGTCAACTAAAGATTATACTTTTTATTCATCGGTGCATAGGTCCTGGTCAAGGATCGATATGTGTTGGCTGTCGGCTGACCTAATGCTGTCTCTCCAACAGGCAGATATTTTACCAAGAATCTATGCCGATCATAATCCAATCCAGATTAATTTAGTAGAAACTTCAAAAAATTTTCGTTGGACTCTCAATTTGCAGATCTTGAAAGAGAACAAATTTTTGGAAACAGCCAAGAAGGAAACCAAAGAATTTTTTCAACATAATTTAGTTAAGGATACCAGCATGCATATTATATGGGATGCATTTAAGGCCTTTTTTCGGGGAATTACAATAAGATATGCAGCGAGAAGGAAAAAAGAACGATTGAAGTTCTACAATGAATTGGTTCTTAAATTAGGTGAGCAAGAGAAGCAGTTAAAAAAAAGGAACACAGAAGAGATAAGACTAAAGATTTCGGCTATTCAACATCAGATTAATCTACTATTAATGGAAGAAGTAGAAAAGAAGCTGAAATGGATGAAACAAACCCACTTTGAAAGTGCAAACAAAACCAGTAGATGGCTGGCATACAAACTAAAGAAGGAAAGAATTAAAAAAAATATAAAGTTACTTAAGGATGAAGAAGGGAATGAGTTCACACAAACTGACCAGATGAAAACGATAATTCAAAAATTTTATCAAGAATTATATAAAGGTCAAAATATTGATAACCAGCGGCAAGATGACTACATAGCAAAGACTAATATGAGACAGCTATCAAAGGAACAAAAAGAAAATTTAGAAAGGCCAATTACTATGCACGAGATTGTGGAGGCGATAAACCAGCAGAAAATAAATAAAGCACCAGGCCCTGACGGACTCCAAATTGAACTTTATAAAGTGTGCTGAGAAGAATTGCTCATTCCGTATAAAAATGTAATTGAGGATGCACAAAAGTATCATAGAGTACCAGCATCTTGGAAGGAGGCGCTGATTTCGTTGATATATAAGGAAGGTTCAGATCCAGCAGAAGTGAGAAATTATAGACCTATTTCTTTGTTGAATGCTGACTATAAGATCTTCGCTACCGTGTTGGCAAACAGACTCAAAAAGGTTATCGGCACTATTGTCCATGAAGACCAAACAGGTTTCATTCCAGGTAGACAAATGAGGCAAAATTTAAGATTCTTATTAAACGTTATTGAATTTTATAAGGAGCATCCAGAGAAACAGGTAGCGTTTATATTTGTCGATGCGGAGAAAGCCTTCGACAATGTGAATTGGAATTACATTTTGAGATCATTAAAGGCAGTGGGTTGTGGAGAAAATTTTTGTAACTTAGTGGAAACCATCTATACCAAACAAAATGCAAAGATTAATTTTAATAACACTAAATCGGATCGGATTGAATCGAAATAGCACAAGGTACAAGACAGGGATGCCCCTTATCGCCTCTCCTATTTGTTTTAACTTTAGAATCCTTATTGCAAAGAATAAGAGATGAAGACAGAATAAGAGGCACCAAAATTAAGGGAGAGGAGTTGAAGATCCAAGCTTTTGCAGATGATCTATTGTGTGTTTTGGAAGATCCTAATTCATCTATTGCACATCTGAAAGAAACATTTAAACAATATGGACAAGTAGCGGGACTCAAGATTAATGTCCAGAAGACGAAATTTTTTACTAAAAATATGGATAAAGAGCAAATCAATCAATTTGAAACTCAATCGGAATTTGTATATGGGAAAAAAGTAAGATATTTAGGAATCCAAATGACCAATGATCTAAAAGACTTATATCGAAACAATTATGAGAAATTAGTAAAAGAAATACAACAAGATTTATGCAGATGGAAAGATCTGCATATCTCACTTCTGGGCAGGATTGCAACCATAAAAATGAATGTGCTACCAAGAATATTATTCTTCTTTCAGATGATCCCTATCTTGCTCCCAAAGTCCTTCTTTCAGCAGATCAACAAAATAACTTCATCGTTTATCTGGCAGAATAAAAAGCCTAGAATCAGACTCAAGGTACTTCAGGATAGCAAACTCAGAGGTGGACTTACCCTACCAGAATGGAACTTGTACCATATGGCCTGCCGAATAGCCTGGCTAATAGACTGGTTTGCATTGAAAAATAAAAGAATATTGGTGATAGAGGGGGCAGGTTTGGGGAGAGGATGGCATGGATATCTCTGGTACCAAAATCCTCCACGAAATAGTTCCTTTTGGAGGCACGAGGTAAGAAGATCCCTTTACAGAGCTTGGATGGAGATTAGAAAGTTTTATTCTTATATTCCATTGTGGTTATCACCGGCAGAGGCTTACACCCATCCGAATCTTTATAACTGGAATAATCTAAGCTACCAAAATTTACTAGATAGGCAAAATAATTTGCGTACAGAAGAAATGGACCAATTGGATTGGTGGCTGAAGTGCCAAATAAAATCAAGATACCAAAAAGATAAAGAAATAGGCTTTGCTAAGAAACTAAATGATCTCGACCAAATTATCCAGACAGACCAGAAATTAGTCTCCAAAATTTATGAGTGGTTGCTTAAGGAAAAAATGCAAGAGGAGGTGGTGAAAGAATCTTGGGTAAAATGGCTGAGAGACTTTGGTTTTAGTATTGCTCTAGATGAAGGGAGAAACTATGGGAACGGAATGTAAAACTAATAAAGCCAGCTTTGTATAAAGAAAATCTCTATAAAATGATCTATCGCTGGTACTTAACTCCAGATCGATTGGCTAAAGCTTACCCTAGTTATTCCAATAAATGTTGGAAATGCAAAAAATCTAAAGGGTCAATGTTCCACGTTTGGTGGAAATGTGAACACGCAAAAAAGTATTGGGCTTTAATTAGTACTTGGACCCAGAAAATTTTGAAAATTAAACTACATCACTCCCCAGAATTATATCTTTTGAATGTCTGCAGAGAGACTTTCCCGCTCAAAACAATCAAGGTGTTAATGTATATTGTTACTGTGGCAAGAGTACTATATGCAAAATACTGGAAGTTACCAAAAATACCTTCCAGGGAAGAATTCATGGTTCAACTTATCGAAGCTGCGGAACTAGACTTAATGACTACAAGGTTACGTGATGGTAATATACAAAAATGTAAAGAGAGCTGGGAACCGATATATCGTTGGGTTAAAAGTAAAGGTATATTGTTGGATTAATAGAAATGTATAAAGTTATTCTCTGATCACTCCCGGGATGTTTGGGAGGATGGATGTGAGGTGGAGGGAGACTGAATACGATGATGTGACTGTGAGATATATGTTTGTATATGTTTTGTATGTTTAAACGCTTTTGTTTTTCACTTGGGTGCAATAAAAGAATTTAAACGGAAAAAAAAAAAAACACTACACAGCCAGTGCCCCCCCCTTCAAAGAAAAAGATGCTGTAAGGTTTGCCTTTGTGTTTCAGAGGTGTACCCAGACAGTTGATGACCATAAAACCAAGCTTGTTATTCTTTTAATCAGTTAAAGACATCGTCACTATTTTGCATGCTAACTTGTTGCCCACTGTCTATATGTATGACTGCTATTTCTAATTCCCTTTCATTGTCAGACGAAGTGTGTTTGCACGCAAAAGCTCATACCTTGAATAAAACTTCGTTGGCTCCAAAGGTGCCACTGGACTCAAACTTTGTTCTATTTTTAAAGGTGTTTTTCCAAAAACCAAAACCAAAACCCTCTTCAAGGTAGTGGTAGCTCCATGCACCTGTTGGTCCCATGTTGACTGCAGCCGTGGCAATATTGTTTCTCGGCAAGGCTAAGGAGATGGATTGGGGCCCTTGTTCTAGAGCATTCACCAAAGGCTAGAAAGATATTTTAATATAGATACATCCCAGACAGCTCCAGAACCACACACATGCAGAAACAAATGCATACACGCTTCACCCTCTTTTCCTCTTTCACCAATTCACAGCTCTCTCTCTCTCTCTGATTTATATCCTGCCCTCCCCTGATGGGCTCAGGGCGGCTAACAACAGTTAAAAACATTACTAATTAACAAACACAGAATATTAAAAATAAAATATATAATAAAACATTTCCATACATATCAACAGTCATCAATCCATTCATTAAAAGTCCAAGATGGCAGGTTTCTGATTTCTGCCATATTAATTCAGTGAGATTGTTGGTGCTGTAAGGTAATAGCCACCTCCCCCTATCCGTCGAATGCGAGTTTGAATAATTTGGCAGGTCTTGCGGGGCCCTGATGTTTTCGGGGAGGGCATTCCACAAAGTGGGGACTATTACCGAGAACGCTCTGGCTCTGGTGGTGGATAATCGAGCTTCTTTCGATCCAGGGATATTAAGCAGATTTTGAGACCCTGAACGTAGTGCTCTCTGGGGTACATATGGGGAAAGGCGGGCCCGAAGGTAGACAGGTCCCAGGCAATATAGGAGTGTCAGACCTGAATACAGAAACCGCGTCTGCTTCTTCAGTGCAAAAACCTCTCTGGTTATCCTTGGGTGAATACATACACACCGAACCAACATTGAAAGAAACTCAGTTTTCCTTGTATATCAAATAACTAAATTTGCTTGGAGTTGCTTATTTTGCATACTTTCTTCCTGTAACATCCATGGAGAGGAACATTAATTCTCTAGGCAGGACATCGAGCCCTGCTTCCAAATCCTTAGCACTAGCCATCCTTCCCTCCGGTGACGGATATTACACCAGACATTGCCTGCCTGCTATCATGCCTGTATGACTTTTTCTGTAAGAGGCTAGAAAAGGAGAGCTCCTCAGAATGCTATATTTGGTACCACAGTATCTCTAATCCAAAGTATGTGATAGTCTTTAATGAGACATACCAATAAGGTTTTTTTAAAAATTGCATCATTGGAAAGACCATTTCCATTGCAACAATTTTCTTTGGTACTTTCTCCCATTTTTGTGTTTTTGTTTTATTACATTTGTTCAGGGGTGGAATTCCAGGAGAGCCAGTTTGGTGTAATGGTTAAGTGTGCCGACTCTTATCTGGGAAAACCTAGTTTGAGTCCCCACTCCTCCACTTGCAGCTACTGGAATGGCTTTGGGTCAGCCATAGCTCTCATAGGAGTTGTCCTGTAAGAGCTCTCTCACCCCCACCCACCTCACAAGGGTGTCTCTTTTGGGGGGGGGGGAGTAAAAGGAGATTGTGACTGCTCTAAGATTCAGGGTATAGGGTGGAATATAAATCCAATATCTTCTTCCTTTGCATATTAGGCCACACATCCCTGATGTAGCCAATCCTGCAAGAGCTTACAAGGGTCTTTTTTGTAAGCTCTTGGAGGATTGGCTACATCAAGGGTGTGTGGCCTAATATGCAAAGGAGCTCCTGGTAGAATTCCACCCCCTGGAGACCCCAAATGCACTGTTAATGTAGCATATGACTTTAGATCCTATCAAGTCTTGAGGTGTTTCCTAGACTTAGAAGCAGGGCTTTTCTGAGCAGGAATGCAGTTCTGGTTGGCTTGGCTTCAGGGGGTGTGGCCTAATATGCAAATGAGTTCCCACTGGGCTTTTTCTACAAAAAGACCCATCCTTGCTTAGAAGTGATGTCCATGGATGATCTGTGCACCATTGTATAATTGAGACTTGCGGAGACCTTGGGGGAGGGGGGGAGGGAGAAACACTGGCAAAAAGTACAACTTTATTCCTTTTGTGCTGTAGTTTTCCGAGGAGTGTGTAGCCTGTGAATGACAGCTAGGTAAGCAACATCTTCTGATAATTCCCTGTGGTAAAGAATTGCTTCCAGTCCATTCTTTTTGAGCGACTCATTCGTGAAAAGGTCAGTCTATTGTGGGGTTTGAATGGACTGAGAAGTGCCTCAAAAGGGGATATATTACTAATGTGCGTCACTGTTCATTAATACGTCTGCTCGTCACTAGAACAATGTTCTCTAAAGCACCATCAGTGGTTGGTTACAAAAAAATTGGCTGCGTGTGTGATAACATTGCCTCTGAATTTCAGGCAATAGAGTTGTCATTTTAATTTTACTTCATTTTGCAAGAATGCATTTTGTAATTCATTCGCAACGCAAAGAATGGCCGATCCAGTAAAATCAATTGTGTGTGATGAGTCATCTTGCTTTGTTTATAATATCTGCTTTTTCTATAGATATAGATATAGGGTTTTTTGTAGAAAAAGCCCAGCAGGAACTCATTTGCATATTAGGCCACACACCCCTGACACCAAACCAATCGGAACTGTGTTCCTGTATATTCCTGCTAAAAAAAAAGTCCTCTGTACACATAGACACACACACACAGGGGGCTTTTTTTGTAACAGGAACTCCTTTGTGTATTAGGCCACACACCCCTGTACTAAGAGCCCTGTCAGCTCCTGAAGGATTAGCTAAGCAGGAGGGTGCGGCCTAATATGCAAAGGAGCTCCTGCTACAAAAAAAGCAGGGTGGAATATTACAGGATTGTAGACCAGCGTCTCCGTTCCTGTGGTACCATTCAGATAAAAGATATTGCTCATTATATTCTATTTATGTTTTAAATTTATTTATGTTTTTATTTATGTTTTAAATCTTGTTCATAGTTCTGTATTTTACTATGGTTTTTTAATGTTTTAATTTTTATGGCTAGAAGTAAACTATATTTTGGAGGGGTTTGCTGGGTTATTATAGCCTATGGCTACAACAATAAAATACTTTGAACTTTGAGCTCCTGGAGGATTGACTTCATCAGGGGTGTGTGGCCTAATATGCAAAGGAGTTCCTGCTACAAAAAAGCCCTATCATCCATCCATCATCTATCTATCTATCTGTCTGTTTGTCTGTCTGTCTATCTATCTCTATCCATCTATCCATCCATCCATCTGGGAGGGTGGAATATTACAGGATTGTTTAATGCACACCATGAACTTGTTTGCAACCTGATCTATCGCCCTCCCCTTTCTTTAGTGATTTCAAGCCTGCTGGGGAATCGGCGAGCAGAAGCAACCACCAGCGAGCAACGCCTCGGTTTCCGCGACTGTCACGGAGCCATCAAAGAGAGCCACGGAACCTGGAACCTCAAAGTGGTGGTGACCTTTGACTCTAAATAGCTGCAGCCGCTCGTATCACATACTTTGATGAAGTGGCCCCATTGATTTTGTTCTGGTTTGATTCCGTAAGCTTGAGCTTAGAGCCAGAAGGGAAACCCCTCTGTGTTAAGGATCACTGTTCTGAATTAGCAGATCTTTTTTTTTTAAGTAGCAACTCTCCCTGCCCCCATCAATGGACATCTTTTTGGCCACAGTCTCGAGAACTGGCCGGTGTTTTCACTGGGTTGCCAAACTGCATTTCTACTTTCTCTTCACCATCCTGGAGTTTCTTTGGTTCTGGGGTGATGGCCTTATGTCCAGCTCATCTTTGTTTCCGAAGGCTTATCCATTATTAGAATGTTATTTCCCTCGCCCCTTTTATAACTACAGCTAGAACAGTAGAGTTATTTCCTTCCAAACCTTCTTTTTCATTTCCAAAATGTTTGTTTTACTTCACGCATAACAAAGGACAAGAGTTAAACCAAGGCTGATCTAACTGAGTTTCTGCTCAGATATTCCCAGATCTTCTGCCAAGCGATGAGTGAATTTCATCAGATCAGTTGCTTCACAAATGAAAGCCTTATTTATTTATATTTTTTTTGAGCCAAGCACTGGAATTATTAAGTTCCTCGAGGAAATCAAGGGCAAAAAAGGCTTGAGGAGAGGAAAGAGGATTTGACACAAGGCGGGATGGTTTTCCAACTGTTTGTCTGAACTCTGTTATTGATTTCTGGCTGGGGTATTAGAAAAACACTTTCTCAGCATCCAAGTAAGACGAGGCTTGGGGGCATTCATGAAGACGCACGAAGGGACATCGCTGAGAACCGCCTAACAAAAGTGCCTATTGCTCATCTCTTCTAACGGATTATATTTCTAGCGAGGAAGTGGGACAGACGGTTAAAAGGAAACTGGGGGAAGGGGCTGTTACATGCAGTGGGTGTTTGCGGGATCTCTTAACTGGCGCTCAGATGGCCACTTCTGTGGATCATCAACAACACCCCAGCCTGGCATACCTCTTGTGTTTTCTGAAGAATCGTCTCCGCCTCTCCTCTGCACCAGGGTCACCTCCCTTGAGGCACGTTATGCAAATCCAAACTTGTTGCATTACCATCTTACTACGACAGATACAAAACCGCTTTCCCAGAGACATGTATATATGCCGATTATTAATGCATTCCTCCCCCACCCTCCAATAGCAGTATTATAAAAATGTTTACCAGACTTAAGATTTCGATCTGCTTAGCGTGAGGTAGCAGTAACCCTGGAGAGTTTGTACGGGAAGGCGTGTCTCGGTCAGAACTCTGGTGCGAGCAGTGTTTGCAGAACCGGCATATTCATGGGACAAAATGGTGCGCGCGCATGATGCTGAAGCACATGACTTGTGTTTTGCATAGACTGTAGACCACTGCATTTGACTTCGGGGAGATATCTGGATAGAGCAAGGTCCCCTTCTCCTTCTTTTCCATCCTACCTGCTCACACCTGGGAAACCTCATTTAGTTTTGACCTTTGTCTCAATGGGATGTTAAAGCGAATTTGTTTGTTTTTCTGGTTTTAGACTGCAGACTTTGAGGGTGAGCTGCATCATTTGAGTAAAAGCCTGCTGACAAGGCCTCAGCAAAACCATCAACAAGAGAAAAGCTGCAGAAGTTGTTACTAGAAAAAAACCCAAGTTTACATGTAAGAACAATCTTGGTGGATCAGATTTAGGGTCCATCCGGTCTAGCATTGGGTTTCCCCCCCCCCTCCATAGCATCCCCCCATAGTATCCATTTGGATGGCTCTGGAGTACCCCTTATTCAGAGGACTAATTTAGTCATCTTATTTAAGCCATCTTCAAGTACTTGAAGGGCTGTCATCTAGAGGATGGTGTGGAATTGTTTTCTGTGGCCCCAGAAGGTAGGACCAGAACCAATGGGTTGAAATTTGGGGAGGGACGGTGGCTCAGTGGTAAAGCATCTGCTTGGGAAACAGAAGGTCCCAGGTTCAATTCCTGGCATCTCCACAAAAAGGGTCCAGGCAAATAGGTATGAAAAACCTCAGCTTGAGACCCTGGAGAGCCGCTGCCAGTCTGAGTAGACAATACTGACTTTGATGGACCAAAGGTCTGATTCAGTATAAGGCAGCTTCATATGTTTATATGTTTAAATTAAATCAAAAGAGTTTCCGACTCAACATTAGGAAGAACTTCCTGACCGTTAGAGTAATTTCTCAGTGGAACAGGTTTCCTCGGTTTTTTTGAAGGTTTTTAAACAGAGGCTAGATGGCCATCTGACAGCAATGAAGATCCTGTGAATTTAGGGGGAGGTGTTTGTGGGTTTCCTGCATTGTGCAGGGGGTTGGACTAGATGACCCTGGAGGTACCTTCCAACTCTATGATTCTATGAAGATCAGTTCAGTTCAGTTTGTTGTTACAGATTGAACATTTCAGTCATCTAGAACAACCTTAAAAGTCCCACACAGAATCTGCTTGTTAAAATTTTATGACTTGAGGGTTATAACAGTAAAAAAAGAATTTAAAAGATTATTATTTAACCCTTTCAACTATTTTAAAAAGTCACTTTAAAATTTGTTTAAAAGATTTACAGTTTGGCCTAATTGTCTTGCTTTTTGCGTTCTTTATAAACCTGGGAACAGAACCTAGCCACCTGTCTCGTTGTTTGGTGGTTCCTATATGACAGAAGTATTTAAGATTTGTTGATAGATCTGTCCTCAAGGAATCTGTCTGGTCCAGGGGTGGCCAAACTTGCTTAACGTAAGAGTCACATAGAATAAACATCAGATGTTTGAGAGCCACAAGACGTGAACGTCAGATGTTTGAGAGCTGCACAGGAGGGAAGGAGGGAGGGAGACTATATGGTGGGAGGAAGAAGGGAGGGAGAGGTGGAAAGAAATCAACTTTAACTTTAAATGCATTCCTCCAAGCCACCGGCTAGCTTAGCTTGGAAAAGTGACTTAAAGAGACAAATGCCTTCTCCAAGCCAGCCAACGAGGCAGTGGAGGCTTCAAGAGCCACACAAGATGTGCGAAAGAGCCACATGTGGCTCCTGAGCTGCAGTGTGGCAGCCCTGGCCTAGTCCCTTTGTGAAGCTATGCAAGCTAGTAGTGGCCATCACTACTTCTTGCAACAGAGAATCCATAAATTTAACTATGTCTTGTGTGAAGGGGGCGGGGGAAGTAGTTTTTCGCCTCTGTCTCGAATGTGCTGCCCTTTTTGGAATTCCCTGAAGTTCAAGAGGGAGAAAAAGTCCTTTCTGTTCACTTTCTTCACACCTAAGAATGCACTCCAATGAGAAAACAGCCCCAGAGATTTTTTTGGGGGGGTGGAACCATAGGCTGCGATTGCACACACTAAATAATACACTTTCCGTCCACTTTCAGTGCACTTTCCTACTGGATTTTTGCAAGTTCACTCAGTAAAATCCAGTTGTAAAGTGCCCTGAAAGTGGATTGAAAGTGCATTATTTCGTGTGTGTGATTGCAGCCATAATGTGTCACGGAATTGCCCTCTGCAGCATTCCTACCTAAGGAGTTCAGCACCTGTGCACAGGTGCCACAGCACGTCTTGCAGATCTCTGCTGTATTTTGCCCAAGACCTCACAAACTGACAGTGTGCAGATGCCTCGCAAACAGCTGGAAGCCGCACCTTCTTCCAACTTCTTAGGCTAGTGACAGGCAGTAGCTGAGCTGGAATCAGGGAGTGTGTGTATTTGCCCTATTTTCCGACTGAACTGGAATCAGCGTGCCTATCTGCCCTGTTTTCACTTCTTCTGGTTAACAGACTTTTCATGGTTTTATATTTGTTTTCAAAACCCCACAAGATCTGTACGGTCAGAGGCACCATGGGCTGAAAGAGATGCAGGTGCCACGCAATGGGTACCCCCCTCAAAACATTTTCAGTTCTCTTTTAAAAAAACGATTGCCCGTCTCCACCCTCGGTCTGGCATCTGACTTCTACCTGTCAGAAGCCAGAATGGCCGCTGTGATGAGCATGAAGCTCACCTTGGAGCTCTCAAGAGTCACACCTTACAACAAAAGGGGTTGACAGAAGCGTCCTGTGCTATTCCCAAGGTGTGTTTTGCCTTTTAACATGCTGAGGTGCAAGTTAGGCTGCGTGAAATCTTTTTGCAGAGCAGCAAAGTTGGTTCGTATCAGCAGAATTTCTCTTCAGGAAAACTGCCTCGTACGCACACAGCTTTTCTCTTTGGCCTTTTTGAAATGATAAGGGAATTTTTAATTTCTTTTTTAAAAGCCCCAAGCGAAATGCAGAACGATCTGGCCGTATATTTGATTGGTAAAATAATCTCTGTCTTTTTTGGGGTGGGTGGGGGGTAAAATAATCTCTCTCTTTGCGGCCAACCCGTATTCACCACGCCGCACACAGTCACAAGCCCCTCCCCCCACACGGAGCCTTAAAAAGAAATAAAACTCAATGCCCTGTGAACTGTAATCTGGTGATTGCAGGCGTGGCTTGTGCCAGTTTGGTGTAGTGGTTAAGTGTGCGAACTCTTATCTGGGAGAACCGGGTTTGATTCCCCACTCTTCCACTTGCAGCTGCTGGAATGGCCTTGGGTCAGCCATAGCAATCGCAGGAGTTGTCCTTGAAATGGCAGCTTCTGGGGAGAGCTCTCACGGCCCCACCCACCTCACAGGGTGTCTGTTGGGGGGGGGGGAGATATAGGCGATTGTAAGCCGCTCTGAGTCTCTGATTCAGAGAGAAGGGCGGAGTATAAATCTGCAGTCTTCTTCTTCTTGTGCCGTAAACCTGCATTTCTGTAAAGCGCAAACGGCTGGACTTGAATCTAAGCCACGTGAACAACAGAGACTGCACGGGGAGGAGCTTTTCTGCAACCATGTCTAACTCAGGTGTTGCACAATACAAAGACAGTCATCTGTGGCCAGTTCACAGCTCAGGTTTGCTGAACGTCTAGCACAGCTCTAAGAGCACAAATCTCTGGTTTATAGATAAACCAGAATTCTTCTACAGGGGATGTGTATAGACAATGGGAAAGCTGTAGGAAAGAGAGGGGCTATGATTCAATAGTAGAACATCTGCTTGATATGCAGAAAGTCCCAGGCTCAATCCCCGACAACTCCAGTCTCTTCCTCCTCCTTCCTCTTCTTTGTTTGGGCTCAAGCAAACTGATATTTGGAAATCCTGAATGCTTCTCAGGCATTAGGAGCTCTAAATTAGCATTCTCTTGGAAAGATGAGCTCTGGCATAATAATTCCAGGGAGCGGTCTGCAGCTTTGGTGGTACGTGTTTTTGTTTATAGAAGGTCCCGGGCATATTCCTTAGATCACCGGGTAAAGGATTTTAGCTAATAATAATTAATTCTCATATGGCATTGTGTGCAGAATAGGGATGGGCATGGAGCAGAAAAAAATGGAGGTTCGTGCTTTGAGGGTTTTCACAAACCCTGAAGCATGAACTTCCGTGAACTTCTCCATTGCATGAACCAGTTCACATTTGAGGAAATTCAGGGAGGGAGGGACCCAGAAGTAAGCCCTGACAGCATTTAAATGCCATTGGAGTCCATCACCCCCACCTAAGTGAGCCACCCAACTGAAGACATTTAGATGCTTTCGGAGCCCACCTCCAGGTTGGGCCAATCCGACTCAACTGAGCTCTGAGAGTGAGCTCTGGGGGCTTTTATAGCCCACTTCCTGGTGGGGCCAGCCCATACAAGAGCTTGCCCAGCCTGGTTCGTGCTGAACCGAGGTTCGTAAGTCAGTTTGTGCCCATTCCTAGTGTAGAATAATCAGGAGATTGTCCGTCAGTCACAAATTCTCGTTCTTTGTGTTACACTAGTGGTGAGCTAGACTTGTTTTTCGGGGTTGAGAGAGCTCTGAGAGAGCCGTGTGACTGGCCCAAAGTCACCCAGCTGGCTTCACGTGGAGGAGTGGGGAATCAAACCCAGTTCTCCAGATCAGTGTCTACCATTCTTGACCACTACATTAAAAATAGGCTAAGGGTTTCAGGTAGTGAAACTTCTTTGGGAAGAAGTTTCTGTGCCCCAGACTGTGGATTGCCACTGCCAGTTGGATTAGCCAGAACTGAGCAAGGTGGGCCAGTTTTCTGGCTCGGTACAAGACAGCTTCAGGAGTTCAGTGATGGCCTTTTGTGAAGTCGGTCCCATGTTCAGTGCTCAGCATCTCCATTTCAAGGACCGTGAGCTGCAAGTGACGGGAAAGTTCTTTCTGTTCCCAAGGCCATGAAGAGCTGCTACCTGTCAGCAAAGACAGCACTTACCTGTGTGTTCTTTGTGTGTTCATATAGTCAAAAATAGCTCTGCTATAGGCAGAGAAAATGAGTAACATTTTGGATGGACTTTGGAGATTTACTCATTGGAATAATCCAATATTACTGCACACTATGCCCAATTTGTTTATTTATTATTTTAGATTTCTGTCCCGGCATTCCCAAAAACAAACTCTCGTCTAGTATATGAAGGATTTTTTAATTATTATTTTCCTCTCCTTTCCTAAATATGTTTTTAGTCCACTAAACCAATTAGGGAGAAATCGGATTGTAGTAGGCTGCCCTTCCAAAACCTGGCTGACTCGTAACTGTTACCCATAATTACTCTGTCTTATTCCAACTAAAGTCATACTCCTGTTGTCACTTATTTGGGAATAAGCCTTAATTATTTGCACTGGGAATTGCCTCCAAGCGAACATAGGTTAGTCACCCTTTTCTGAAGAGTGCTCTCAATATTCCATTTCTGCTTTTTGACAACACACAATTCTTTATTTTATATATATATATATATATATAATGGCTATTCACCTGAGTCATCGAAGCTGGGAAATAAATGGGGCATGGCAATTAGAGGATTATTGAGAAAGATTTTCTCTCCTGCCATCTAGTCAGATGGGAGCATTTTCCTCCTATGACATCCCTACATTTCAAGAGCTGTAGAAATGGCCCAGGTGCATGGAATTTAATGCTTCCATTAAGGAAAGCTTCCTATTTAGTTTAAAAAAAACTCCACCAAGATTTATCTCAGACGCCATAATGAAACCATACAGAAGGCATACGAAAATAAGTTATTATATCCCATCTTGTTAACAAGGATTAATAATTTGAAGGCCGATCCTGTTTGCTCAACATATTGCCGGAGGAGAAGCAATAAACAAATTGCATCAATTTAAGAAATAGACTGCTGGTCATAAAGCACGGTGACGGATCTTAATACGGCAAGCCAGTGAGAGATAAGGCTCTGGAGCTGTAAATTTTGAAACAAAATTGGCTCACCAAAAAGGAAAAAAAAAGCCGATATGTAAAGGTTCAGTTTGCCATCATGAAATGAATGCTTCATTGTATAGGGGAGGAAAAATAATGTTTAGTTGTTAGCTGTCAAACGAAATGAATAGGAACTTATTAAGGCCCAGGGATGACTGGCTTGGCACAGGAATAATAAATGAGACTTGGAATGTGTGCCAGCCGAGCTGGTAATGAGATGTTGCCTGTCACATCATATTAATGATTAAAGGAATGATACCGTCCTTTCAGATCTGTGCAAGTTTTAGACCATATGGAAGAAATTCTGGGGATAAAAGAGGATGTTGGTGGAAGGTGAGAGGGAGGGTAAGACAGAGCTTAAGCCCCATTAGGTGCTTCTGATATTTTAGCTACCAGGAATTGTTGGATTCTGCCATTGTATCTAGAAGAAGAAGAAGATAACAACATTGGATTTATACCCTGCCCTCCTCTCTGAGTCTCAGATTACAGCCTTCCTCCCCCACAACAGCCACCCTGTGAGGTAGGTGGGGCTGAGAGAGCTCTCCCAGAAGCTGCCCTTTAAGGACAACTCTGCAAGAGCTATGGCTGACCCAAGGCCATTCCAGCAGGTGCAAGTGATGGAGTGGGGAATAAAACTCAGTTCTTCCAGATAAGAGTCCGCACACTTAACCACTACACCAAACTGTCTAACATGCAGTTAGACTTTTTTAAAAATATATAAAATGCTTTAAGTTGTCTTTAATCAATAAATTAATTACTAAGCAGCAAAAGGAAACCAGGCTGCCGAAGAACACGGTGGCTAGATACCATAGAAATTGACATCAGCCTGAGCATGGAACAACTCAAAGAAACAGAAGATTGGAAAACGTGGTGCGAGCTGGCCTGTAGAATCGCCAAAAGTCAGACACAACTGAATGGCTAACAACGACTTTAATTATTAAGGCTGATACACTAAGGAAGTCCAAACACATCCTGCCCCTTCCAGGCCTACAAAAATGTAGAATAAAGGGATCAGCAGCAAGAGAAAACCTTCACTTTCATATAGTTCTAAAAAAAAGATTACCATGTGGTCTGGAATGCATCCTTTGTGTCTCATTGAGCATAAGACGCTGTTTCATAAGTAAATTTAGAAGTTCTTCCATCCATGCCTCCAAAGGTGCCATAATTTAAACCTTGGTTTCCAACCAGCCCAATAATTCTGTTGTTCTTGGTGGAGAAATCTAGATACTAGTTTCGTTGTACTTGGCTTTCCCGACCGTAGCAGAGATCCCCCCCACACACACACACACACCCACCAACAAAAAGAAGAAGATATTGAATTTATATCCTGCCCTCCACTCCGAATCTCAGAGTCTCAGAGCGGCTCACAATCTCCTTTATCTTTCTCCCCCATAACAGACACCCTGTGAGGTAGGTGAGGCTCACAACAGCAGCCCTTTCAAGGACAAGCTCTGCCAGAGCTATGGCTGACCCAAGGCCATTCCAGCAGGTGCAAGCGGAGGAGTGGGGAATCAAACCCGGTTCTCTCAGATAAGAGTCCGCACACTTAACCACTACACCAAACTAGCTCTCAATTATTGCTCAAAGGGTCTTTGGGTCTGAGTTTGAGCTGCATCCTATTCTTCGAGACTGGGGACTTTCAAACCCAGGTTACAACTGGACATACAAATCTGCTTTTCAAAGAACAAAAATCCCCCAATATTCCTCTTATATCCTTGGCCATTGCCCCTTCTATACCCACTAGTATGTCTCTGACTCTGTGTTTGATATCCTACAATTCCGTATTTCAAGCTACTGTCTTAGAATATGCAGAGAATCAAGTTTTGGGGGGGATTTCAGAGTATAAGGGCTGGTGGTGGAATATTGTCCAATATTGTCCAAGCCCAATCTTGTCCACTTTGCCAACTTGAGCGTTGCTGTTCACTTTTTCACAGAGTCACAGGAATGATCTAAAATGACAGTGAGATGCTGCGGGTTCATCAGAGGGGAGCAGTGTGTTGCTTTCCAGAGCAATGAGAAAATTGCCTCCTTTGTGGCCTTTGAGCAAGTTGAAAAACACCAATACTCCATTACGAATGAAGGGATAATGAACTTCTGACTCCTCCATTTTCTTACTGTGTTATTTCTGGTCTGTTCTACTCTTCTCTATATTAATTCTGCAATATTCAGTTATTCCCTTGACTTTGTGACATTCAAGATATGACATGTCTGAAATATCACTTTAATATATTGAAGGTAAATATGATTTAAAAAAAAGAAATATGTATTATATTTTATTACATTTTAAGAAAATATTAAAATTTCGCTTGTTTCATTTTATTAATTTTCTTCTGCCTCTTGGCAGTTTGACCCTGTATAATTTGCCTGTGCCAAGTAGGGGGTTGTAGCCGAATGGGGTTATGTTTTGCTTATTAAAGATCCCAAGTTCAATTCTTGGCATCTTTTTCAAAATAATTATTTATTTTTCAGGTTTTTCAATTAAAAAAACAATGCAGAAATGAAAACTGAGTTAGCATTACAACCAGAAAAAACATGAGCAATCTCGATAACAGAGGAGACCACCAGGTATACAAAATTTCAAGGAATATTTGAAATTAACATTGCACAGTTACAGGAGCTGGGCATGTTTAGCCTGGAGAGGAGGCGGCTGAGAGGTGATAGGATCACCATCTTCAAGTACTTGAAGGGCTGTCATATAGAGGATGGTGTGGAATTGTTTTCTGTGGCCCCAGAAGGTAGGACCAGAACCAATGGGTTGAAATTAAATCAAAAGAGTTTCCGGCTCAACATTAGAAAGAACTTCCTGACCATTAGAGCGGTTCCTCAGTGGAACAGGCTTCCTCAGGAGGTGGTGGGCTCTCCTTCCTTGGAGGTTTTTAAACAGAGGCTAGAGGGCCTTCTGACAGCAATGAAGATCCTGTGAATTTTGGGGAAGGTATTTGTGAGTTTCCTGCATTGTGCAGGGGGTTAGACTAGATGACCCTGGCAGTCCGTTCCAGCTCCATGATGCTATGATTCTGTAAGAGTACGGAGTTACAGGCCATGGAAAGATAACATTGAACTTAATAAACTACCAGTAAAGTTAAAAGAGAGACATGAATTTACTAATATTATGGTTAAAATTGATTAAAAACATCATTTGATTGTATAAATTCTAAGAATGGCCACCATATGGAATGGAAATCAGATTCATAAGGGTTGTTTAAACTGTGAATGTGATGAGAGACCTTCTCCATTATAAAGAAGTCCCAGACAACCCTATACCTCCTTGACACCGAAAGAACTTCTGGTTTTTTCCAGTACTGAGCTAGAGAAGCTTTAGCTGCAGCTAAAAATATAAAGATTGGATCCTTCCTAAGTGAGGGAATCTTAGGGTCTGCTAGAAGCTCAAAGATGAGATGGCTGGACAGTGTTACTGATGTAGCAAACACAAATTTGAGCAGACTTCGGAGGCTGGTGGAAGACAGGAGGGCCTGTCGTGACTTTGTCCATGGGGTTGCAAAGAGTCAGACTCGACTCTGCGACTGAACAACAAGAAGCTCAATAAGTTTACCTCGGGTTGAGGTAGTACTACGTAACTGGTCATTTTATGAATATAAAAAAGAATTTCCTCCCCACAAAAATTGAGTTTTGCAACAGCTCCACCAGCAGTGGATGTATGTCCACATGGTTTCCAGCATGAGGGGGAGGTAGTGCAATATATATGCTGTAGTTGTGAAGGAGTCATGTACCACCTTGCCGTGACCTTAAAAGGAGAGCATTTAATGCATGTCGCCTTAGACCGAAGGGGCTTGGAAAGCCATATCTGATCCTACTGAGTATTTGATAGATTTGTGCCACAGTCCTTTTGCCATTTATTTGGTATGAGGCAATTTCGTTATCATCAATAGAACATAAAATAGAATAGATTTTAGAAATAAGACTCTTACATTGTGACTGATTCCAGCATCTTGGCCTCTTCGATTAAAATGATGTTGGATGGAATAGGGAACATTTCTGCCTTGGATTCTAGTTAGCATAGACTAACCTGGAGACCAAGCCCTAGGAGAAAAGGCTGAGGGACTTGGGAAGGTTCAGTCTGGAGAAAAGGAGGTTGAGGGGCAACATGATGGCTCTCTTGGAGTATTTGAAGAGCTGTCACTTAGAGGAAGGGCAGGGAGCTGTTCCTGTTGGCAGCAGACTAGGAGAGGACTCCCAAGAATGGGTTTAATTCAGGGGTGGGGAACGTCAGGCCCGAGGGCCATTTATGGCCCTTGAGATCACTTGGTCTGGCCCTCGGGGATTGCTGGGCTGAGCCCCTCCCTCTCCCGTGGGCATTGTGAAGGACTGCTGCTGGGTTATGTGAGTGCCTTTAAAGGTCTGCTGGGAGCAGCTGAAGGGAGGGAAAGGTGGGGGATGGGAGCCAGCTACCACCAGTTCAATTTGCATGTGATTATCCCAGATGGTGTGGCCTAATAGGCTAATAAGTGTGTGACCTAATGTGCTAATATTAGGAAATGTGGTCTACTATTCCTGGACCTAGGCATTTGCCTAGGGTGGCAGACCAGGGTGTGTGTGTGTGTGTGTGTGTGTGTTGAATTAGGCTCTCCCCACGTGACTTCAAATAGAAAAAACAATTATTTGAATTAATTTTGCCAACCTGAATCATTCTCCCTCGGTGGAGCACTGTTTTTTAAGTTGATAATTTTGTATGTCCCATGAATGATGTTATAAAGATCCGAAATGGCCCTTGGCAGGAAAAAGGTTCCCCGCCCCTGGTTTAAATGAAGGGTGGGAAGGTTCCAGCTGGATATTAGGAAAAACTTTTTTACAGTAAGAGCTGTTCATCAGTGGAGTCAGCTACCTAGGGAGGTGGTGAGTTCCCTCTCAAGGGCAGTCTTAGAGCAGCAGCTGGACAAACCCTTGTCAAGGATGCTGTAGGCTGATCCTGCATTGAGCAGGGGGTTGGACTAGATGGCCTCATAGCCCCTTCCAACTCAGTGATTCTGTGATTCTATGACTATATTGGGATAGATATGTCAGTGGTCTGATTGCTTTATTCAGTCAAACACTTCTAGAGTTAATTTATGGAGAAGTGCCATCACTTAGCGGAGCAACTGCTTGGCATATACCTCTACTCAGTTCCCGACATCACTAGTTTTAAAAGGATCTCAGCCGGTGTTTCTCTGCCAGAAACCTGGGTGAGCTGCCACCTGTCAAGTAGACAATACTGAGCTAGGTGGGACCCAGTTTGAGGACATCTTTTATTCATCTATGTGGTTACCGTTCCTATATGACTTGGGGAGGATTCACGCACTTATTACAATCCAGACTGTAACATAAACACAGGGTGCTAGCATTTCTGGCTCTGTTCATTCCATGAGTACAAGATCCATTTGCCTTCCATAACAAGGCAGTGAGAAAACCCTGCTGATTTATTGGGGAGGGGGCTGCCTTCCTAGATTCCCCCCCCCCATATTTCAGTTGAAGTGGTGAGCTGCAGCTAATCAGATTGACTGGCACTGGTTGATTATTGTTTCCTGTAACTAGGCGCTTAATCCCGGATGTATGATATGACCGCACCACTGAGAGCCAGTTTGGTGCAGTGGTTAAGTGTGTGGATTCTTATCTGGGAGAACAGGGTTGGATTCCCCACTCCTCCAGATGCACCTGCTGGAATGGCCTTGGGTCAGCCATAGCTCTCACAGGAGTTGTCCTTGAAAGGGCAGTTGCTGTGAGAGCCCTCTCAGCCCCACCTACCTCACAGGGTGTCTGTTGTGGGGAGAGAAGATATAGGAGATTGTAAGCCGCTCTGAGTCGCTGATTCAGAGAGAAGGGCGGGGTATAAATCTGCAGTCCTCTTCTTCTTCAAGTGATTTATATGCTGGGATTGTGTATTGACGTGCATCAACTGAAACATTCTTTTTGAAGGAGGAATCGCTCTTGCCTAGCTTTGTATTGAGGCGTCTTGGTCTGCATACAATCCATTCATCTGTGCGTTGCATTGCATTGCTGGGATGTTTCTTATTGGTCATCCAGTAACGATGATTTGCTGACGCTTTTCTCAGTATCACATCATTGAAAATGGTTAAAGCCGGGGGGCTCTAAATGCAATGGGAAAAAACCAGGAAAAATGGAAACTGCAAAGATGCAATTCATCCACACCTTTATGAAGTTTACAATTACTGAATGGAATAAGGACTTCTTATGCTCGGGACCAGGCCGCCAGACGATGCAAACTGGATTTTCAATTGGTTTAAATTTGAGCATAGGAAATACGTTATTAATTCTGATGTAGTGTCTGTATATATGGCTTCTATAAACAAATTGTATTATTTAACCCATTTTATGTTACATAATTTTAAAACCTTATGTATATATAATTTTCTAAAGCACTTTCTTGTATTAATATTTCTTTTGGGGGGACATTTCCTGTAGTAATTTTTGTTATAATCTGCCTAAAATCTACTAAAGGTAATAAATGATGACATTTTGTATGTTTAAGAGAGATTCTGACATCACTGAATGCTTTTATATTGTGTAAATTGTGTTTGCATTTAAGGGCAGAAGCCTGATGTATCCAGATTTCCATATTAGGGATGCAGCTCCTGAAAAACAGTCACTGTTTTTCATCCTAAAACACTGAGATGGAAGTGGCCTGATACAGAGCAGCCTGGGACCAATGATCTCATATAGGAATCAACATGGCAGTTAATATTATCTACCAAGGCCCTCCATGTGTGCCTCTGTTGTGAGAAAATAGGTTGGTGACAATGTTCCCTCTAAGCGGCAGAGTCTTGTGAGCAAAAATTCTACTTTGTGAGCTGCTGGCATTAAAGTGGTGAGCTCCTGCATGCATTATTGTGTGAGCTGGGGCCATCCTTCCTGAGCTAAGGCAAAAATCTGTGAGCTAGCTCACAGTAACTCAACGTAGAGAGAACAATGGTTGGTGGTTACTGCAGACAGCACCTTTTCTGTGATGGCACATTTGCTTTGAAACTCCCTCTGCACTCAAATTCCCTTGTCATCTGTGTTATCAACCTTTACTTACCGGGTGAAGTCCACGCTGTGTTCACCCATGCCTCTTAATATCTAAGTCAGTGTTCCTAACTTTTTTTAAGCATACGGGCACCTTTGGAATTCTGCCACAGTGTGATGGACGCAGCTACAAAATGGCTGCCACAAATGGCCACTGCAGGAGGCAGAGCCAGCCACAAAATGGCTTCTGCAGCTTACCTTCCATCACACTGTGAAGTTCCTTCTACTTGTGGTGGCAGCTGCTGTCAAAGCAATGTTTTGTCTTTTTTAAAAAAATAGTCTGCTTGGCCAATCAGGAGAGTTGCTGGGCCAAAACCTCAGATGCCTGCTTTCTAAAAACACTTGGCAGGTGCCTGGAAAAGTGTTGGCAAGTGTCACGGGCACCAGGGCTGGCTCACCCACTAGGCAAATTAGGCATTTGCCTCGAGTGCTGGGAGGGGGGGTGCCAAATAGGTCTCTCCCGTACCCAAGACAAATGCCTAATTTCTTCCTTCCCCACCCCCTTGCTGCCACCCACCCCCTCCCTTCCTCCCACAGCGCCTTGCCCTCCCCCCCCCCTGGTGCACTCAGAGGAATGCCACTAGGCTCGAGTCTCCCCACTTTGATGTGGCCTGGGCATTTGAGCGTTCTCTCTGAAAAGAGTGCTTGAGGAGGTTTCACTCCCCCTGCCTTCCGATTCCAGAAAAGAGGGGGAAGTGACGTCTCCTCCAGTGCTTTCTTCAGAGACAACGCTGAGATGCCCCAGCCCAGGCCACATTGAAGTGGGGAGAGCCAAGCCTAGCAGCGCTCCTCTAAGCATGTCGGAGTGGGGGGGCAGCCTGGCCTGGGCCCCCAGGGGCGTGAGGCAGCAGGCAGTGAGTCTGCCTGGGGTGCCACATGCCCTGATGGGTACCATGTTGGGGGCCCTCTAAATAAAATACTGGTGTATCCACCCACATGTTCCAAAGACTTACGTGCACCTAAGTTTACTGGGGGGGGCTGCCCCATAACCCCCTCCAACCAGCTCAGCTTCTCAAACTCGGGGTCCTCAGTGGAAGAGCCAAGGCCACTGGTGGAAGAGAGCCAGCGGGACCAGAGAGATTCTGTTGTGGCAGAAGTGCTGGCTGGTGATGGGCCAGCAATGTTAGGGGGCTCCCTGTTGGTGCTCACAAACAAGTCCCTGATGCTGGCCCCTGACTTCGCCACCAGGTGTCCACTGAGCAGGTCTCAAGCCCGGGCCCAATGTCTCTCAGGCCCTGTTCCCACCCTGCAGGAATGGCAGCAGCTGGAGACCTGAGTTGAGTTGGCCCAAAGAAGAAGGCTCTCAGGGGGCTGAAGAAAATGGGCTGAAATTGCCAGCAAATGAAGATAATATTAAAGTAGCATCAAAGGCCTTATCTAAAATGGTTAAGAAGACTTGCTTGTACAATTTCAGAGAACTACCTTGATTCTCTACAGAGCTGTCATCTAGAACAGGGGTGGCCAATGGTAGCTTTCCAGAAGATCTTTGTGGTCTCTGTGCAGTCCCACACATGGGTCTTGCCGCAGGCAATGAATCCATTCCTCGGAGTTCCAATAGCTCGCCTATAGCGCTTTTGGCGCGCTCCCCTCCCGCCCTGGGGAGCAGGCAGCGACCGCGCATGCCTGGAGCGGGGGGGGAGCGCCCATTCCACTCAGTTTCTTCCTTTCCGCCGCCCGGACAACACCTTCCTCGCTGCGCTCTTCCTTAGCTCGTCTTCTCCTCAGCTCATCTCCTTCTTGGCCTTCACTCTTCGCTTTATCTGGTATCGTTTTCTCTTCCCCCTTTTTTCGTCCTGAAAAAACAAAAAACAAAAAAATACACCGTTTCTGCGCTTTTCTTTCCCTTTTCCTACCGTTCCCTCCCTCCCTTCCCCCCCCCACCGTCCGGGGCGTATGGAAGGGAAGGATCTTCTTCGTGGTCTCTGTGCAGTCCCACACATGGGTCTTGCCGCAGGCAATGAATCCATTCCTCGGAGTTCCAATAGCTCGCCTATAGCGCTTTTGGCGCGCTCCCCTCCCGCCCTGGGGAGCAGGCAGCGACCGCGCATGCCTGGAGCGGGGGGGGAGCGCCCATTCCACTCAGTTTCTTCCTTTCCGCCGCCCGGACAACACCTTCCTTGCTGCGCTCTTCCTTAGCTCGTCTTCTCCTCAGCTCATCTCCTTCTTGGCCTTCACTCTTCGCTTTATCTGGTATCGTTTTCTCTTCCCCCTTTTTTCGTCCTGAAAAAACAAAAACAAAAAATACACCGTTTCTGCGCTTTTCTTTCCCTTTTCCTACCGTTCCCTCCCTCCCTTCCCCCCCCCCCCCACCGTCCGGGGCGTATGGAAGGGAAGGTTACCTTCAAAAAGTGTAGGCACTGTGGGGCTAAAATCCCCACCACAGACGGCCACAGTCACTGCCTTTTCTGTCTCGGGGAAGGCCATCGAGTCGACGCTTGCCCGCATTGTGCGAACTTCGGCAAGCAGGCACGCAAAAACCGCGCTGCACGACTACAGGCTTTCCTCTTAGAACGGTCCTTGCGGGCTATGCCCACCTCCGACGCGCCGCCTCCCCCACCTCGAGCGGGAGATTCGGCTTCCCCGGCCGCGCCTCAGTCTCAAAAGACGCACAAGTCCGGGAAACGACCTTCGAAGCACGCCGAAACCGGCCACAAGTCTTCGAAGAAACTGCGTCATTCCGAATCGGAGTCGGCGCCTAAGAAGCCTCGACCCTCGGATTCGGCGCCGAAGAAACCTCACCATTCCGAATCGGCTCGCCATTCCGAATCGGCGGACTCGGCGCCCATAAAGCCCCATAACACCATGGCCTCGACTGCTCAATCGACTTCGACTCAACCACTTCTGCCGTCCGAATTGTCGACCCCGGCTGACGTCATCACCGACATGCCTCGGCTTACACCTCACACCTCCACGGCCGTGGAGGTGATTCCGATTCGATCTCGATCACCTTCAGTACATAGCGTGGTTCCTTCTGAGATCCTTGAACCCGACCGTACCACCGACCCGACACAGACCTACCTACGCCCATCTTTGCGACCTGACTCCTTCCACGACGTTGCACTCTCTCCGCTGTACCGTGAATCCGCAACTCAAGTCTCCTTCTGCGCTTTTCTTTCCCTTTTCCTACCGTTCCCTCCCTCCCTTCCCCCCCCCCACCATCCGGGGCGTATGGAATCGAATCCGATCACGCTCTCCGCGTAGCCGCCACGACTCCGGTTCTTCTGTCTACTTTGAACAGCAAGATTACTACTCCAGACGGCGATATGAATACTCTCCTCTCTCCAGATCGCCCTCACCTCGACAGGGTCGGTCTCGTCACCATTCCGGTTCGCACTCCGATTGGGACGTCCATCATAGATATCAGGAGTCAGGCTCTTACTACCATCGTGATCCCGCTACTCCAAGGATCCGTTATGGCGGTTCGCCTCGGCCTCGTTACGCACGCTCAACCCGACGCGAGGACTCACCTCAACTCCACTTCGACCGCCCTTCTCGACTTCGTGACCCTCGAAGCCATTTCGAGTACTCACCCAGACTCCTTAACCGCCTCCTGTCCTCTGAGCAAGAGGCTGGCTCCTCACATCAGCACCGGGAGCACCCTCGGTACCGAGACGTGACCAAACCCCGCACTGCTTCTGCCACTGTATCCGTGGCCCCGGATTCTCGACTTCGGTCTCCTCCCAAGACCTCGGAGCCTGCAGCTCCCATCTCGGAACCGATCGTTCATCCACCCTCTCCCTCCACGGCGGGCTCTTCCTCGGACAGGGAGTCCCCAGCCTCTTTGGATTCGGAAGACCACTCTCCATCTATCCCTTCCGACCCTGCGCAACAGCTCCGGCTCTCTCCGTCGGATGCATCCAAGGCGTACCTCAACCTAATTACTTCGATGGCGGAGGCACTGAAAATACCTCTCCAGGCGGACTCCCCCAAAGTGTCGGACATGGTACATGACTTGGTGCAGTCAGACTTTCCGCCCGGGTCCTTGCTTCCTATGTTACCGGTGCACTTGGAGGGTCTTCAGGAAACTTGGGACAAGCCTGCCTCAGTACCCCCCACTTCAAAGAGGCTGGACTCCCTCTATCGAGTCCATGCCCCCGACGCTAAGTTCCTCGCCTCACATCCGGCTCCGAACTCTATTATTGTTCATTCTGCCATGAAGACCAAACCCTCCAGACATCCCACGCCTCCAGATCGTGAAGGGAGGAAATTAGACACCTTGGCACGGAAAATCTTCACACTTGCCTCCACCAACTCGAAGCTTAACAATTACCTAGCTTATTTTGCTGCTTACACTTTTAATCTGGCGAACCAATTCACACCACTGATACCTTCGCTTCCTGATTCCTCTCAGAGAACAGCATCAGCCCTGGTTTCTGAGCTCTCCAGGGTTTCCAAACAACAGATTAATTCAATTCGCCATGCGGTCTCCTGTTCCTCCTGCGTCTTCGCTTCCTCAGTTGCCTTGCGTCGTCATGCTTGGCTAAGATCCACCAATCTTCAACCCGACATCAAGCAGAAGATAGAGGATCTTCCCTTCGACGGCCTGGGCCTCTTTCATGCTTCCACTGATGAGGTCTTGTCTTCCGTTGACGATGGTCGTAAAAGGGCCAAGCGCCTAGGAGTATCCCAACCAGCTACGCAACCCTTCACTCGCAAACAACCTTGGAAACCATCTTTCCAAAGACGCCAGCGTTCTCCTAAGCAGGCCGAATATTGGAAGAGAAGACCTGCGCAACAAAAGCCTTCTTTCCAGCAAAGGCAGCGCTCTCAGCAGTCCAAGAAATCGTCCCCCCCTACCAAGCAGTCTCTTTGACTTCCCCATACAGTCACCCTACCCCACGCGTCTCTCCCCTTTCTACAGGACTTGGAGTTCAATTACGACCGACTCCTGGGTACTCACCATCGTACGCCTGGGGTACGCAATAGAGTTCGCTTCGCTACCTCGCCACCACTACTTTGTCACTACCCCCCCATCCCATCACCTCCATCAGGAGATTCTGGACTTGCTCCAGAAAAAGGCCATAGAACCTGTTCCCCCCCAACATCGGGGAACGGGGTTCTACTCAAGATACTTCCTGGTCCCCAAGAGGGATGGAGGCAAGCGTCCTATTCTAGATCTTCGGAAGCTGAACAAATTCATCGAGTACAGGAAGTTCAGAATGATCTCGCTACAGTCCATCTTGCCCCTCATTCCAAAGAATTCCTGGATGGCTTCCCTAGATCTTCAGAACGCTTACTTCCATGTGACTATCCGACCTCAGCATCGCAGATATCTCCGGTTTGCGATGGGCCAACATCATTTTCAGTACGTCTCCCTTCCATTCGGCCTTTCCACAGCACCCAGGGTGTTTACAAAGTGCATGGCGGTGGTGGCAGCTGCTCTTCGACTCCGCAACATCACAATCTTCCCTTACATAGACGATTGGCTCCTCATTGCACCAACTCCAAATCAGCTCGAGGCCAATCTCCACGCAGCCCTTCTCCTCCTGGCGTCTCTAGGCCTGAGGGTGAATGTCACCAAATCGCACTTCACCCCCACTCAACATCTCAACTTCATAGGGGCCCATCTCCGCACCTCTATACACCGTGCCTTCCTCCCAGAAGACCGTGCTATGACAATCATCAGCCTTGCCAGGCTGGTCCAGCTGCATCCCATCCAATCGGCCCTAACTATTCAACGCCTTCTGGGTCTGATGGCCGCTACTACAGCAGTTCTCCTCTTCGCCAGACTACGAATGAGACCACTTCAGCTCTGGTTCGTACGTGCCTACCGTCCTCATGTGCAACCTCAGAGCACCCTGCTCACCGTCCCCAAGAGAGTCCTTCCTTCTCTCACCTGGTGGACCATCCTCGAGAACCTCCTCGGGGGTATGCCGTTCCTACCAACTACTCCAACGGCTACCGTGACAACAGACGCCTCCATGTGGGGATGGGGAGCCCACTTAGAAGGCAAGACTGTCAGAGGTCTCTGGACTCCTCAGGAGAGGACCCTGCACATAAACTGCTTAGAACTGATTGCGGTACACAGAGCTCTCCAATCCTTCCTCCCTCTCATCGGGGGTCGCCATATTCAGATCTCCACAGACAATATGGCAACAGTCTTCTATGTGAACAAGCAGGGAGGCACCAGATCTCTTCGACTGTGCCGCATAGCCATACTGCTCTGGGAATGGTGTATCAAACACAACATCCACATGACCGCCATCCACCTCCCAGGTGTGGAGAATGTGCTGGCCGACTCACTAAGCAGGCTACGCATAGACGACCACGAATGGTCCATCAATCTGACCTACCTTCGTCGGATCTTCAGCTGCTTCGGTACTCCCAAGGTGGACGTCTTTGCCTCCAAGGACAATGCCAAATGTCGTCGCTTCTACTGCAGGAAGGGCAACGATGCCTTCCTGCATCTCTGGAGGGGTCCCCTCCACTACATTTTTCCGCCAACCCCCCTACTGACACGAGTTTTGACAAAGGTCGCACGGGATGGCACGGACTGCATCCTTATCGCACCGTGGTGGCCACGGCAACCATGGTTCACCAGACTGCTGCAAATGTCACAACACACTTACCGACGCCTCCCGGTCGTGGGAGACCTCTTATCGCAGGCGCACGGCCAGGTACTTCATCACAACCCTCGGGTTCTGGCCCTCACTGCTTGGAGGATACACTCGCCTGCTTCTCCACAGAAGTGACCAATATCCTTCTCAACGCAAGGAAGCCTTCCACCAGACTTTCGTACCAATGCAAATGGAAGCGCTTTTGTTCCTTCGTTGCACCCTATCATCTAACACCTGAAGTAACACCTCTAAACCTGATCCTAGATTATCTCTTATCCCTGCAGAAATCAGGCCTCTGCTACTCTTCACTTAAAGTACACCTCTCCGCCATCTCGGCATTCCATGACACTATTGATGGCAGGACGGTCTTCTCTCACCCCTTATCTAAATCCTTCCTCAAGGGAATGCTGCACCTACATCCACCTGTTAAACCGTTCGTCCCAACGTGGAGTTTATCCCTTGTTCTTTCCTGTCTCATGAAGGCACCCTTTGAACCCATGGCGACAATACAGCTCAATCTTCTTTCCTGGAAGACAGCATTGCTAATAGCCCTTACCTCTGGTAAGCGGGCAAGTGACTTGTGTGCCTTCCGATTTGACCCTCCCTACACCATCTTTCACAGGGACAAGGTTGTCTTGCGACCGGATCCTACATTCCTCCCTAAAGTTGTCTCCAAGTTTCATTTGTCTACTTCAACTTCGCTACCAACGTTTTTCCCTAACCCATCGGACCAGGGGCAGCGAGCGCTGCATTCTCTGGATGTCAGAAGGGCGTTAGCCTTCTATCTCAATCGCACACAACCTTTCCGTAAGGACCCTAACCTGTTTGTGGCCTACGGCAAACCTCGCAAGGGACATAAAATTTCTACCCAGAGACTATCCAAATGGGTAGTTAGTGCCATCAGGTTGTGTTACGAACTGGCTAAACAGCCTCCTCCCGAAGGCCTTAAGGCTCACTCTACTAGAGCGGTCTCGACGTCTTCGGCCTTTCTACAAGGCGTCTCTCTAGAGGACATCTGTGCGGCTGCATCGTGGTCCTCTCCTTCCACGTTCGTCTCCCATTATGCCTTGGACGTTCGTGCGAGACGGGACGCCTCCTTCGGCCAAGCAGTCCTCCGGTCCATCTTCCACTGAAGTATGGTGAGTGTTTTTGGCTCCTGCCTCTAGGTCTTGGATTATGATGTGTTTTCTTATGTGACTAACTATCTTCTTTTACCAGCACCCTCCTCCAGGTTACTCAGCTGGCTAGTCACCCATGTGTGGGACTGCACAGAGACCACGAAGAAGATAAACAGGTTGCTTACCTGTAACTGATGATCTTCGAGTGGTCATCTGTGCAGTCACACACGCCCACCCAGCCTTCCCCGCTGCTGGCCTCTTGTAATTGTTGCTTAACCTTGTATAGTGTCAGCGCCAACGGCGGCTGGAAGAAACTGAGTGGAATGGGCGCTCCCCCCCCGCTCCAGGCATGCGCGGTCGCTGCCTGCTCCCCAGGGCGGGAGGGGAGCGCGCCAAAAGCGCTATAGGCGAGCTATTGGAACTCCGAGGAATGGATTCATTGCCTGCGGTAAGACCCATGTGTGTGACTGCACAGATGACCACTCGAAGATCATCAGTTACAGGTAAGCAACCTGTTTTTACCTTCAAAAAGTGTAGGCACTGTGGGGCTAAAATCCCCACCACAGACGGCCACAGTCACTGCCTTTTCTGTCTCGGGGAAGGCCATCGAGTCGACGCTTGCCCGCATTGTGCGAACTTCGGCAAGCAGGCATGCAAAAACCGCGCTGCACGACTACAGGCTTTCCTCTTAGAACGGTCCTTGCGGGCTATGCCCACCTCCGACGCGCCGCCTCCCCCACCTCGAGCGGGAGATTCGGCTTCCCCGGCCGCGCCTCAGTCTCAAAAGACGCACAAGTCCGGGAAACGACCTTCGAAGCACGCCGAAACCGGCCACAAGTCTTCGAAGAAACTGCGTCATTCCGAATCGGAGTCGGCGCCTAAGAAGCCTCGACCCTCGGATTCGGCGCCGAAGAAACCTCACCATTCCGAATCGGCTCGCCATTCCGAATCGGCGGACTCGGCGCCCATAAAGCCCCATAACACCATGGCCTCGACTGCTCAATCGACTTCGACTCAACCACTTCTGCCGTCCGAATTGTCGACCCCGGCTGACGTCATCACCGACATGCCTCGGCTTACACCTCACACCTCCACGGCCGTGGAGGTGATTCCGATTCGATCTCGATCACCTTCAGTACATAGCGTGGTTCCTTCTGAGATCCTTGAACCCGACCGTACCACCGACCCGACACAGACCTACCTACGCCCATCTTTGCGACCTGACTCCTTCCACGACGTTGCACTCTCTCCGCTGTACCGTGAATCCGCAACTCAAGTCTCCTCCCATCGGATTCGAATCCGATCACGCTCTCCGCGTAGCCGCCACGACTCCGGTTCTTCTGTCTACTTTGAACAGCAAGATTACTACTCCAGACGGCGATATGAATACTCTCCTCTCTCCAGATCGCCCTCACCTCGACAGGGTCGGTCTCGTCACCATTCCGGTTCGCACTCCGATTGGGACGTCCATCATAGATATCAGGAGTCAGGCTCTTACTACCATCGTGATCCCGCTACTCCAAGGATCCGTTATGGCGGTTCACCTCGGCCTCGTTACGCACGCTCAACCCGACGCGAGGACTCACCTCAACTCCACTTCGACCGCCCTTCTCGACTTCGTGACCCTCGAAGCCATTTCGAGTACTCACCCAGACTCCTTAACCGCCTCCTGTCCTCTGAGCAAGAGGCTGGCTCCTCACATCAGCACCGGGAGCACCCTCGGTACCGAGACGTGACCAAACCCCGCACTGCTTCTGCCACTGTATCCGTGGCCCCGGATTCTCGACTTCGGTCTCCTCCCAAGACCTCGGAGCCTGCAGCTCCCATCTCGGAACCGATCGTTCATCCACCCTCTCCCTCCACGGCGGGCTCTTCCTCGGACAGGGAGTCCCCAGCCTCTTTGGATTCGGAAGACCACTCTCCATCTATCCCTTCCGACCCTGCGCAACAGCTCCGGCTCTCTCCGTCGGATGCATCCAAGGCGTACCTCAACCTAATTACTTCGATGGCGGAGGCACTGAAAATACCTCTCCAGGCGGACTCCCCCAAAGTGTCGGACATGGTACATGACTTGGTGCAGTCAGACTTTCCGCCCGGGTCCTTGCTTCCTATGTTACCGGTGCACTTGGAGGGTCTTCAGGAAACTTGGGACAAGCCTGCCTCAGTACCCCCCACTTCAAAGAGGCTGGACTCCCTCTATCGAGTCCATGCCCCCGACGCTAAGTTCCTCGCCTCACATCCGGCTCCGAACTCTATTATTGTTCATTCTGCCATGAAGACCAAACCCTCCAGACATCCCACGCCTCCAGATCGTGAAGGGAGGAAATTAGACACCTTGGCACGGAAAATCTTCACACTTGCCTCCACCAACTCGAAGCTTAACAATTACCTAGCTTATTTCGCTGCTTACACTTTTAATCTGGCGAACCAATTCACACCACTGATACCTTCGCTTCCTGATTCCTCTCAGAGAACAGCATCAGCCCTGGTTTCTGAGCTCTCCAGGGTTTCCAAACAACAGATTAATTCAATTCGCCATGCGGTCTCCTGTTCCTCCCGCGTCTTCGCTTCCTCAGTTGCCTTGCGTCGTCATGCTTGGCTAAGATCCACCAATCTTCAACCCGACATCAAGCAGAAGATAGAGGATCTTCCCTTCGACGGCCTGGGCCTCTTTCATGCTTCCACTGATGAGGTCTTGTCTTCCGTTGACGATGGTCGTAAAAGGGCCAAGCGCCTAGGAGTATCCCAACCAGCTACGCAACCCTTCACTCGCAAACAACCTTGGAAACCATCTTTCCAAAGACGCCAGCGTTCTCCTAAGCAGGCCGAATATTGGAAGAGAAGACCTGCGCAACAAAAGCCTTCTTTCCAGCAAAGGCAGCGCTCTCAGCAGTCCAAGAAATCGTCCCCCCCTACCAAGCAGTCTCTTTGACTTCCCCATACAGTCACCCTACCCCACGCGTCTCTCCCCTTTCTACAGGACTTGGAGTTCAATTACGACCGACTCCTGGGTACTCACCATCGTACGCCTGGGGTACGCAATAGAGTTCGCTTCGCTACCTCGCCACCACTACTTTGTCACTACCCCCCCATCCCATCACCTCCATCAGGAGATTCTGGACTTGCTCCAGAAAAAGGCCATAGAACCTGTTCCCCCCCAACATCGGGGAACGGGGTTCTACTCAAGATACTTCCTGGTCCCCAAGAGGGATGGAGGCAAGCGTCCTATTCTAGATCTTCGGAAGCTGAACAAATTCATCGAGTACAGGAAGTTCAGAATGATCTCGCTACAGTCCATCTTGCCCCTCATTCCAAAGAATTCCTGGATGGCTTCCCTAGATCTTCAGGACGCTTACTTCCATGTGACTATCCGACCTCAGCATCGCAGATATCTCCGGTTTGCGATGGGCCAACATCATTTTCAGTATGTCTCCCTTCCATTCGGCCTTTCCACAGCACCCAGGGTGTTTACAAAGTGCATGGCGGTGGTGGCAGCTGCTCTTCGACTCCGCAACATCACAATCTTCCCTTACATAGACGATTGGCTCCTCATTGCACCAACTCCAAATCAGCTCGAGGCCAATCTCCACGCAGCCCTTCTCCTCCTGGCGTCTCTAGGCCTGAGGGTGAATGTCACCAAATCGCACTTCACCCCCACTCAACATCTCAACTTCATAGGGGCCCATCTCCGCACCTCTATACACCGTGCCTTCCTCCCAGAAGACCGTGCTATGACAATCATCAGCCTTGCCAGGCTGGTCCAGCTGCATCCCATCCAATCGGCCCTAACTATTCAACGCCTTCTGGGTCTGATGGCCGCTACTACAGCAGTTCTCCTCTTTGCCAGACTACGAATGAGACCACTTCAGCTCTGGTTCGTACGTGCCTACCGTCCTCATGTGCAACCTCAGAGCACCCTGCTCACCGTCCCCAAGAGAGTCCTTCCTTCTCTCACCTGGTGGACCATCCTCGAGAACCTCCTCGGGGGTATGCCGTTCCTACCAACTACTCCAACGGCTACCGTGACAACAGACGCCTCCATGTGGGGATGGGGAGCCCACTTAGAAGGCAAGACTGTCAGAGGTCTCTGGACTCCTCAGGAGAGGACCCTGCACATAAACTGCTTAGAACTGATTGCGGTACACAGAGCTCTCCAATCCTTCCTCCCTCTCATCGGGGGTCGCCATATTCAGATCTCCACAGACAATATGGCAACAGTCTTCTATGTGAACAAGCAGGGAGGCACCAGATCTCTTCGACTGTGCCGCATAGCCATACTGCTCTGGGAATGGTGTATCAAACACAACATCCACATGACCGCCATCCACCTCCCAGGTGTGGAGAATGTGCTGGCCGACTCACTAAGCAGGCTACGCATAGACGACCACGAATGGTCCATCAATCTGACCTACCTTCGTCGGATCTTCAGCTGCTTCGGTACTCCCAAGGTGGACGTCTTTGCCTCCAAGGACAATGCCAAATGTCGTCGCTTCTACTGCAGGAAGGGCAACGATGCCTTCCTGCATCTCTGGAGGGGTCCCCTCCACTACATTTTTCCGCCAACCCCCCTACTGACACGAGTTTTGACAAAGGTCGCACGGGATGGCACGGACTGCATCCTTATCGCACCGTGGTGGCCACGGCAACCATGGTTCACCAGACTGCTGCAAATGTCACAACACACTTACCGACGCCTCCCGGTCGTGGGAGACCTCTTATCGCAGGCGCACGGCCAGGTACTTCATCACAACCCTCGGGTTCTGGCCCTCACTGCTTGGAGGATACACTCGCCTGCTTCTCCACAGAAGTGACCAATATCCTTCTCAACGCAAGGAAGCCTTCCACCAGACTTTCGTACCAACGCAAATGGAAGCGCTTTTGTTCCTTCGTTGCACCCTATCATCTAACACCTGAAGTAACACCTCTAAACCTGATCCTAGATTATCTCTTATCCCTGCAGAAATCAGGCCTCTGCTACTCTTCACTTAAAGTACACTTCTCCGCCATCTCGGCATTCCATGACACTATTGATGGCAGGACGGTCTTCTCTCACCCCTTATCTAAATCCTTCCTCAAGGGAATGCTGCACCTACATCCACCTGTTAAACCGTTCGTCCCAACGTGGAGTTTATCCCTTGTTCTTTCCTGTCTCATGAAGGCACCCTTTGAACCCATGGCGACAATACAGCTCAATCTTCTTTCCTGGAAGACAGCATTGCTAATAGCCCTTACCTCTGGTAAGCGGGCAAGTGACTTGTGTGCCTTCCGATTTGACCCTCCCTACACCATCTTTCACAGGGACAAGGTTGTCTTGCGACCGGATCCTACATTCCTCCCTAAAGTTGTCTCCAAGTTTCATTTGTCTACTTCAACTTCGCTACCAACGTTTTTCCCTAACCCATCGGACCAGGGGCAGCGAGCGCTGCATTCTCTGGATGTCAGAAGGGCGTTAGCCTTCTATCTCAATCGCACACAACCTTTCCATAAGGACCCTAACCTGTTTGTGGCCTACGGCAAACCTCGCAAGGGACATAAAATTTCTACCCAGAGACTATCCAAATGGGTAGTTAGTGCCATCAGGTTGTGTTACGAACTGGCTAAACAGCCTCCTCCCGAAGGCCTTAAGGCTCACTCTACTAGAGCGGTCTCGACGTCTTCGGCCTTTCTACAAGGCGTCTCTCTAGAGGACATCTGTGCGGCTGCATCGTGGTCCTCTCCTTCCACGTTCGTCTCCCATTATGCCTTGGACGTTCGTGCGAGACGGGACGCCTCCTTCGGCCAAGCAGTCCTCCGGTCCATCTTCCACTGAAGTATGGTGAGTGTTTTTGGCTCCTGCCTCTAGGTCTTGGATTATGATGTGTTTTCTTATGTGACTAACTATCTTCTTTTACCAGCACCCTCCTCCAGGTTACTCAGCTGGCTAGTCACCCATGTGTGGGACTGCACAGAGACCACGAAGAAGATAAACAGGTTGCTTACCTGTAACTGATGATCTTCGAGTGGTCATCTGTGCAGTCACACACGCCCACCCAGCCTTCCCCGCTGCTGGCCTCTTGTAATTGTTGCTTAACCTTGTATAGTGTCAGTGCCAACGGCGGCTGGAAGAAACTGAGTGGAATGGGCGCTCCCCCCCCGCTCCAGGCATGCGCGGTCGCTGCCTGCTCCCCAGGGCGGGAGGGGAGCGCGCCAAAAGCGCTATAGGCGAGCTATTGGAACTCCGAGGAATGGATTCATTGCCTGCGGCAAGACCCATGTGTGTGACTGCACAGATGACCACTCGAAGATCATCAGTTACAGGTAAGCAACCTGTTTTTTTTTGCCTACAACTCCCATCAGCCCCAGTGATTGGCCATGCTGGCTGGGGCTGATGGGAGTTGTAGGCAAAAAACATCTGGAGAGCTACCGTTGGCCACCCCTGATCTAGAAATATAATTTGAAACAGAGTCTTAAAATTCCTGCAAATAAAAACTGGCTTTTCAGTGGGACTTCCTTCCTTCCTTCCTTCCTTCCTTCCTTCCTTCCTTCCTTCCTTCCTTCCTTCCTTCCTTCCTTCCTTCCTTCCTTCCTTCCTTCCTTCCTTCCTTCCTTCCTTCCTTCCTTCCTTCTGCCAACACACAGTGAGCTCACCTTCCCCCTCTCTCCCTTTGGTAGCCATAGACACCAGGGATATTCTTTCTCATGAAAAGTGGAGAGAGATTGCTGGAATTTCCTCTAGGAGTTGACAGTGGGGAGGTTTATTTCTCCATCAAAGTGACTGGAAACCTCAACATACTAGGGAGACAGGACATGAAGCTCTCCTCCCCATCTTTCAGACTTGATTTAAAAAAAACAACACTGTAGATTTGCTCCACTTTGCTCTGCCTCCCTTCCCCAGTGACGACTCCTTTCCTCAGTAGCTTCATGCATGCTCACATCAAAAGGTATCTCTAGAGGAAGGGTCAAAGAGAGGCTTTGCTGTCTCCCCAGTTGCAGACAGGGAGGGTGGAATACAAACTGTGGATCATGGTGAACCACCATCGGGGCAGGCGCAAGGCTTTTTGGTGCCCTAGGTGAGGCCCCCTGGCTCCTTGGGCTTTCTGGTCCCTCAGCAGGGTGGCAACATGGAGGTCATGATCCAGCAAGCTCCTCTGCAGCGGAGAAAGCCACTGTGGGGCTCAGAAGAGGCAGGGGCAACATGCGGAGTGACATGATAGAGGTTTACAAGATTATGCACAGGATAGAGAAAGAAGTACTTTTCTCCCTTTCTCACAATACAAGAACTCATGAACATTCAATGAAATTGCTAAGCAGTCGGGTTAGAACTGATAAAAGGAAGTCCTTCCTCACTCAAAGGGTGATTAACACATGGAATTCACTGCCACAGGAGGTGGCGGCAGCTACAAGCATAGACAGCTTCATGAGGGGATTGGATAAGCATAAGGAGCAGAGGTCCATTAGTTGCTATTAGTTACAGCATATTGTTGGAACTCTGTCTGGGGCAGTGATGCTCTGTATTCTTGTGCTTGGTGGGGGGGGGCACAGTGGAAGGGCTTCTAGCCCCACTGGTGGACCTCTTGGTGGCACTTGGGTTTTTTGGCCACTGTGTGACACGGAGTGCTGGACTGGATGGGCCATTGGCCTGATCCAACATGGCTTCTCTTATGTTCTTATGGATGCCCAAAGGGTGCTTCTTCTTCTTCGGGATGGGGGCCCTTCTTTGCAGGAAGGGCTGCCCCAGCATTCAGGAACACAAAATCTACTATCTGTCCCTGGACCAAGGGAGACCAGACTGTGCTCTACACAGGGCAGGGACTTCTCAGTGGCAGCACCAACAATATGGAATGCCCCCCCAGAGCCCATAAGGGCCCTGCAGGATCTCCCCCAATCCCTCAGGGCCTGCAAAATTTAATTATTTCAATAGGCCTATGATCCCTAAATAGGAGAGGACCGCCACCCTACACTGCTGAGCGACATCATTCATGAGGAATTATGATCACCATAGGATCACTGTCAGAGGGAAGAAAGTCATGATCCCGCCTATGCTGAAGTTTTGAGCAGCACTGTAAAATGTATTTTAATTGTTATTAATTGTTTTAAATGTTAACCTTAACATTGTTTTTCAATTGACTGTTAGCCACCCTGAGCCTGCTTGCAGAGAGGGCGGGATAGAAATCTAAATAAATAAATAGCTCAACCACCCTCCTGGGCCAGGCCCCAACCATCTCTCAACCAAGCTGACCTCATCAGGCTGCTGCTGTGTAGCCCTTCGGCTACTCACACAGAAGGTGGCCAGGTCTGGCTGCCCGCCTACCAGCTGACCCCTCTGTCCACCCTCCGGGACAGATGGACTCACTGCGGCAGGAGGAGACACTCTGCAGTAGGAGGGGTCCCACCACCTGACACTCCCCTCCTTCCATGGCGGGGAGCACCTTACTTGGCCAGCGAAGCCAAGGGCAGCGTGGGTGGTGGGCAGCCGGGGCACTGCAACTGCTGAATGTAGAGGAGGTCCGGCATGGTGGTGTTGGGGGGCTCCACAGCTGACGGGCCAGGAGGCAGCAGGGACATTGGGGCCAGTTCTCCCAATTCCCGGATCTCACGCTCTGACCAGCAGTGCACCACAAAGGGAGGTAGGCTTCCCAAATCCCCCGCCTGGGTGGGGGACCCCTGATTTGGAGCCTCCTCCCCCCACTGGCCAAAAATCTGGAAAGCGGGTCCCACCTGCCCGAGACAAGACGAGCCGAGCGCGAGCGGGCATCTGGCTGGGTTGGCTGCCGACCGAGGTCTCGCGCCGCGCCGGTGGGGGGGGCTGGAGCTGGGCACTCCTTCTCGGAGCCCTTTTCTCTCTGGTGGTGGCTGCGCAGCTTCCCTTCCCGCCTCAACCCAGCTGGCTGGGGGCTCTTCCGTGCCCTGGTGGTGGAGCGCCGGCTGTCCCCAGAGGGAGGGAGGGAGGGAAGCCCGCGTGTCCTGCCCCTTCCCCCTTTCACTCCCAGCGGGCCCTTAAAGAGTATTCTTCAGACTCCTGTTTAACTCCTCTCTCTGCAGTTTATGGGACTTGTAGTTCACTAAAAGTGTTCTTCGTCTGTTGGATGTCGCAGAAGACTACAAGTCCCGTGCCGCTTTGCACGCTAACGAAAGGTTGCGCTCTCTTTCTGCGGCCGGCAGTGGCCGGGTCGGAGCGAGTCTTGGGGGTGTCGTGTTGGCTTTTCGCCCGTGAATAAGAGCGCAAGAGGTGGCGAGCGTTGGGTCGCTGTGACACCTGAGCGCCCCCCGTCTTCACCTCTTCCCCTTCGTGCACCCCTCAGGTGCCTCTTCTCCGACAGTTCTCCGGCCGAAGGTGACGAGGCAGGGGCAGGCGGGCATCAGCAATGGCTGAGACTGTGGCGGACACCAGGTGCCTTATCACCAAGCTGGGCTACCAGTGCAGTCCTGTGGTGTTATGGGTGTAGGAGAAGATAGAGTTTGAATGTGTCTTTGGACAAATCAGAAAGATCATAGTGTAATGTAACAGTAAAGATTTACAGTAAAGATTTTAATAAATACATCTTCACTCCTTTATGAACATGTCAGATTAATCCTGTTAATGCACAAGAACATAAGAATAACCCTGCTGGATCAGATCAATGGGCCATTTAGTCCAGCATCCTGTCTCAAACGAGTGGCAGCCCAGTTTTTCTGGAGGGCCAACAGCAGGGCATAGAGGCTGAGGCCTTCCCCTGAAACTGCCTCCTGGCTCTGGGATTCTGAGGCTTTGTGCCTCTGAATGTGAACATAAGAACATAAGAGAAGCCATGTTGGATCGGGCCAACGGCCCATCAAGTCCAACACTCTGTGGCACACAGTGGCAAAAAATGTTATATACACACATACACTGTGGCTAATAGCCACTGATGGACCTGTGCAAAGGGAAATGAAATGTGGAGGTTCCCTATGTCACTATGGCTAGTAGCCATTGATAGACTTCTCCTCCATGAATCTATCTGATCCTCTTTTAAAGCTGTTTATTCCTGTGACCATCTCTACATCATCTGGTACAGAATGCCACATTTTAATCACTCTTTGTGCAAAGTAGTACTTCTTTTTGTCTGCCCTGAACCTACTGTCCATCAGTCTCATTGAATGCCCTTGAGTTCTATCATTTTGGGAGAGGGAGAAAAAGCTCTCTTTGTCAGCCCTCTCCATCCCATGCAAAATTTCATAAACCTCCTCCATGCCCCCCCCCAGTCATGTCTTTTCAGACTATTCAGCCTTTCCTCATAGGGAAAAAGCTCTAATCCTGTAACCATCTTAGTTGCCCTCCTGTGTATTTTTTCCAGCTCTGTAATGTCTTTTTTGAAATATACTGACAAGAACTATACACAGTTTTCCAAGTGAGGCTGCACCATAGATGTGTACAGGGGCATTACAATATTGGCCATTTTATTCTCTAGTAATCCCTAACAGAGTTTGCCTTTTTCACTGCTGCAGCACAGTGTATTGACATTTTCATTGAGCCATCCACTACAACCCCAAGATCTTTTCCCTGTCTCAGCATGCTCTCTCGCTTGGAAGCCGCCTGGGCCTTGCCAACCCCTGCAGCTGGGCGCCTACTTGGCACCCCCTGGCCCTTCTGGGCGTGCAGTCGGTCCGCGGTCTTAACAGAAGAGCCACATAGAATAAACATCAGATGTTTGAAAGCTGCAAGTCAGTAAGTTATGTTTTTATGTTTTATGTCTTTGTTTTATTTTAAGAACATAAGAGAAGCCATGTTGGATCAGGCCAATGGCCCATCCAGTCCAACACTCTGTGTCACACAGTGGCCCAAAAAAATTACACACACACACACACACACACACACATATATATATATATATATATATATATATATATATATATATATATATATACACACACATACACACACACACACTGTGGCTAATAGCCACTGATGGACCTCTGCTCCATATTTTTATCTAACCCCCTCTTGAAGGTGGCTATGCTTGTGGCCGCCACCACCTCCTGTGGCAGTGAATTCCACATGTTAATCACCCTTTGGGTGAAGAAGTACTTGCTTTTATCCATTCTAACCCAACTGCTCAGCAATTTCATTGAATACCCACGAGTTCTTGCATTGTGAGAAAGGGAGAAAAGTACTTCTTTCTCTACTTTCTCCATCCCATGCATTATCTTGTAAACCTCTATCATGTCACCCCGCAGTCGATGTTTCTCCAAGCTAAAGAGCCCCAAGTGTTTTAACCTTTTTTCATAGGGAAAGTGTTCCAACCCTTTAATCATTCTAGTTGCCCTTTTCTGGACTTTTATTTGGTCACACAATGTAACTGTGTGACCTCAAATTTGTGAGCTGCCCTGAGTCTGCCACGGTGGGGAGGGCTGAATATAAATCAATCAATCAATCAAATAAAGAAGGAAGGAAGGAAGGAAGGAAGGAAGGAAGGAAGGAAGGAAGGAAGGAAGGAAGGAAGGAAGGAAGGAAGGCAGGCATCGGTTGCCAGCCTCCAGGTGTGAACGGGAGATCTTCTGCTTTTACAACTGATCTCCAGCTGGCAGAGATCAGGTTCCCTGGAGAAAATGGCTGCTTCGAAGGGTGGGCTCTAGGGCATTGGACCCTGCTGAGGCCCCTTCCCTTCCCAAACCCCGCCCTCTCCTGGATCCATCCCCAAAGTCTCCAGGTATTTTCCAACATAGACCTGGCAACCCTAGGAAGGCAGGCGGGATGACAGGAAAATGGATGGGAGGAGGAAGAAGTGGAAAGAAAGCAACTTTAATTTTAAATGTGTTCTCCAAGCCACCGGCTGGCTTGGCTTGGAGAAGTGATTCAAGGGAAAGGGCTTTGAGAGCCACACAATATGTGTGAAAGAGCCACGTGTGACTCCCAAGCCACAGTTTGGCCACCCCTGACCTAGGTAGTACATTCCTTCTGCACCCATAATTTCACAGTGGCTCCCACCACCCGCCCTTTTCCAAGGTGCTGTCCTTCCATAATTCACACTGGAGTCCCTTTCCAATTGCTCTGTTCATCCTCCTACCATCGGCTCTGCTTATTTGGCTTGTCACACGGGCTCAAAAGGCTAAGTTTGCTGACAGTTATAAAGGCCCTGTTGTGTTCCTGGTCTTTGGTTCCCATGGCTACTGCAGCCATGCCCAGAGTTTGCAACTGTTTTGGAAGCCCAGGGCTGGCATCAATCCTGAGGTTTTGGGATGCGTTTTCCTCTCCTGAGTGTGCATTTTCTGCACCCTTTTCTTTTTTGCCCATTCTTGGAGCTGTCACCCCAGAGTCAGAAACAACTGGTGCTTGCACAGGGGACTACCTTTAAAAAAAAAAAATCCATTGAGGAGTTTGGGCTAGTTTGAATCTTGATGTACTCAGGGCTTTTTTTGGTAGCAGGATCTCCTTTGCATATTAGGCAAAAGAGCCCTGTAAGCTCTTGGAAGATTGGCTCCCTTAGGGTGTGTGGCCTAATGTGCGAAGGAGGCCCTGCTGCTGCAAAAAAAGAAGACGAAGAAGAAGAAACCCTAGATGTGCCTGTATTTAAGCAAAGCTGGTCCTTAAGCAGAATATTATCAACAACACAAGTCTACAATGTCTTCAGCGCTGCAGGGTCTTTGAGAGCTCCATGAAAGAGCTTCTTTCTTCGATCCAGATGTGAGAGACAAACTAATATGTCAGCCAGTCTCTCAGGGCTGGATTAAACCCTGTAGAGTCCCCTAAGCAGCCAAAATTTTGGGGGTCTCTCACAAATTATCTCAGAGTTGGAGTGACTGCCCCACCGCCTGCGTCCCCTGGGGCAGCTTGCAGGCACCTTCTCCAAAGCCCCTTTTACTAAACGGTGGGGGAGAGGCAGAGAAAGGCATACTTGGCGACAACGCCAGCAGCAGCCGCACCAGGCAAGTTGGGCAAAGATCAGCACAGTTGCTGGCTGCGTGTGCAGGCTGGGAGGGCTGCAAGCAGGGAGGAAACAGGGTGGAAAGCCAACCCGGGGCTCCTAAAGGCATGGGGACCCATAGGCCAGTGCCTACTTGGCCTAATTGTTAATCCAGCTCTGCGGTTTCTCTGAGAAGAAACATCTTTGGTGCTACTTAAACCTCTTTGAAAGACTGTTATGTGATAATGCGTGGGCTGTAGGGGGGGATGCCTCTGTCTCTCTCAAACCGTAGTTGCAGCTTCAAAAAAAAAAAAAAAGCATCGCATAAAGCATTTCTAAGTAATCGCTTCTTTTCAGCCCTTGTGCATCAGGCAGAACTACACATGGCATTTTGTTTTTGCAAGCCACATTGTGTCAAGCAGGGCTTTTTTTTGGTGGAAAAAGCCCAGCAGGAAGTCATTTGTGTATTAGGCCACAATCCCTGACACCAAGCCAGCCAGAACTGCATTCCTGCACGTTCCTGCATGCAAGCAAAATCCAAGGGATCTGGAAACCAGTGCTTAAGCCAGTCTCTTGCTGATAGTGGAAACAGCATTGAAATGAACAATTAGAAGTAGCAATACAGATGCCTCCACTGATGTAAGCTGTTTGTCATAAGTGACTACATGCCCTGTGTCACCAAGCGCAATTCAGAAAAGGCATGATAGTCCCAAGAGAATAGACACCATTGCACCTTCTGTTTTCTTGAACTGGAATGGCGCAACATTGGGGCCTCATTTTGAGCTCCAAACCCCCTAAATTTTATTGTGCTCTTTCTTTCTTAACAGCCCCCATACTTGCTTCTGGACTCCATTGCTCAACCCCCCCTGGGAGAATTTTGCTGAACTCTAAGATTTGACAAACTTTCTAATATTTCCCCCCCCCACAAAAAATGGGAAAATAACCAAAAAAATGTAAAGCAGACAGATGGAAACTTTCCTCATGCCGCTGCGGCCACATAGGAGAAAGTAATTTAAAAAGTACGATGGGAGTAAGGTTTTGTGATGACAATTCTAATTCAAGAAGCATTTGAAGGTAGATGCTGAGTTGATATAATTTAATACACCTTCTGGTGATGTCAGGGGGTTGTGGCAGATGCAAATGAGTTGCACTAATGAGCTCCGAAATGACCCCTTCAGCTATAACCCTTTGCCAGTGGCTTGATTCAAGTCCACTTTAGAGACCACCAAGATGGGGGGCAGGGGGCAGCCGCAAATCAAGCTCTTCTACTGCAACCCAACACAGCTTCCTTCCCCAGACTACCCTCATGGAATGTCTACGTGTCTGATCAAGGGAGTTTTGACTTTGGAAAGTTCATACCATTCCCCCCAAGTGTTCATCCAGCTCCTACTTGGGAAGAACATATATAGACAGGAAAGGATTCCAACAGCATAGCGCCACTAAAGTGAAGACCTTTTCTCCTGTCACATCTTGACACGTTTCTGAAGGAAGGAAGGACCTCCATTGATGATGTAAGCTGGATCACACAAGACGAGGTAAATACGTCAGATAGTTATCTTCCTTACCTGAAAAGAAGACAACTCTGAATGCCGATCCTTCTAAAAAATGTTGTACACAAAGTGCTTTTTATTACTATACAAAGCTGTAAGTTGTATGCAAATTTAAGACACCCCTCCCCTTTTTGTCTTGCCAGCACATGTGGTAAAACCACCCTAATCTTCCTTTCAGGTTAATAGAGTACATACATTATACCTGTCCTTAAGACATAAATAAGATTGAATCACCAACATGGTAGAGAGCCAGTCTGGTGTAGTAGATAAGTGAGCGGACTCTTACCTGGGAGAACCGGGTTTGATTCCCCACTCCTCCCCTTGCACCTGCTGGAATGGCCTTGGTCAGCCATAGCTCTTGTAGGAGTTGTCCTTGAAAGGGCAGCCGCTGTGAGAGCCCTTTCAGCCCCACCCACCTCGCAAGGTGTCTGTTGGGGGGGGGAAGAATATAGGCGATTGTAAGCCGCTCTGAGACTGATTCAGAGAGGAGGGCAGGGTATAAATCTGCAATCTTCTTCGTCTTCTTCTTCTGTATCTCTGTTTTATATGGACAAGCCCATCATGTCTATAAGATGCAAAAGGTGGAATAATCATCCGTTGGAGGGGGTGAGGGGGGGTTGGGGATTGAAAGGACAGTGGAAGTTTATTTAATCGATGTGATACAATATGATGAATGTGTGGAGGCAGCTCTCCCACCCACGCTCCTGGTTGCAAAAGTAATCCGTTGCCGTGTGAGTGGTACCCACAGATGGAAACTTTCTCCTTTGCCGCCGGCTCTTGCATTCAGCCTACACTACGGCTTTGAGCTGCCCTCATGATATGTTTCCCAACAAGAAAAGCAACCTTCTTAGCACAGCCCCTGTCGAAAATTCCCACTTGAAGCCATCTCCAGAAGCTGCTTATGGGTGATTATTACATTAAGCCTGTCCTGAGGTAGGGAAGAGAAGCCCCTTGAAACCTGGTGCAAAGGTACAGGTGAGTCCTTGAAAGCCCCCGTTCAAGCCCAGGTTAAAGCTGAAGTGAATGCAACAGAGAAGGAAATGGATTGGCATTTTTAATTTGCAGGAGCAAACTTCGTGCCTTTTAAAGCAAGTCTTCATGCCTTTTAGAGAGCCAGTTTGGTATAGTGCAGGGGTGGGGAACCTTTTTTCTGCGGAGGGCCATTTGAATATTTATAACATCATTAGTGGGCCATACAAAATTATCAACTTAAAAAACAGTGCTCAGCCGAGGGAGAACGATTCAGACTGGCAAAATTAATGCAAATAATTGTTTTTTTTCTATTTGAAGTCATGTGGGGAGAGCCTAATTCATCACACACGCACCCCGGCCCGCCACCCTAGGCAAATGCCTAGGTCCAGGCATATTAGACCACATCCCCTAATATTAGCATAGTAGGCCACACCATCTGGAATAATCACATGCAAATTGAACTGGTGGTAGCTGGCTCCCATCCCCCACCCCTGCCAGCCCTCCCTCCCTCCCTTCATGTGGAAACTGCAGCTGCTCCCAGCACACCTTTAAAGGCACCCTCATATCCCAGCAGCAGTCCTTCACTGCTGCACAGTGCAGTTGGGCTGCATGATCCTTGCCAGCAAGCCGGGCCCTAGGGAGGCCACCACGTGGCTCAGCTCAGCCCAGAGGTCCCTGAGGGCCAGACCAAGTGATCTCGAGGGCCACAAATGGCCCTCGGGCCTGACGTTCCCCACCCTTGGTATAGTGGTAAAGTGTGCGGACTGTTATCTGGGAGAACCGAGTTTGATTCCTCACTCCTCCACTTGCAGCTGCTTGGATCAGCCATAGCTCTGGCAGAGGCTGTCCTTGAAAGGGCAGCTGCTGGGAGAGCCCTCTCAGCCCCACCCACCTCACAGGGTGTCTGTTGTGGGGGGAGAAGATACAGGAGATTGTAAGCTGCTCCGAGTCTCTGATTCAGAGAGAACAGTGGGGTATAAATCTGCAGTCGTCGTCGTCTTCTTAAAGTTTGCAAAAAAAAAATCTCAAGGGAGAAACATGAAATGTGCAGTTCTCTCTAATCCATTTTGTCACTCTGCTTATTTAATTGGAAAATACACACCCTAACTTTTGGAAGTGGTAACCAAAAAGAAATCCTCCATAAAAGCTGAGGACTAATTGCCATTCAATTCTCAAATAAGCGACAATTAAAACAGCCGCAGCAGACGAAGATCAGATGGCTGCATAAAAATAGACCTGTCAGTTACCAACTCGGGAGAACATCTGCAGAGAGAAAACTCCAGGAGCGTTTCTCCCATTGCAAACTAACTGATAAATAGCCCTTAAGATACCCAGACACCCCAGGTTAGCAACGGTGGGTGCAGAAGATTCACTACCGCCTTTGTCCATGTGAGATGCTGCTGCTGCTGCTGGCTGGGACTAGTTTCAAGGTTGTGATTCCCAGCCAAGAAATACGGGAAACTGCAGTTTTGTAACTTGCTCTGCTGGCAGTTCTGTTTTAGAGATTTATAAACCGGGAGCTTGCAAGACATCATTGCAGAAGAACAAGGAATTTGGAAATTCTCAATGCACCCTATTGTTTGTTCTGTAAGCTCTCAGTAGCTTGAGCAGGTCAATTTCCCTATCTGTTTCTCCTCTTCGCAGTTTTCTCATCTCCTTCTTATGACTCTCAAAAACATTTCATGCCTTCTAGAGCATATTTGGTTCTCATTTGGCAATTCTCTTTCTTTCTTTCTTTCTTTCTTTCTTTCTTTCTTTCTTTCTTTCTTTCTTCCTTTCTTCCTTTCTTCCTTTCTTCCTTTCTTCCTTTCTTCCTTTCTTCCTTTCTTCCTTTCTTCCTTCCTTCCTTCCTTCCTTCCTCTTCCCTGAGGAGTTTCCGAAACATGGAGAGCACGCTTCCTTCCTTCTTTCTAGGTGACCTGATGCTGCTGTTTTTGTGGCTGGCATCAGACACCAACTTCAAAAGAAGTTTAGTACCCATTTTGGATCAAACCAAAATCAAGTTTGTCCATGCCAGAATAGGAGACCTCTTGGGCATCCCATGTCCGCGGTTTCAACTTCTGTGATAAAAAGTGAGTGAAATATCAAAACTCTAATTATTCATGTTTTTCATAAGCAAAAAGAGCCATGGTGTCATCTTGTTCCTGATAATAGTGGGTCAGAATGTTCCTTTGTCTTTTTCTTTTATTGAACGTTCCGGAGAAACAGACTGTCTCCTTTTCCCTTCTTCTGATTGGTAGAATTCCTTAGTTTAGTGCTCTGATACTGCCCATGGCATCTATTGAGCCAGTCAATGTGACAAAGTGAGACTGATTTCAGAACTCTCTTTTTGCTTCATTGCAGAACTGACATATAAATCCAAACGTAGAATGACTTAGCAAACTTTGTCTCAGGTCACCACAATTTTTTTCAGGATTCAAACAGATGGAGTAAACAGACACCCAGGGCCCCAGTCTTTGCTAGGACCAGTGTTTTAAGTTCAGGTTTTTTTCTTTTTTTGTTAAAGTTGGCTTTTTTTTTAAAAAAAAGGGGGATTTCAAATAAAAATTGAAGCAGATAAACATAGCTGAGGAGGAGGGAAATCACCACCAGGTTTGGAGTTGGGTACCAATGCCCCATGGCGCAAAGTTGTATGCTGCAGTACTGCAGTCCTAAACACTGCTCACAACCTGAGTTCGATATTGGCAGAAGCTGGGTTCAGGCAGCTGGCTCAAGGTTGACTCAACCTTCCATCCTTCCAACGGGTTGAAAGTGGGGCCATTTGGATTAACTGGGATCAAGCTGCTCAACAAACTGTGAAAGGCAAACAACCATTTTTTAAAAAATGATAGTCTTTTAGAGTTCAATGTGTTGGATTGGTTTGGAGATGGGGAAAGGGGAGCTCTGGCCAACTGTTTTGTTTTGTTTTTAATACAACAGATGAGCAGGTTGCCTAGGCAAGTTCATGGAAGACCATAATTTACCAGTAGCCTTTTATGGAACCATAAGGAGCCCTGTGGCACAGAGTGGTAAAGCTGCAGTACTGCAGTCCTAAACTCTGCTCACAACCTGAGCTCAATCCCAGCGGAAGCTGGGTTTTCAGGTAGCCGGCTCCAGGTTGACTCAGCTTTCCATCCTTCCGAGGTCAGTAAAACAAGTCCCCAGCTTGCTGGGGGGAAAGTGTAGATGACTGGTGAAGGCAATGGCAAACCACCCTGTAAAAAGTCTTCCAAGAAAATGTTGTGATGTGATGTTACCCCATGGGTTGGTAACGACCTGGCGCTTTACCAATGCCATTCCATTGTGCCTCACAGCAGCAAATTTTGTTTTAAAAGCTGCATTTTGGAGGTAAGCATGATTGTACACCCCAGTTTTTGAAGCCAGAGATACTTAAAGAAGGATAGAGAGGAGACATGATTGCTCCCTTGAAGTATTTGGAAGGCTGTCGTTTAGAGGAGAGGAAGCTGTTTCTGCTGGCAGCAGAGACTTGCAATCATGGGCTTAAATTAAGTGTGAAGGTGCTGGCTGACCATTAGGAAAAACTTTCTTTACAGTAAAAGTTGTTCAGCAGTGGAATTGGCTTCCAAGGGAGGTGGTGAGCAGCCACTGCATTAGAGTGCAGGCGCAAGGCTGGTGCCCCAGGCAAGGTGCCACTGCCGCCCCCCTTCCTCCTCCCCATGTGAGGGCAAGCACGGCGGTCCAGTGCCCACACCTCAAAGCAGAGGGTAGCCAAACTCGCTTCACATAAAAGCCACATAGAATAAAGTCAGGTGTTTGAGAGCCACAAGACATGAATGTCAGATGTTTGAGAGCCGGGAGGGAGGAAGAAACATAGATGGAGGAGAGAGAGGTGGAAAGAAAGCAACTTTAATTTTAAATGTATTTCCCAAGCTGCCGACAGGCTTGGCTTGGAGAAGTGATTTAAAGAGAGAAATATTTTCTCCAAGCTGGCCAACCGAGCAGTGGGGGCTTCAAGAGCCACACAATATGTGTGAAAGAGCCGCATGTGGCTCCCGAGCCACAGTTTGGCCACCCGTGTCTCAGCGTGCTCTACAACCAGCCACTGTTGTTCCACCTCCTCCGTCTGTGCTGGAAGCACAGATGGGAGGTTGAACAACAGTGGCTGGCCACCTCCATGCTAGTGTATTTCCGTCGCCTCGGAGGTGAGGAGGTGCCCTCCCCCTGGCCCGGCCCCTAGGCCCATGCCTATGGCTGCCTTATGGATGTGCCGGGCCTGGTGGTGACTCTGAGCCCCCCCTCCCCACGCGCTAGCAGGCCTGAAGCAGCAGCTGGACAAGCACTTGTCAGGGATGCTCTGGATCAGGGGTGTCGAACTTATTTTTTATGAGGGCTGGATCTGACATAAATTAGACCTTGTTGGGCTGGGCCAGGTTGGGCTGGGCTGTGTGTGTACCTATTTAAGATTAAGGAGTAGAGATATAAACTTTTTAAAGGATATAGACAAATACGACTAAAGATTTTTAAATTAACTTGAAACATGCTTAAAACATTAGCCCTTGTTGGTCTTAAAGGTGCTTTCTTTGTATTTCTCCCATTGGATCCCAGCAACTGAGCAAAGGAAGATCTGGCTCTTTCCCTCCCTCCCCAGGGGACCAGAAGGAGGAGGAGCCTCAGCCAATGGAGAAAATTTGCTCCATAGCTCCTGTGCGATTGAGCCAGCCTTGCAAAACAAGCTGAGATGAAGAAGGAAGCAAGAGAGAGGGAGAAGGAAGCAGATGACAGCCAGTTGCTCAGGGGCCTGATAGGAACCCTCCGGGGGCTTGATTCAGCCCCTGGGCTACACCCTTGCTCTAGGTTGATCCTGCATTGAGCAGGGGGTGGGACTGGGTGACCCTTTCCAACTCTATGATTCTAAGACTGGGTCTTCAGCTTTGCTTCAGTAAATTCCAGGTTGTTGCCTAATCAAACCGAAGCAAAATCCAAGCAAGGAGCACATCTTTTTAAATGACCCCTCTCCCCGTTAGTAGTTCAGTTAATTGTGCTTGAGACACACAGACAAGTGCCTGCTCTTTGTCCGGCCACAGTTTTGCATGTCCCAAATTAGTAATGGATAGGTTTTAATTTTGTTTTATAGCAGTGCTGACACAGTACCTGGCGTGCTTCTGAAGCACAGCTTATTCCACCCGCCCACCCCGCACCTGTCAGCGATCTTTCTTTATTAGGAGGAGAAGCATTATATTAAAACTAAGGAATCATTGCTGCACCATTGATTAAAGAGGACTGCTCGGAAATGAGAATTGCCTGGCCCCTTGAAGTTGACAACAATCTCTACATAAAATAAACGGCTTGTGCCTTAAAAGTGGTGCCTGGAGCCCGAAAGCCATTGTGATGCAGTTGTGTTGCAAGGCTTGGACATGAGTACATTCGGTGAAGGAGCTCCAGGATCATTGGTAGGTGGTGCTTTTGAACGACAGTAGACAGGCTTCCTTCAAATGGCTCTCCAAACTTTGGGATTCCATATGCAGTTCAGTTCAGTTACCTTTATTGGCATTAAAGGAGGGATAAAAGAGAGGGAGGTGGAAATAGATGTACACACAGGGTTGGCCCGCCCACTAGGCAAACCAGGTGGTTGCCTAGGGTGCCAAGAGGCAGTGGCAGCAAATTGGGCTCTCCCCGCCCCGCTGCACCAGGCAAGCGCCTAGTTTGCCTCCCTTCGCCCCCCACTGCGGCCGCTGCTAGCTCCCTCTGGCCCACCACCACCGCCCTCTGCCACTGCCGCCCACCACCTCTGCCACGGTGCTCTTCTCGTTCACTCCCCTCCCGCTGCTTGCCGTGACTAAAACTAAGCTCTGCCAGCTTTGCAGCCCACGCCTGTGCGTTTTGTTAAGAGACTTTAAACAAAACGTGCAGGTGCGGGCTGGGAAGTGGCAGGGCTTAGTTTTAGTCGTGGCAAATGAGGGGAGGGGCGAACGAATGGAGTGTGGCAGCAGAGCCGGATCGGGGGGGCAGAGGGGGGTGCTTGCCCCGGGCGCCAACACGGGGCGGTGCCAAATTAGGTATGGTCCATTGTATTCTATGGGCCCAAAAGGGGGAGTCATTTTTTAATTTTGCCCCCCCCCTCACAAAACATGTTGATCCGGTCCTGCACAGCAGCGGGGGGGGCGAGCAAAGTGCAGCAGGGGGGTTCCAAGGGGGTCACCTGCCTAGGGCGTTATTTGCTCTGTGTACACCCATATGCATACAACTAGATAAAACATGCCAACATGAGTCAAGACAAAAGAACATTCTAAAAGGGTATAAAATCTGTACAAAAAGAAGTCAAAAGTCAATCTGTCTAGTACAGATTTAAATTACAATACATTACTGCGTATAAGAAGAGCAGCCTTCACAAACTGATTAGCAGCTCTGGGAATCAATCTAATCTTTTTAGATTCCATATGCCTCAGTCTTATTTTAGATCCATTAGGTATCCTGCATATTTCTCATTTATCTCTTACAAATTTGCCCACTCCATCCACTACTCTGCTGCCTGATTAGGGTTGCCAAGTCCAATTCAAGAAATATCTGGGGACTTTGGGGGTAGAGCTGGGAGACATTGGGATGCAGCCAGGAGCAAGGTGTGACAAGCAAAATTGAACTCAAAAGGGAGTTCTGGCCATCACATTGAAAAGGACCGCACCCCTTTTAATTGCCTTCCTTCCATAGGAAATAATGAAGGATAGGGGCACCTTCTTTTGGGGCTCATAGAATTGGACCCCCAGTCCAATATTTTTTAAACTTGGGGAGCATTTTGGGGGGAGGCACTGGATGCTATACTGAAAATTTGATGCCTCTACCTCAAAAAACAGCTCCCCCAGAACCCCAGATACCCATGGATCAATTCTCCATTATTTCCTATGGAAATGTCTCCATAGGGAATAATAGAGTTCCCAGCAGACATTTCCCGCTCCTTCCCCCGCTTTCTGATGACCCTGAAGTGGGGGGGAGGGCCTCTAAACCAGGGGATCCCCTGCCCCCACCTGGGGATTGGCAACCCTATGCCTGATCCTCAAAGCACTCCTCTCCTCACTGTGTGTCTGTGGAGGAAGGCAAGACAGGAGATTGCATGGATCCTGACACAAACCCGCAAGAATACATTTTCCTTGTCACTGACTCCGAATACAAATCGTTGGTTGCAAAGTCCCAGAGCCTCTTATTTACTTGTTGGTTTAAATAACGTACATTCCACTGTTCCCTTTTGGCTCAAGGTGGCTTGTAATTCCAAACATTTTAAACGCACCGTGCAGTAAAACTCCATTAAAAGCCCTTGTGATAAAACTGACTTGTAGTGCCTCCTAAAAACAGGACCGGATCTATATGTTTTTTGAGGGGGGGGGGAGATTTAAAAATGGCACCCGCTTATGGGCCATTCTGTCTTATGGTCCCATAGAATACAATGCACTCCATACCCAATTTGTCACCCCCCCTCTGTTGGCGCCCGGGACAAGCACCCCTCTCTGCCCCCCCCTAGATCCGGCCCTAAAACTATGCCTTCTTTCCGTTAGAAGTTGCATTATAAAGTGTTTAATGCAGGAACTACCCAACAAAGTATGCAGCCTCTTTGTTTTTGATGGGATTGGTAATAATAATAATAATAATAATAATAATAATAATAATAATAATAATAATAATAATAATAATAATAATAATAATAAATTTTATTTATATCCCGCCCTCCCCACTGAAGCAGGCTCAGGGCGGCTCACAACATATAAATTCAGTATACAATAAAACATCTATACAATTTATTTATTTATTTTATTTATTCTATAACTTATATCCCGCCCTTCCCATCATTTAAAACCAACATTCCTATTCAAAATTAACATTTTTGGTGCTACATTTCAGATCTTCGATGTATTTTGTGGCTGGATATGTCTACAGTGGGTCTAACTTAACTCTATATTTAGGCGAAGGCCATCTTTAAAAGAGTAGTTTGCAGGCCCTGCGGAATTGATCAAGACTCCGCAGGGCCTGCACTTCATCCGGAAGTTGATTCCACCAGTGTGGAGCTGCAATCGAAAAGGCCCGTTCTCGTGTGCTCTTCAATTTGGCCTCCTTTGGCCCAGGGATAGTCAACCAGTTCTTTCCCCCTGATCTCAGTACTCTCTGGGGCTTGTATAGGGAGAGACAGTCCCTAAAGTAGGCAGGCCCTCAACCATATAGGGCTTTAAAGGTAATAACCAGCACTTTGTAACGAACCCGATATACAACTGGCAGCCAGTGCAGCTCACACAGCCCCAGCTGTATGTGCTCCCACTTTGGAAGCCCTAATAACAGCCTCGCCATAGCGTTCTGCACCAGCTGCAGCTTCCAGGTTCGGCACAAAGGCAGCCCCATGTAGAGGGCATTACAGTAATCGAATCTCAAGGTGACCGTTGCATGGATCACTGTTGCTAAGTCATGATGCTCCAGGAAGGGGGCCAACTGCCTCGCCCATCTCAGATGGAAAAACGCAGATTTGACAATGGCTGCTATCTGGGCCTCCATTAACAGTGTAGGCTCCAGTAGAACCCCCAAGCTCTTGACCCTGTGTGCCGCTTTCAGTGGCACACCATCAAAGACTGGGAGGGGAATTCCTCTTCCTAGAGCGCCACGACCCAAGCAAAGGACCTCCGTGTTCGTTGGATTCAGCTTCAACCTACTCAGCCTGAGCCAACCTGCCACAGCTTGCAATGCTAGGTCCAGATTTTTTGGGATGCAGTCAGGCTGACCGTCCATTAGTAGGTAGAGCTGGGTGTCATCTACATATTGATGACACCCAAGCCCATACCTCCGGGCAATCTGGACAAGGGGGCGCATGTGGATGTTAAATAACATTGGAGAGAGGACTGCTCCTTGCGGCACCCCACAATCTAGTGAGTGCTTCTGGGACAGCTCTCCCCCAATTGCCACCCTTTGTCCCCGTCCATCAAGGAAGGAGGAAAGCCACTGTAAGGCCGACCCCCTGATCCCTGTGTCGGCGAGCCAGCGGGTCAGTAACTGATGGTCAACCATGTTGAACGCAGCTGACAAATCTACCAACATCAGCACCGCCATGCCACCTTGATCCAGATGCCACTGGAGGTCATCTACCAAAGCGACCTGCACTGTCTCCGTCCCATGTCCTGGGCGGAAGCCGGACTGGTGAGGATCTAAGATGGAAGCATCATCCAGAAAACCCTGCAACTGTAACGCTACTGCCCTCTCGATAATTTTACCCAAAAATGGTAAATTTGAGACCAGTCGATAATTTTCCAATTCGGCCGGATCTGCTGTACTCTTTTTCAGGAGAGGACAGAACATAGCCTCTTTGAGAGGTGTTGGAAAACGCCCCTCTGAGAGGGATCTATTTACGATGTCCCGTATAGGACATCTAAGTTCCCTCTGGCAAGATTTAATCACCCAAGAGGGGCATGGGTCCAGATCACAAGTTGTTGGGTGTACAGTAGAGAGAATTTCGTCAACTTCCCCCACGCTGAGTGTGTCAAAGTGATCCAGAACTAAACCAGAAGACAGGCACGGAGCCTCGAGTTCTTGCACTGTATCCAATGTGGCGGGAAGGTCCTGGCAGAGCAACATGATTTTGTCTGCAAAGAATTTCGCAAAAGCCTCACAGCCAATCTCTAATTCTCTCACATTTGGTCTGCCTTGAGGCAGTGTTGTAAGGTTCCCAATTACCCTAAATAATTGTACCGGGCGCGAATTTGCAGATGCAATCTTAGCCGCAAAGTAGTCCTTCTTTGTGGCTTTAACTACCATTTCATAAGACCTCATATTCTATAAAATGTTCTCGTCACTTCATCACGAGTATGCCGCCACTGCCTCTCTAGCCGTCTGAGCCCTTGTTTCAGCTGTCGTAGCTCCGGGGTGTACCATGGAGCCAGCTTAACACGAGGGCGCAGAGGACGTCGGGGTGCGATCTCGTTGATGGCCCTGGATAGTCGGCCATGCCAAGCCTCAACCAGGTCATCAAGGGAATCGCCAGGGGGCCAGGGATCCCGCAAAGCCATTTGGAACCGCTCAGGGTCCATCCGACTCCGCGGCCGAGCCAAAATAGGCTTTCCGCCCATACAGGATTGGGGCGGCGCATTCAAATGAGCCTTGAGGGCAAAATGGTCCGACCATGGCACCGCCTCAGCAGTAATACTGTCCACCAGAATCCCAGCCGCAAAGACCAAATCTAATATGTGCCCTGCCTTGTGAGTGGGAGTTGTAACAAATTGGGAGAGTCCCAGTGTCGCCATAGAAGACACTAGGCCCATTGCCTGACTGGAGGCCCATCGTCATCGACATGGACATTGAAATCACCCAGGATCACAAGCCTTGGGTATTCCAATGCCCAGCCAGCCATGGCCTCCATCAGGGATGGTAAGACACTGACTGGTGCGTTAGGCGGACGGTACACCAGCCAAATCGCCAACCCCTCCCCACATCCCACGCCAGACCAGCACATTCTATACCATTGATCGTTGGGGCCGGGAGACCCCAGAAGGAGTAATCCTCCCGTATGAATAGCGCCACCACTCCCCCCCACCCGCTAGTCCGTGATTGGTGAAAGACCGAATAACCCGGGGGAGTCATCTGGGAGAGCGCTACCGTCTCCCCATCTTGCACCCAGGTCTCGGTCTCGCAAGCCAGGTCCATGTTCTGCTTAAGCAGAAACTCCCTAAGGGTCGAGGTCTTATTATTATTGGACCTGGCGTTACATAACACCAATGACGGAGGCGGGCTATTCCTCTTGGCCCCACTACCTGTCACCGTTGGGATGGGATGCAGGCTGGAAGGGTGTCAAGCACTGTTTTGTCTCGGCCTCCTTCCCTTATAATTCTGTCTGCTCCCACTGTCATACCTTCCCCTGCCCAGAAGTACTGGAATCCCCAAGTCGGGCATCCACACCTGTGTCCAGTATGGCCTTTGCTAGTACAGAGACAAACCTCCCCCTCTCCTATAAAATCTTAAAACTTCTTAAAAACTTCAACCCGCCACCTCCCACTTCCTACCCCCAAAAGTAGCTGGCTCACTACTAATTTAATCAATAGTTAATTTAATTTAAAAATCCCAACCCTAAAAACTCCCCTCTAATTGATTAGCCAAAATCTTTAATTTCATCAGTAGCATATGAATAGATAAAAAAACCCCAATTTCAATCTACCCAACAATTAATTTGCTAAAAAAAATATAACTCTCTAAATTTATTCAACCCTAAACAATTAAGTAATATTCCTAATTAAATAACTAATAACTCCAATCGAGTTAGTGGCCAGCAATATAAACATTCAAATCAGTGGAGGATGGAGGTTAAAGTTATAAATTAGGAGTGATAGATATTAAAGTGCCATTCTTAAAGTGCAGGTGCTCATAGATATTCGTAGCGTGTGGTCTCAAACACAGTTCATTAAAGTGCGGCAGTGTTGTCTAGGGCCCGATGGACTCCAAACAGCTCAGGCAACCCGGGAGCCGATAAGACCTCCCCCGTATCCTCCCTAACCGTCCGGGTTTAACCCTTTTTACTCCCGGTCAGAGGATGATCACAAGTTCCCCTGCTGCTGCCTCGGGTTGCAATGCAGCCCCCTACAGCCCAACGCACCAAGGGGCTGATGAAACAATGGTGATGTTGGGGGTGTCGCCTAATATGTAAATGAGTTCCTGATGGACTTTTTCTACAAAAGAAGAAGACTGCAGATTTATTCCTCACCCTTCTCTCTGAATCAGAGACTCAGAGCGGCTTACAATCTCCTATATCTTCTCCCCCCACAACAGACACCCTGTGAGGTGGATGGGGCTGAGAGAGCTCTTACAGCAGCTGCCCTTTCAAGGACACCTCCTGCAATAGCTATGGCTAACCCAAGGCTATTCCAGCAGCTGTAAGTGAAGGAGTGGGGATTCAAACCCAGCTCTCCCAGATAAGAGTCTGCACATTTAACCGCTACACCAAACTGGGTCTCTATAGCTCTCTAAGCCCTAAAGCTAACATGTATGTGTGTAAACTTGAAGTCGTAGCCCACCACTGTTCACAAAGTTTGTTCTCATAATGATTTCAGACTTCGGGGCAGGGGACTGATCCCTCCTGGTTACCCACAAAGTTGTAGCAAATACTATAAGCTCAACCTGATAGGAGATTAAAGATGGACATGAAATGGGAAAAATGGTGGTTCATTTTGTGTCATGATTCATTTGATTTCTCAAACCTGTCTATGGTTCATCGTTTTGGGTGGTGTCAAACTCACCGGGAGTGTCATGATCCTGGGCCTAGCGAGGCCTGCAGGCCCCAGGAAAGCCTGCTTAGGAGTTACTGGGAAGAGCTTACATCTCCCAGGAGCCCCATCTGTCCCTCTGATTGGGGGGCAAGGGTTTTGGAGGGAAACTGGCCCAGAGAGGGGTGAGGCCTGGGAGGAGGGCATAGAAGGGCCAAGCCCACGAAGTGGATGTCCTATCCCTGGAAGGCTGAGCTGGAGGTGGGCTGTGCCTGGAGAGCTTGAGCAGGGGAAAGCTCCCTCATCCAAGGCAAGGGGTGAGGTTTGGTATTAGATAGGGACTGAATAGATAGACGTGTTAGGGCATTGGTTTATTTTTTCTTCACCTTTTTGCTGGTTAATGCACCTTGTTAATATATATTGCACTAAAATAAACCTTTTTGTTGTTCACTCTGCCTGGTCCTCATGTCTATTATATGGCCTAAGCTACAGGAGGCCTGAAGGGCTTGGGAGGGTACTCTGGGTCTTCTCAAGGGGAACCCTTAACCCAAAGTGGTGGCAGGAATTGGTAATATCCCCCTGAGTCATGACAGGAAGTCTTCAAGAGGCTCTCCTCCACCCACCCTCCAAGTTTGGCAAAGATTGAGTTTGGAATGTCCGAGTTATAGCTCCCCAAAGCAAGTGCCTCCCAAGAAAGCTCAGCTTCAGCTCTCACAACGAAAACTAACTCTTTGTGCTGCAGTGCAAAGGGAAAGCAGCTACATCAGTGTGTCTGCAACCACAGAGCAGAATGGGAGCTCTCTGATTGGCTTCCAGTGTTGGTAATCAAGCTATGGACAACTGCTTGTGGATGTTTTTAAGGCTCCCAGAAGTCCACCCCCAGTATTGCCTAGGAATTGGTTGTATTGGCACCAGGCTGTCTGGCAAAATGAACCAAACGGCCCACCGAGGAAAAAAGGTGGTTCGTTTTCCAGTTCAGACATGGCACAAGCAAACAAAACGTTCGGAATGAACCAGGTTCGGTTCATGCCCATCTCTATAGGAGATCTTTTGAGGCCGTATTCTCCTGGTATATTATGGTCTTCCATGAACTTGCTCAGGCAACCTGTCCATATTAGCCCCTCCCCCCAGTAGGGTGCTGTGCCCTGTTTTGTATCTGCCATATGTGAAAATACTAGTCCATCAGTGGCTGTTAGCACAGCGTATTGTTGGAACTCTCTGTTTGGGGCAGTGATGCTCTGTATTCTTGGTGCTTGGGGAGGCACAGTGGGAGGGCTTCTAGTGTCCTGGCCTCCTGATGGCACTTGGTATTTTTGGCCACTGTGTGACACAGAGTGTTGGACTGGATGGGCCATTGGCCTGATCCAACATGGCTTATTTTGTTTCCACAACTGCACATACAATGTCCGTGCAGCTGAAAGCATGTACCAAAGTAATGTTCTGTCTTACTTCGGAAAATTTTCTATTTGTAATCCCAACAAAAAGATTTCTGGTGCCTTCTTCACTTTGTATCCCAAAATCTTTGACATTTCTTGCTGGATCATTTGCCCATATTGTACAGCCCTTTCACAAGTCCACCACATAGGGTAGAAGGACCTTTCATGTTTTTTACATTTCCATCATCGATCAGACATCTGATTATTTGTTTTCGACAGTTTTTTTGGTGTCATATACCATCTATACAACATTTTGTAACAATTTTCTTTTATGTTGTTAGATGTTGATATTTTTTATAGAGTTCTTCCACAAATATTCCCATTGTTCCATCTGAATTTCCTTGTTTATATTAATTTCCCACTTTATCATTTGAGATTTTACCACTTCTTCCTCTGTAGACCATTTCAGTAATAGTTTATATACTCTTGAGATCAATTTTACGTCCTCACCAAACAGCATTTTCTCCATTTCTGTTTGTTCTTGTCTTATTCCTTCATTCCTAATATCCTGCTTCAGCAGACTTTTAATTTGTAACCATTGAAACCAATTAAATTTATAATCCAATTTTTCCACTGATTTTAATTCTGCTTTGCTTCCTTGTATTTTTAACAATTGTTTATATGGTAGCCATTTCTCTTCCTCAATATCCGAATATAACTTTATTACTTCCGTTGGCACAATCCACAGCGGTTTCCGCTCATCATATTTTTGGTATTTCAACCAAGTTTTAAGCAAACTACTTCTTACATAATGATGTGAGAAAAAAACATCCATTTTAGCACAAATATGCATGCCAACCAAAAACCTTTCCATGGCCTTCTAATGTTAATAATGTTCTGTTTAATAACACTATCCAATCCTTAATCCATACCAAACAAACTGCATCATGATATAGACTTAAATCTGGTACTTGGAAGCCTCCCCTTTCTTTAGCATCTATCAGGATCTTCATCTTAATTCTTGGTTTCTTGCCAGCCCATATAAATTCCGAAAGTTTCCTCTGCCATTTATGAAATTGTTTATCTTCTTTCACTATTGATATAGTTTGAAACAAGAACATTATTCTTGGTAATACATTCATTTTTATTGCCGATATTCTACCCAGGATAGACAAATTCAACTTATTCCCTTTTTGTAAGTCCACCTCAATTTTCCGCCAAAGCTTTTCATAGTTGTTTTTAAATAAGTCAATATTCTTTGTTGTAATTTCTACTCCTAAATACTTTACTTTAGAGACCACTTCACAGTTTGTTAAATTTTGTAATTCCATCTGCTTAAATTTTGACATATTTTTACACAAAATTTTTGTTTTCTCTTTATTTACAAAAAAGCCTGTCAGTTCACCATATTCTTTTATTTTTTGGAGCAACAACGGTGTAACTTGAGTTGGGTTTTCATTTATAAACATTACATCATCTGCAAATGCTCTGTATTTGTAAGAAAAGCCTTTTAATTTCAAACCCTCTATCTCCTTATCTTCTTGAACTTGCATAAGCAGTATTTCCGGCGTCATTATAAATATCAAAGGGGATAGAGGGCACCCTTGCCTTGTTCCTTTACAAATTGCTATTTTCTCTGTCATATCTGCATTTATACAAAGTCTTGTTTGTTGGTCAGTATATATTGCCTTTACCATTCTAGCAAAGTCTTCACCCAACCCCAATTTCTCCATTACTTCAAACATAAAGTCCCAATGAACATTGTCAAAAGCTTTCTCTGCATCAGCGAAAAGCAAAGCTACTTCTTTTTCAGGATGTTTTTCATAATATTCTATTACATCTATTACAGTTCTGATATTTTCTCTTAATTGCCTTCTGGGGAGAAACCCTGCTTGTTCCAAGTCTCTGATCATTTTGGTTAGCCTTCTATGCACCTTTCCCAGGTCTCTGATATCCTTTTTGAAGTTGAGAGACCAGAATTGTGCACAGTATTCCAAAATATATGTACTGTAAAATAGTGAAGAAGAGCCCAGAAATGGTCATGCGTTGTTTTTTGAAGGGGTGGGGAGAAGGTGTAGGATGAGAGAAGGCTCTGTTTTACCTGTAACCATTGTTCCCTCTAAGCTGAGTTAGTGTGAGCAGTTTTTTAGCCTCCAGCTCACACATTTATGCCTTAGCTCAGGAAAAAATGGCCCCAGAGCAAACTAATTTATGCAGTAGCTTACTACTGTGATGCTGGTAGCTCACAATGTGGAATTATGGCTCACAAGACTCCACAGCTTAGAGGGAGTATTTGGTGTAACTACAACTATTGTCACATTGTTCTAGGGGGGAAGACTTAGTTAAGAGAAAGACCCATACATTCTCTTAGCTGGCACTACAGATACAACATGCAGATCAGATTAGGAGAAAATTGCTCCTATAGCGTTGGATGGATCCAACAGTTCAGGTAGCCTTGCTCTATCCTAAAGAGCCTTCCTCCAGTTTAAGCAGCATGCTGCAGTAGTTAAGAGCAGCAGGCTCTAATCTAGAGAACTGGGTTTAATTCCCCACTCCTCCTCCACGTGCAGCCAGCTGGGTGACCTTGGGTCAGCCACAAGTTCTCTCAGAGCTCTCTCAGCCCCACCTGCCTCACAGGGTGTCTGTTGCGGGGAGAGGAAGGGAAGGAGAGTGTAAGCTGCTCTCCTTCAGGCAGTGAGGGGCAGTGTATAAGACCAACTCCTCCTCTTCTTCCTCCTCCTCCAGCCACCTAATTTGGTTGCAGACCACTTAGGTTGGAAAGCTTTAATCCTGAGCCAAAGAGAAAGTTGAGATATTGAATATTTGAATACATAAACTTTGCTTGATCTAGTGGTAAAATAAGGAGTAGGACCTGTCCCATGGCTTCCCCACCTCCAGTGGCCGGGCTGTCATAACAACCATAGTCTTGATGCTTGGACCTCCTTTGCTTCCCTTGTGTCTCCATACACAGCTACTCTGTTTCTGGTAATGTGGCTGTTGTTGTTCAGAAATCACACAATGCTGAACCAGCCTGGTCCAGCTCAGATATATCAGTCACTGCAGGGCAACGGCATCAAATGAACTCTTTGATTCTGCCTTAGCTCTTCTGCAACTATAACCAGCTGGAATTCTAGCAGGTGCTCCTTTGCATATTAGGCCACGCACCCCTGCTGCAGCCAATCCTCCGAGAGCTTACAAAAAAGAGCCTTGTAAGCTCTTGGAGGATTGGCTACATCAGGGATGTGTGGCCTAATATGCAAAGGAGCTCCTGCTAGAATTCCACCCCTGACTATAACACACCCTGCTATGCAATCCACAGGTTACTCCAGTCTTACATCTGTTGAAATTGATGGATTTAGGTTGGAGCAACTGGGCATATATTTATAGAACCTTTTATTTCTATCTATGTTTTAATTTTTCTCAGTCTCCCCAAATACTGGAACTTGAGGGCATCCAATGAAACTCATGGGCAGTCTGTTCAGGACAAACCAAAGGAAATACTTCTTTACACAGAGAGTGATTAAAATGTGGAATTCACTGCCAGAGGATGTGGCGATGGCCACAAGAATAAACAGCTTTCAAAGGGAATTAGAGAGATTCATGGAGGATAAGTCTATCCAGTCTATCTTTTTTTTTAAGTCTCTATTTTTTTTGTAGCAGGAACTCCTTTGCATATTAGGCCACACACCCTGATGTAGCCAATCCTTCTGGAGCTTACAATAGGCCCTGTACTAAGAGCCCTGTAAACTCTTGGAGGATTGGCTACATCAGGGGTGTGTGGCCTAATATGCAAAGGAGCTCCTGCTACAAAAAAAGCCGAGTCTATCCTTGGCTTCTGGCTATGGTGACTGAGGGGAACTAAGCCTCTGAATCCCAGAGCCAGGAGGTAACATCAGGGGAAGGCTTCGGTCTCTGTACCCCATTGTTGGCTGTCCAGAGGAACTAGTTGGCTACTGAGAGCCAGTTTGGTGTAGTGGTTAAGAGCAGCTGACTCTAATCTGGGAGAACCAGGTTTGATTCCCCACTCCTCCATAAGCAGCCAGTTGGCTGACCTTGAATCAGTCACAGTTCTTTCAGAGCTGTTCTCGAAAGAGCTCTCTCAGCCCCACCTACCTCACAGAGTGTCTGTTGTGGGGAGAGGAGGGGAAGGAGATTGTAAGCTGCTCTGAGCCTCCAAGTGAAGGGTGGGGTATAAATCCAGTCTCCTCCTCCTCCTTCTGTATGAGACAGGATGGTGGACTAGGTGGTCCATTGGTCTGATCCAGTAGGCTCTTCTTACATTCCCATGAGTGAGTGGCAAATAAAAAAAACACCCTCTTAAAAGAATAATTTGTTCTCATCAAAATTATTGTTTACTTGTTATTTGCACAATTAGAGGATACGAGGCCCTTGCCATAAATCAACAATTGCCATTTAAATGTGTGTATAAAGCCCTGACTTCACAGTTTCCATTTGTAAAGCAGGGGAATGCTCTACTGAGGCTTTTTAAAATGAAAGCAAAACATGGGAGGCCATTTCGAATGTCATAAAGCTGACGGATTCTGCCTAATGCTACCCAGGAAAGACCTGCTCCAGAAAGGGATGCTGCTGGAAATTAGATTGTAGGAAAAATTAGCTACAAAAAAAATTTAATACAAAAATGTATTAATTGTGCTTGTTTTGTTATGTTCACAAAAGCCTTTTCTATGGCTGAAGCTTAGTGCATTGGTAAAAGTAGCTCGTGTTTAATAAATGTAAGGCAGAGCACAGATGGTAGCAGAGGGGGGGGTTGTAGAAAAAGCCTAGCAGGAACTCATTTGCATATAGGCAGACCCCCTGATGTCACCATTGTTTTGCACAGGACTTTTTTTGTAGAAAAAGTCAAGCAGGGACTCATTTGTATATTAGGCCACACCCCCTGACACTAAGCCAGCCAGAACTGTGTTCCTGTGCGTTCCTGCTCAAAAAAAGCCCTGGAAGGTTGTTAAATAGAGACTGTGCAAATGGACAAACTATAAGTGGGATTCCACAAAATATCCTGCTCCCTAGGCAATTGTTCCCCTCAAAAGAAGGGAAATTAGGCATAGCAGAAGAGCTCAGTTGATAGCAGGATGAAGCTGTTTCATGTACGATGAGCAGGGCTTTTTTGGAGCAAGAACTCCTTTGCATATCAGGCCACACACTCCTGATGTAGCCAATCCTCCTGGAGCTTACAGGGCTCTTCATACAGGGCCTACTGTAAGCTCTGGGAGGATTGGCTACATCAGGGGGGTGTCACCTAATATGCAAAGGAGTTCCTGCTACCCAAAAAAAGCCCTGATGATAAGAATTCTAATTAAAATGGCCCGTTGTCCTAGCATTATGTCCACACTTCAGCCGAAAACCTTTCCAAAAGTATGTTTTAACACTCAAACGACTACGGCTGTCAAACCCCCGGACTGAACAGGGGTTCTCCCGCCCTGGAGGTTCCCAACCATAGAGTTTCCCCAGAAACGCCTAGAGTGACCAGCGCGCAACATTGCCGGCGCAATGACGCCACTTGCAGATGACATCATCGCATCATGCGTACTTCGCAAGCACAAAAACAGCACCCACCGGAGGCCACGGGGGACTTGGAAATCCAACAAACAACCCTAGTAAGGGCTTTTTTGGTAGAAAAAGCCCAACAGGGACTCATTTGCATATTAGGCCACACCCACTGATGCCAAGCCAGTTGGAACTGCTTTCCTGTGCGTTCCTGCTCAAAAAAAGCCCTGCTAGTACTTGTCAGCAGAAGGAACTCTGTCAAAGAATTCCCAAAGAACTCCTTAAAAAGGTAGTCCCCTGTGCAAGCACCAGTCGTTTTCGGCTCTGGGGTGAGGTCGTATCACAACGTTTTCACAGCAGACTTTTTACGGTGTGGTTTGCCTTCCCCAGTCATCTACACTTCCCCCCCAGCAACCTGGGTACTTATTTTACTGACCTTGGAAGGATGGAAGGCTGAGTCAACCTCGAGCCGGCTACCTGACTCAGCTTCTGCTGGAATCGAACTCAGGTCATGAGCAGAGAGCTACAACTGCAGCTTTACCACTGCCACGGGGCTCTTCGAGGAACTCCCTACCAAGTCACAGTTCCTAGAATATATTTGGAGGGAGTCACCGTTTTAAATTTGTTGTGCTTGAGCACCACTAAGTCAGTCCCCTGTGCCAGCTGGCTCCCTTCTGTTGGTCAGAACAGGATCTTCTTCACTTTGGCACAGTCTCTTCCGCTGAGCTGTTCCCTCCTCGTATGAGAAGTAGGGCTTTTTTTGTAGAAAAAGCCCAGCAGGAACTCATTTGCATATTAGGCCATACTCCCTGACATCACCATGGTTCCACACAGGGTTTTTTTGGTAGAAAAAGCCCAACAGGAATTCATTTGTATATTAGGCCACAACCTCTGACACCAAGCCAGCCGGAACTGACACACAGCCAGCCGGAACTGCATTCCTGTATGCTCCCTGATGAGAAGAACGACAATTCTAGGACCTCAGCGTTACCAGTATTTAAATTTCTGATCTTCTGTGGCTTGGTTAGACACCAGCATCTTGAAGGGGGAAATAACATCTTCACTGCAGATCTTCACACAGAGCGGCATGACACACCCTGTGTGCCCGCGTTGTGTGTGTGTGTGTGTGTGTGTGGTTTTTCTGCTTATGTGAGCTTATGAGTCAGTAGAGAGAGCTGCCTTCAAGCTGGAAACTGCCTTTTTGGGGGGTGGGGGTGGTCTCTTTTGCTTATTTGCCCAGAGTGGTGGTTGAATTCCAGCAGCTAAGGCAACCCATCGGATGGGGCTGTTAAGATGATAAACCACACTCGAGCTCTCCTGCTTCCTGGAAGCAAAACGGTTCCGTTTTTTACCTTCCCGTTTAGCTTCTTGTTTCTGTTGCCCTAGAAAGGGCGAATTTATGACAGCAAAGAGAAAGCACAGCACACCTTCCATCTGTATTTGTGTTTCCCCGGTGTGCTACTTAAAAGAATTCCGGAGGGTTTTCTAATGTGCATCTGCAGCAATAACAGATCAGCAGCACTCAGGAAGAGCCCCCACCGCTATCCTTGAGGTTATAAAATTGCTTCAGACTGATATTCGACTGCCTTTGTGGAAAGTGCATTATGGCTGGCGCAATAGGGAGCACCATGGAAGAGAAGGAGGAGGGGGAGAACAAGAAGAAGAGGAAGAGGAGGAGATTGGATTTATACCCCGCTCTTAATTTATCATCCCTTCCTCTTACCACAGCAGACACCCTCTGAGGTTGGTGAGTCTGAGAACTGCTGAGAGAACAGCTGACCCAAGAACTAGGGGAAGAACCAGGACATTTTTTTTGTAGCAGGAACTCCTTTGCATATTAGGCCAATCCTGATGTAGCCAATCCTCCGGGAGCTTACAGGGCTTTTCTTACAGGACCTGCTGTAAGCTCCAGAGGACTGGCTACAGTTTTGTGTAGTGGTTATCTGGGAGAACCGGGTTTGATTCCCCACTCTTCCACTTGCACCTGCTGGAATGGCCTTGGGTTAGCCATAGCTCTGACAGAGGTTGTCCTGGAAAGGGCCTGAGAGCCCTCTTAGCCCCACCCACCTCACAGGGTATCTGTTGTGGGGGGAGAAGATATAGGAGATTGTAAGCCACTCTGAGTCTCTGATTCAGAGAGAAGGGCGGGGTATAAATCTGCAATTCTTCTTCTTCTACATCAGGAGGATGTGGCCTAATATGCAAAGGTGTTCCTGCTACAAAAAAACCAGACTACACAGGACTGCAACCATCCCAGCATTCCTTACAATTGTACCATTGTGCCCACACATAGGATGCTTTCACACATACCATACCAAACCTTTAATGGCATAATAGTTGCAAATAAAAATACACAGAGTATAAAAATTTAAACATTGGAGATAAAATCAAAATGAAACTGAGTTTACAGATGCATTCATACATGGTCAGATTTAAATTTAAGGTTGTCAGCCAAAAATTTTGCCACAGCCTCACTAACCTCCCCCTCAGTATCGTTCAATAAATAATAACAGGGTGGCAGAATAGACAAATCTGGGGAGAAAGAAAGCTTGCAAAATGAATCTTTACGGAGATTATGATAAAAGGAACAAAAGCACTATATACTGAATTGAGTCGGGAATATTTGCTCCACAGGAACAGAGTCTGTCGCCTAAAGGGACTTGATGATATCTCCCTTGTAAAACTTTGGAGGGAAACTCATTTAGTCTATCCAACATAAATGCCCTGCATTGACTTGGAATGGTTAAGTCTGATAGATAATGGGGCATTTTGCCGCAGAAAGCATAAAGACCTAAGGAAGCTGGGGAGCAAATATAAGGGTCTGTTGGACGTAGTTTCGTTTCCTCCAACTCCCACAGCCTCAATTTAATACATCTGAAGATATATGACTCATCAGAAGTAAAAAAAATCATCAACCTCTATCCCCAACTGGTTAAGTTTGGGCATAAGCACTGCTGTCCAGGATAAAATATATGGGTCTCTTTTCATACAATCAAGAAGGCTGTTAGGATCTGCTCTAAAGTGAATTTTGAGCCAGAATTTAAACACTGCAATCCAGGCTTTTGTCTCCACCAAAGACTGACCCACTTCAGAGCAGAGAGCAAAGTAGGACACACATTTTGGCATACCAAGAATTTGTCTAAAGAATGAGGCTTGAATGCCCTCCACTTTCCTAGTAAATACTGAAATCCATATAGAGATACCTTAGAGAATTTGGGCTAGCGTTTTAGCTTTGAACACCTTAATTGCTGCTGGAACTAATTGGTTGCCCCTTGCAAAGAAAAACTGTTTAATCTGAGCAGCCGAACATTTAGCCAAGTTGATGGTGTTGTTATGATGTGAAACCCAGCTTAATTTGTGATTAAAAGTGATCCCCAAGTATTTAAAAAAAATTGTTTGCTCAATTGTTGAGTTGCCAATAAACCATCTCTGTGGGCGCCAGCAATTTGAAAAGACAACTACTTTAGATTTGGCATAATTGATAGTGAATTACAATTACAGTAGTCATAGAAGGCATTCAAATACCTCTGCAGGCCCACACTTGTGCAAGAGAGGATGGTAGTATCATCAGCATAAAGTAATAAGGGGACTGCTTGGCCTGCTAGTTTAGGCGGATGACCATTAATAGGGTTCAAAAATTGTACCAGGTCAGTTAAAAATAAATTAAAAAGATGCAGGGCTAGCACGCAACCTTGTTCAACCCCCTTTAACACTGGGATTTTGCTAATCAAGTCACCACTAGAAGAAAATTTCACTTGGCAAAAAGTATTAGAATGAAGTTTCCTCAAGAGAAACAGCAGACGATGGTCCATTTCCAGGTAACCTAGCTTAATCCATAGTTGGGCTCTATCTATTGAATCAAATGCACCCTTCAAGTTGATGAAGGCAGCATATAATTTTTTTGTCCCGGTATGTATATATTTTTCAGCAAGGAAGGCCAGAGTGCAGCAATGGTCCTTAGCAGATTTGTGTTTGGAGAAGCCAATTTGTTCAGGACCTATGATGTTGCCTAGACACATCCAGTCAGTTAATCAGAGTTCTAAATGTTTGGCATACAATTTGCCCACTAGAGATAATAAACTAATGGGGCGGAAATTTTTTGGTAACTCCAATCCCCCCTTTTTGTAAATTGGGATAATTATAGAATCAAACCTGGGATGGAGCCATACAGATCAATGAAAGAGAACAATTTTGCAAGGGGCAAGAGCCCCCAAGTGGCAAACTTTGTGAATACCTCAGCGGGAAGGCCATCAGGGCCTGGTGCTTTACCCGCTTTTAAATCCTTCAATAAATCACTGATTTCCTCTAGAGTTACAGGAGGCCAGACCGGCATATCAGTAACTGTGGGGTTTGCTGAGATAGGAGGGGATTCACATGGAGCAGCAAAAATGTTAGAGAAGTAATCAACCCATGTTTGCGCAGAAATATTTGGGTCAGTAACAGAATTGTTTTTTAGATTACCCGAAATGATTCTCCAGAAAGCCTTATTATCATTAGATTTTATCGAGTGATAAAGTTGGACCCATTTATTCTGAAAGAAAACTTTCTTTTTGGATGTAATAAGCTCCAGGAAAGCTGTTTTACAAGCAATATAGGCCTTAATTTTTGTTGGGTTTCGGAGTGACAGGGCTCTTTAAATTGTGCTCTTAGTTCTTGTTTCCAAGCTAAACAATCTGTATCGAACCAGCTAGAGAAACTAGACCTAGACAAGATCACAGGTTTAGCTTTAGCACTATAGTAATCAATCAATAATAATAGTTAAATCTCATCTCTGTGAACTTCTTCATCTGAACTATCACAAAATTGACTTGATTACCATCGAATCTCTTGCTTTCACACATGCTAAACACATGCAGTTTCAATCCACTTCAGTGACCATTTGCGAGTGGATTTTGTCAGTTCACACGGTAAAATCCAGTTGCAAAGTGCATTGAAAGTGGATTGACAATTAGTTCATTGGCACCAGCTTGTCTGGCTCACGAACTGCTGCCACAAACCTCACGAACCTCCGTGAACAACATGGTGGCTCATGGGAGATGTGATCTCACAAACCAAGGCCTCATGGCCCACAAACCAGCCACGTTCAGGACAAAATTAGGTTTGTGGTGAAGTTGGTATGCCCATCCCTATTAAAGACTAACAAAAACCTGAGCTTTTAGATGGATTCACATTCTAGCTGTATTTGGGGAAGCGAGCCGTGACTCACAAAAGCTCATCCCCTGCCAGAAATTTTGTTAGTCTTTAAAGTGCTTACTGGACTCTTGCTATAATCTACTACCTAATCCTTTAATCGGGAGATGGTGTGGATTAAACCCTGAGACCTTTTATATACAAAGTAAACGCTTTGCCACTGAGCCGTGGCCTTTATCGCATTGCTGTATCCCACTTGCTCTTTACTTTTACCAGCCAAGAAATCTGAAATCAGGAGGGGATTATATTTCCTCTTTTCAAGTTTTGTCTTTCAGCCCTGACCGAAAAGTTGAGCTTTCCAAACTCCTTGAATAGAACTTGACCACCAGGCAGCACTATATTTTTGAACATGCCTCTTAATCAAGATTATCCTTGAAATGGGTACTCAAAACAGGTCTCTTCATTCTACATATTCTGTTATCAGTGGCCTTGTCCACTGTTCTGCCAGGTCAGAACTGAACAGACTAAATATCAAGAAAAGGGTTACAGAAGCTGTAGAATCATAGAGTTGGAAGGAACCTCCAGGGTCATCTAGTCCAGGACTTTTTTTGAGCAGGAACGCATAGCAATGCAGTTCCGGCTGGCTTAGTGTCAGAGTTTGTGGCCTAATATGCAAATGAGTTCCTGCTGGGTTTTTTCCCTACAAAGTAAGCCCTGATCTAGTCCAACCCCCTGCACAATGCAGGATTGACAATATATACTTATTGTAGATTGACAATACATACCTGGCAACCCTACCTAAAGATCCATGTATAGAAGGGAGACATCACTGTAGTGCGCCATGATGGATCATTTCAAGAGTTTAAATTGGCTTTTCTTTGACAATATATACTTCTTAATCTCCACAGGGAGCCAAAAAGGTTCATGCAAGTCCTAAAGCCGACTGACCTATCCGGAAGTACATTTTCACATGAAACTGAGAAGGTCAGAATGTCCTAAAGATAGGGTTGCCACCCTCCAGGTTGGGTCTGGGGATCTCCTGCCTTTACAACTGTTCTCCAGCTGGCAAAGATCAGCTCCCCTGGAGAAAATGGCTGCATGGAAGGGTGGACTCTAGGGCATTGTCCCCTGCTGAGCCTCCTCCCCTCCCCAAACTCCGCCTTCTCCCAGATCCACCCCCAAAGTCTCCAGGTATTTTCCAACACAGACCCATCAACCCTGCCTAAAGATCCCAGCACAGAAGGGAGACATCACTGTAGTGTGCCACGATGGATAATTTCAAGAGTTGAAATTGGCTTTTCTTTGCAAATTTTGAGATTGAATCTTCTGGAGACAGTGTCTGAACACTTAAGATACCTGGCACATTCAACAGTTGACAACCAATGATATTAAATTTCATGATCTGGTTTCTGACCATTGTCCTATGAGAATATTTGGCATCGATCGCCAATATGAAGTGGTGTATAGCATATGAGTAGTCAAAATTAAGTGGCGTACAGACTATGACAGTCCTAGTAGCTGATACACAAGGGTTAGGTTTGCCAATCCCCAGGTCCCAGGCGAGGTTCTCCTGCTTTTCCAGACTCCTTCCTTCCCCCACTCAGCTGGCCAGTGCTGTAGTGCCAGGGTTAAGTTTTAAGTTGACCTAAGTTTAACAGGATTTCTCATCTTCTGTTGTAAGCCCTAGGGTTAGGGTTGCCAATCCCCAGGTGGGGGCAGGGGATCTCCCGGTTTGGAGGCCCTCCCCCCACATCAGTGTCATTAGAAAGCAAGGGGGGAGGGAAATGTCTGCTGGCCGCTCCATTATTCCCTATGGAGACAGATTCCCATAGGGAATAATGGAGAATTGATCCACGGGTATCTGGGGCTCTGGGGGGGGGCTGTTTTTTTGAGGTAGAGGCACCAACTTTGCAGCATGGCATCTGAGGCGTCTCCTCAAAACACCCTCCAAGTTTCAAAAATATTGGGCTAGGGGGTCCAATTCTATGAGCCCCAAAAGAAGGTGCCCCTATCCTTCATTATTTCCAATGGAGGGAAGGCATTTAAAAGGTGTGTAGTCCCTTTACATGTGATGGCCAGAACTCCCTTTGGAGTTCTGTTATGCTTGTCACACCCTTGCTCCTGGCTCCACCCTCAAAGTCCTCAGGTATTTCCTGAATTGGTCCCTACCCAGGTGGACCTGTCAAATCGGCAGATTCAATAACGAGTCGTTGTTGATACAAAGAAACTACTTTATTGATACTGATACTTGAGGCTAGGCCAGCATTGAAAGACTAAAGAATAAACTGTAAATGCATTGCGTATATGGGACACTTCAAAGGGATTCCTAAGGGGGGAGGATTATGCAGGGCACATTCACACATTGATGTTACCAATTCGTTCTCAGGCTTGCGTGGCCTTGATCATAGCAGGCTCCTGACTCCCCTCGGAGAGCCAGGCCTGAGAAGGCACAGATAAGACTTTCACATCTTTCCATTTCAAAGCAAGGACACTCACTACAGGAAGGGAAGGGGTAGGGAAGGTACAAGCTAGCAGCAATTGAATATACTTTGGTTCTACCCAGAATGCTCTCTGACTGAGCCAGAGTTACATACAGACTTGACAGGACCCAGCGGCTGGAAGGTATCAGGCCTTGATTGCCAATGATAGGCTGGTGGGCTAGTAAAAGCAGTGGCCGATTGGGTGCAATTGAGCCAGCTGAAGCTTAATCCAACTAAGATGGAGGTCCTGTACCTGGATCGGGGGGGACCAAGAGCAGGGATCTGGTTTCCCATTTTGGATGGCGCATCTCTTGTGTCAACCCAGAAGGTGAGGAGCTTGGGTGTGATACTGGATGCCACCCTCTCTATGGAGGCCCAGGTCTCAGCTGTTGCATGATCTGCTTTTTATCATCTCCGGCAGGCCAAACAACTAGCACTCTATCTGGTCCATTGACTACAGTGATCCATGCAACAGTCACTTCCAGGCTAGACTACTGTAACTCGCTCTACGCAGGCTTACCCTTGAGGCTGATTTGGAAGCTACAGCTGGTGCAGAATGTGGCAGCACAATTGCTATCTGAATCGCCTGTACAGGCGAGCAGTCGGCCAATGCTGTGCAGTCTCCACTGGCTACCAATTGAGCACCGAATTTGCTTGAAGGTTTTAGTATTGACATTTAAAGCCTTGTGCGGCCTGGGACCGGCATACCTGTGGGACCGTCTCTCCTCATATGAGGCCCGGAGGTCGCTACGATTGGCCAGCCAACACCTTCTGACCATCCCTGGCCCAAAGGACGTTTGGCTTGCCTCAACCAGAAGAAGAAGAAGATATTGGATTTATATCCCGCCCTCCACTCCAAAGAGTCTCAGAGTGGCTCACAATCTCCTTTACCTTCCTCCCCCACAACAGACACCCTGTGAGGTGGGTGGGGCTGGAGAGGGCTCTCACAGCAGCTGCCTCTTCAAGGACAACCTCTGCCAGAGCTATGGCTGACCCGAGGCCATGCTAGCAGGTGCAAGTGGAGGAGTGGGGAATCAAACCCGGTTCTCCCAGATAAGAGTCCGCACACTTAACCACTACACCAAACTGGCTCTCCAAGACCAGGGCTTTATTCACCTTTGCCCCAACCTGGTGGAATCAGCTCCCGGTGGAGGTTCGGGCCCTCCAGGATTTGTCTTCATTCCGGAGGGCCTGTAAGACGGAGCTGTTCCATCGGGCTTATGGCTGAGGCAGACAGGCATTCTATCACTTAAATGGGCCCCCCTGCACCTACTGCATTGTACTGATTTTTTGAAACCAAGATAGCCGGGATTTGAACATCTAGGTTGGGACAAGCAAGCCGAATTGATCTGTTAATGCCATCTTTGCCTCCCTACGTAATTGTGAGTTATGGCATAATTGTTTTAATTTTAAACTGTTTTAAATTGATTTGATTGTTTTAACGTGTTGGAAGCCGCCCTGAGCGGCTTGGGAAAGGGCGGCCTATAAATCTACAAAAATAAATAAAAATAAAATAAAAGAGAAGATTTTTCCTCCTCAATTTAGTCTTCTGGGCTGCTTGCTTAGGCAAGGAGTTGTGGTGACCGGAGGGTCAGTAAGAATATTCTTGGAACCCTGGTGACTTTGGCCGGACTGTCCCAGAAAGGAGTGCCTGTGGAACTCTGAACCTTTTTAGCTCTCTACAATTGGCCTGAGGGTCGAGGTAACTAGACAGCTGTTAAAGCTTTTTATTATTTTGTTACATGGTGTTGGGGAAATGCCTGTACTGTTAAGAATAAATTTTTGTTAACCTTTTGTTTGATGTCAGTGGCTTGTGAAGGGACCAGTGCCTGTCGGCCCTGCTCAGAAGAAGATGTGAATGCCATCAGCATCTCTTTGGTTATCTGGAGGTCGTTGATCCCACAGAGGAACCAGGGTAGATTGGGCCCTGTAAAAAATACCCATCTGGTGGCAGCAACCTTGGGGAAGGTGGAAGAGCTTTGCCTCCCCCTTGATATTAGATTTAAAGTATCCTGGTAGGAAGTCCCTAGACTGGCCTCCTCACAGGAAGTTGGGAGGTGGCTAGAGGGTCTATTGGTCACTACAGGTGTGGGGAGAAGCCCCGCCCCCACAACCACCAAGTGCCTTTCCACTTAAGAATGGTACTAGAAGCTTGCAAAGGCATCCTTCTTGGATGGCATGTCTGTGTCTTTAAATATGTAGGACCCAGGCTGAACGGGGCAGGGTGAGCAGGCAGAACAACATGGCTGCTCCCAGGAGCTGTGAAAGCAGCCCAGACCCTCCTTTTGTTATACAATCTTTTCAGAGGTTGTTTGCATAGTAAAGGGTAAACTAGAACCTTTGGTTTCCCTGTGTTATTGTGAAGAACTTGGAAGCTCAGCAACTCGTGAGTAAATTGCCCCAGTGAGATCATACCAGTGTGGGATTGCAAACTGTTTTATTTTTGCTTCTCTCTCTCTCTGAATGAGTGGGAGAGAGAGAGAGATGACTTGCAGCTGCTTGGATGAGGAAATGAAGACTGTATTTAGGAGAACTGCACTGCTGTATTTTTATTTATTTTAGGGAAAGTCTCCCAGTTCCACCCCCAAAGTTCCCAGATATTATCTGAGTTAGACTTGGCAAGCAGCCGAACAATGGTATATATCAGGGGTCCCCAACCCCCGGGCTGTCCGTGGCCTGTTAGCAACCGGGCCGTGAGTTGTATAATTATTTCATTATATATTACAATGTAGTAGTAGTAGTAGTAGTAGTAGTAGTAATAATAATAATAATAATAATACATTGGATTTATATCCCGCCCTCCACTCCAAATTTCAGAGTCTCAGAATGGCTCACAATCTCCTCTACCTTCCCCCCTCACAACAGACACCCTCTGAGGTGGGTAGGGCTGAGAGGGCTTTCACAGCAGCTGCCCTTTCAAGGACAACTCCTGTGATTTTATCTTCAATGTTTAAATTTTTATATTCTGTGCATTTTTATTTGCAACTGTTATGCCATTAAAGATTTGGTATGGTTTTTATTTTTGAACTCCTGTGACAGCTATGGCTAACCCAAGGCCATTCCAGCAGTTGCAAGTGGAGGAGTGGGGAATCAAACCGGGTTCTCCCAGATAAGAGTCCACACACTTAACCACTACACCAAAGTAATAGAAATAAAGTACACAGTTGTATCATCCTGAAACCATCGCCCCCACCACCACCCCTGGTCCATGGAAAAATTGTCTTCCACAGAACTGGTCTCTGGTGCCAAAGAGGTTGGGGACCGCTGGTATATATCACAGTTCAGTATGGTTTGGTGACTGGCATAGATTAATGCTTAATGCTTGACAGCAGGGCTTTTTTAGTACCAGGAACAGCTTTGCATATTAGGCCACATCCCCCTGATATAGCCAGTCCTCCTAGAGTTTACAGTAGGCCCTGTACGAAGAGCCCTGTAAGCTCTTGGAGGATTGGCTACATCAGAGGTGTGTGGCCTAATATGCAAAGGAGTTCCTGCTAAAAAAAAAAAAAAAGCCCTGCTTGACAGTATCTGCAGTTTCTCATTTTTTAATCTGAAATTTCTCATTCAGAATTTGAATTATGAAGTGGGAAAACTGGGACCTTTCCACTCTTTGTACCTAGCTGTTTCTGCTCTTCTATGGCCAACTCACAGAGTGGCTGTGATCTGCACAGCTGTTACAAGGTTAAAATAGAGAAGGGAAGAATTATGTACACTGCCTTAAGATACTTGGAGGAGTGAGTTAAATGTAATTATACACTAATTATACAGATAGACAGTGCTTTATTGTCCAGGATGGCTGAGGGGAGTGGGGCGGGACTGTGAGACAGATTAATCTCCTCTGGGGTTGCCAGGTCTATGTTGGAAAATACCTGGAGACTTTGGCAATGGATCCAGGCAGGGGTGGAATTCCAGCAGGAGCTCATTTGCATATTAGGCCACACCCTCCTGGTGTAGCCAACACTCCAAGAGCTTCAAAGTAACAAAGACACACCATCCCAAGAGGAAGCCTTTCAATCAGAGACTGAAGCCTCCGGAGGTAGAAAGGCACATGGTGGCTTTAGGGGCGGGGCTTCCCCCCGCTGGCCAGCTGACTGGGGGTGGGAAGGAGGCTGGGAAAGTGGAAGAACCCCCGCTGGGACCTGGGGATTGGCAAGCCTATTTGGGGAGGGGCCTCAGCAGGTACTGTCAGACGATGGAGGTTCAAAGTAAATGGACTTCCATTTGTTACAATGTTAAGACGTTTATTTGATATCTCAAGGTTCAGGACAAAGGAGCATTGGAACTGATACCAGTTGGCGGGAAAAGCAAGGCTTTAAGCAGTGTACATCAAAAGGTTTCTAAACAATACTACATTCTCATACTTCTAAGATACATGTAACACCTTCCCTTCCCCTTATCTCTTGTGGTTCCTCTTCTCATGGAGGAGCCCTGCTGGCTCTCCTTGAGGCATGCTATCTTCAAAGGGCTGTTGCTTTTGTTAGTACTATGAAGAGGAATTCACAGTAGAGGTTAGTAACATCTCTGTTGCTACTTTGATATGCAAGGCCTCTGTTTCATGGTTAGTAGTAAATGCTCAAAATGGAGTTAGTCAGGTCAAGCTACACATTGCATTTCAGTAATATTATGATAACACAGTGTTAAGATTCTCCAGTGTCTGACAGGTACAGTGCCCTAGAGTCCACCCAAGCAGTCCTTTTCTCCAGGGGAGCTGATCTCTGTCAGCTGGAGATCAGGTGTAAAAGCGGGAGATCTCCAGGCTCCAACGGGAAGTTTGATATAAACAACTAAAGGTTATAGTGACCAAATTACCATGTAATAATAGCGTGCATGCACGAATAAGCAAAAGAATTACAAAATTCATAAATAATTTTCCACAACAGAGTCCCAATGTGCAGGTTGTCGACTTTAGAAGGTCCTGCTTCAATTAAAAACTCTTCCAGCATAGGGTGCGCCATAAATTCTTAAAGAAAACGTCCCCATTCAAAAAACGCTTACAGCAACACTTGCACTGCGTTCCCCACTGCTTAATGTTTTTAGTAAGCATATGGGAATACAAATTCTCCAAAAAACTTTAAACCGACATCACACTCACAAGCGGCTCAAGGCCTTGAGTAGGACCTTCTAAAGGTGACAACCTGCACATTGGGACTCCTTTGGGGAAAATTATTTTGAATTTTGTAATTCTTTTGTCAATTTTGCTTATTTGTACCTGCACACTATTATTACATAGTAATTTGGTCACTATAACCTTTGGTTGTTTATATCAGGGGTGGCCAATGGTAGCTCTCCAGATTTTTTTTTGCCTACAACTCCCATCAGCTCCAGCCAGCATGGCCAATGGCTGGGGCTGATGGGAGTTGTAGGCAAAAAACATCTGGAGAGCTACTGTTGGCCGCCCTGGTTTATATCATTGTTCCTAAAGTGACTTCTCTCTTGGCTGTCCCAACTGGAAGTTGGCAGCCTTATTTACCTGGAGACTTAGGGTGTAGATCTGGGCAGGGTTTGGGGAGGGACCTCAGCATGGTTCAATGCCACAGAGTCCCCCCTTCCAAGCAGCCATTTTCTTCAGGGGAAGCTGATCTCTGCCAGCTGGAGACCAGTTGGAAAAGAGGGAGATCTCCAGGCCCCACCTGGAGGCTGAGAAAAACATAGGAGGCTGTGAAAGATTACTGTTAAAACAATTAGTACAACTAGTATAACACAGCTTAATATAAGAATTACACACTCCCCATAAACATTATATCAGTGCTTGACGGCAATCTGCAGTGTATTGAGTATTTATGTTCACGGGGTTTAAAGGGAAAGCACTGCAATCAACTTTTTAACAATACTTCTAAGAAAAACATGCAAGGTTTGCCATGTTTAAACAGCAGTTACTTCTGTGTGCAACATGCAAGGTTTGCTAGGACAACAGTCCTTGAATTAAGCATAGGCTTAGAAGAATTCATCAAGAGTTGTTTTTCTGCCGATTATCCGTATGTATAGATTCAATAATGTGCTAACACTCTTCCTAGGTTTCTTTTCTTCGCGCATTTCGAATGTCTTCATTGACCACATGATTGTATCTCTGGGACTACATTTATACAACAGACATTTAAATGGAACAACCAATTCATAATACATATAGTGAAAGTTGCAGTTTTTACTCACCTGGAGGCTGGCAACCCTAATTTTCCTTTCCCCCTTTTTTGTCTCAGCTGGCAAAAAGGGACACCAGGATGAGGAAATGAAAACTTAATAGATTCAACATTGTTTTAAAATAATAAACGCATGAGGTCCTGTGAAAAATATTTTGCACTTGACCATTTTGCCTGTCCATTGCTTACTTAGACTTAGGGTTGCAAGTCTGACTCAAGAAATATCTGGGGACTTTGGGGATGGAGCTAGGAGACTTTGGGGGGTGGAGCCAGGAGCAAGGGTGTGACAGGCATAATTGGACTCTGAAAAGAATTCTGGCCATCACATATCAAGGGACCGCACACCTTTTAAATGCCTTCCCTCCATTTGGAATAATGAAGGATAGAGGCACCTTCTTTTGTGGCTCATAGAATTGAACCCTTTGGTCCAATCTTTTTGGAACTTGGGGGGTACTTTGAGAAGAGGCACCAGATGCTGTGCTGAAAATTTGGTGCTTCTACCTCAAAAAAACAGCCCCCATTGAGCCCCAGATACTTAGGGATCAATTTTCCATTATACCCTATGAGAATTGGTCTCCAAAGGGAATAATGGAGCGCCCAGCAAACATTTCTCACCCCTCACCCCGCTTTCTGATGACCCTGAAGCAGGGGGAGGGCCTCCAAGCCGGGGGATCCCCTGCCCCCACCTGGGGATTGGCAACCCTATTTAGACTAGAAGGGACCATTTGTCATTGTATAGCTGTGTCTTATTATAAGGCACTGTCTCCTGCAGCTGGAACCAATATGCTTAATGTCCCAGGGTAGTTTTTAAAATGACTTCCGCAGGGGCAGAAACTAAAAAGCAGCCTGTTATACTGAATATTTTCAAGAATCTGCTGTGAAAAAAATAATGCTTGTTGGTTAAGGGATTAAGTAAAGATCTCAAGAGCAGTGCTGAGGAGACTGTAGGGTTACTATTCTGATGGTGCGGTTATCACCTTTCTCACAGAAGAAATGTTTGCCTGAACAATGTTAACACACATGTATCAAAATAGAGGCGACACTTAGCATTCAGAGAGCATTTTTAACATGTGTGAGCGATACGCTCCGTAGTTTGCTTTTTTTGTTGCTTCTTTTTGCTACCCGAGCACATATCTGTTAGCTTTCTCTTTGTCTGCAGTTCTCTTTTTGGTAGTAAATCTGATTTCGTTTGAAATCCTCCTTTTGTTCTACTTTGTAAGCTGATATGTGTTCCCTTAGATGTTACGAATGTCCTTGGCTTTTGGCATTTTCCCCTCCCCTCCCCCTATTTTCTGTATCTAAGCCCCTTAACTACTTCAGTTGTTCAGGGCTATGTGGAGGTGAGAATGAGGTGATAGAAAATTTATGCTGTTAACTTTCCAAGTTGCTAGTTGTTCCCTTTTTTCAGTGTAGCACCCGATATCAAAATAGTTCCTCCTCTCCTCACGCAGAATTCCTCTTTCTCTTTGCTTTGAGTTCCTGTAGTTGCTTTTCTGACTTTGAAAAATGGCAGCTCTCCAAGCTTGGATGCCTTTATCTGCAGCTTTCTAATGTCATAAGAACATAAGAGAAGCCATATTGGATCAGGCCAATGGCCCATCCAGTCCAACACTCTGTATCACACACACACACACACACACACACACATATATACATACACACAGACACTGTGGCTAATAGCCACTGATGGACCTCTGCTCCATATTTTTAATTTAATTTTAATTTAATTTCATTTCATTTATATCCCGCCCTCCCCCACCTCGGCAGGCTCAGGGCGGCTAACAACATTTTATAAAAACATACAGTAATAGATAAAGTCATTAGATTTACAATATAAAACATTAAAACATTAAACTTAATAACATTAAAACCAGTCTAATAAATGCAGTTATACAGCGGTATAGGTCTTTAGACCGCATTGGCGGATCCTTAATTACCGATCCTCTTTAGCAGTCCGAGTGTGCAAGTTTAAAAAGGGTGGTCTTGCAGGCCCTGCGGAACTGCAAGGTTCCGCAGAGCCCGCACCTCCTCGGGGAGTCGGTTCCATAGGGTAGGGGCCGCGATCGAAAAGGCCTGTGCTCTAATATTCTGGTATTTAATCTCCTTCGGCCCAGGGATGGTCATTAGGTTTTTCCCGGCTGACCTCAGTGCTCTCTGGGGTTCATATGGGGAAAGACGGTCCCTCAGGTAGGCAGGTCCTCGGCCATATATCCAATCCCCTCTTGACGCTGGCTATGCTTGTAGCCGCCACCACCTCCTGTGGCAGTGAATTCCACATGTTAATCACCCTTTGGGTGAAGAAGTACTTCCTTTTATCCATTTTAACCTGACTGCTCGGCAGTTTCATTGAATGCCCACGAGTTCTTGTATTGTGAGAAAGGGAGAAAAGGACTTCTTTCTCTACTTTCTCCATCCCATGCTAATCTTGTAAACCTCTATCATGTCACCCCACAGTCGACGTTTCTCCAAGCTAAAGAGCCCCAAGCGTTTTAACCTTTCTTCATAGAGAAAGTGTTCCAAACCTTTAATCATTCTAGTTACCCTTTTCTTCACTTTTTCCAAATGCTATAATATCCTTTTTGAGGTGCGGTGACCAGAATTACACATAGTACTCCAAATGAGACCGCACCATCGATTTATACAGGGGCATTATGATACTGGCTGATTTGTTTTCAATTCCCTTCCTAATAATTCCCAGCATGGCGATGGCCTTTTTTATTGCAATCGGACACTGTCTTGACATTTTCAGTGTTATCTACCATGACCCCAAGATCTCTCTCGTGGTCAGTCTCTGCCAGTTCACAACCCATCAACTTGTATTTGTAGCTGGGATTCTTGGCCCCAATGTGCATTACTTTGCACTTGGCCACATTGAACCTCATCTGCCACGTTGATGCCCACTCACCCAGCCTCAACAGATCTCTTTGGAGTTCCTCACAATCCTCTCTGGTTCTCACCACCCTGAACAATATTGACCGTTTTCGCACACAGCTTACCTCGCAGTCACAATCCTGTTCCCTCTGCAGCATCTGGTCAGATTTCCCACCATCTGCACTGAAGTTACAGGAAGTGCCGCAGCTTTTGCGTAGCAAACGTAAACCACTAAAACCCAGTTTACGTTTGCTACGCAAAAGCTGCGACACTTCCTGTAACTCCGGCGCAGATGGTGGGAAATCCGACAGACGCTGCAGAGGGAACAGGATTGTGACTGCGAGGTAAGCTGTGTGCGAAAACGGTCTTAGTGTCATCTGCAAACTTGGCCACTTCGCTGCTTACTCCCATGTCTTCGTTAGCCATGAACAGCGAGCTGCCATTTTGGAACCTCTCTCACTTTTCCGGTGCCACCCCTGCCATATGGCTTGCCCATTTCCCATTCCACCTGCCTCTTCCTGGCTTGTCGTTGCTGAAAAGAATGTCAGCCAACCCCGTCCCCAATAAAATTGGGAAACCTTGAGTATCTGTGTTTTTTTCCTTTGACAAATGTTTAATATCTAAACCCTAGAAATTAGAGGAAAAATTGAGAACATGATGGATGCACCACTAAAAAACATTCCACCAAGGCACAGGATCTACGAAGGAGAAATGTTCTCCTGGCAATCACGGGGTTGTTTTTGTTCTGTGGGGAGCTATTGACATGTTGCCATTTACTGTGTAGATGGGTGGTTTTCTTAAAGTAGCATTACTGTGGAATTTAGGATCAATCTGTCACAAGGTTCCCAAATGCAGGCTGGGAAATTTCAGGAGCCTTGGGGGGGGGGGACTTGACAAGAGGAGGGGTCTCATTGGGGTACATCATAGGGCTTGTTTTTTAGAAAAAGCTCAGCAGGAACTCATTTGCATATTAGGCCGCACCCCCTGACATCACCATTGTTTTGCACAGGGTCTTTTATAGAAAAAGCTAGCAGGAATATATTTGCATATTAGGCCACACCCCCTGACATCACCATTTTTTGCACAGAGCTTTTTATGGAATGTGGCCCAGTGGCGCAGAGTGGTAAAGCAGCAGTACTGCAGTACTGTGGTCTGAACTCTTTGCTCACAACCTGAGTTCGATTCCGGTGGAAGCTGGATTCAGGTAGCCGGCCCAAGGTTGACTCAGCCTTCCATCCTTCTGAGGTCGATCAAATGAGTCCCCAGTTTGCTGGGAGGAAAGTGTAAAAGACTGGGGAAGGCAATGGCAAACCACCCCATAAAAAAGTCTGCCATGAAAACATTGTGAAAGCAACGTCACCCCAGAGTCGGAAATGACTGGTGCTTGCACATAGGACCTTTCCTTTCCTTTCCTTTCCTTTCCTTTCCTTTCCTTTCCTTTCCTTTCCTTTCCTTTCCTTTCCTTTCCTTTCCTTTCCTTTCCTTTCCTGGTATAAACCCAGCAGGATCTCATTTGCATAATAGGCCACACCCCCTAGCACCAAGCCAGCCAGAACTGTTCCTGTGTGTTCCTGCTCAAAAAAAAAAAAAGCCCTATGTGTATAAAAGACCTCATCCCTAGAGTTAGGGTTCCCATCCTCCCACTGGGGGCAGGGGTTCCCTGAATGGCTGGCAGGGAGCTCCGTCCTTGAAGCGCATTTGAGTAAATAGAGTTTTAACGAAGTGCTAGAGTGTCTTCACACAACATGTCTGGTGTGATTCTGTCACTTCTGGATGATGTCATCTCACCGAGGACAGTCCCCCTGCTGGCAGCCAGGCAACCCTACATAGAGTTCCCCCTCTAAAGCAGCCATTTTCTCCAGGTCCAGAAGGAAGAACTGAGGGGAAAGTGCTCCCCCTCCCCCACCACAGGACTCTTTGGGTGGGAAACACTACGCTGAGGATCAAAGGGAAGGGGAGCACAATAGAAACTTCTTGATAAAGCTTCCTAATCCCTCTCAATGGCTGGCCTGTTGTACCGCAGTCCAATGCCTGCCTGCACAGCAGCCGTGTAGCCAGGATTTGAAGAATTAGGGGGCCCTGATTTTTTTCAGGGGCACTGCTATACAGCCTCCCCCCTCCCCACAGCTGTCCCATGGTGATCCCTTTCCACCCCTCTTCCAGCAGCTCTGGTGGGGAGCTACTCAGAGGTTTAGATACGTGCCGCACGGTCTCCTGCCCTTACCGGTAGCATGATCCAGCTAGGCAAGCCCGGCGGGAGAAGGGGTGGTGGTGGAAGGCGCCATCAAGTAGCAACTGACTTCTGGAGCTACAAGACCTCCAATTCGGATTTCTTCCTCTCAGAGGGCGAATCGAGGCTGCCCAAGCGCAGCTCCCACGCTCGCTTGGGTGGCCAGCAAGACCAGGCAAGAAAACCCCTGCAGGCAAACATCACCTCTCCACCTATCCCCAGCCCCGGACTGCAGCCGGGACCTCCACTTGTGTGCGCCAGCTTACCCTATCCTGCCTGCAATGGAGCTATCCACCCCCTACCCCTGCCGCACCACTTGAGGGCCAAAATGGCCTCTTCTTGCAGGCACCCTCTAGCCCAACGTGGAGCTTAACTTTCAGTCCTGGGCACTGAAAGTGCTTCATTGTTTCTGCTTGCTGAGAATTCAGAGATTTCTTCCAGCCCCTAAGAAATCAGAAGCAACAGGGAGCTTAACTTTCAGTCCTGGGCTCAGAAAGTGCCCGGTTGTTTCTGCTTGCTGAGGGGTCAGAGAATTCTTCCGGCCCTTAAGCAAGCAGAAGCAACTGTGTATGATCGGGTCCCCTAAGCAAGCAGAAGCAATGGTGTATGATGAGGGCAGAATGGAGAAGGATGCAGCTGAGGCACTGGAGGCTGGTTAGGGGCCCCAAGTCAGGGCGCCCTGCCTAGCAGCCCCCCTCGTAGCTACGGGCCTGCTGCATGGAAGACCACTCGATGAACATTGGTTACAGGTAAGTGCAACCCTGTTGTTCTCTCTTTGTCCTGTTTACCTCACAAAGAATTCTGCGATGGGATTTAGCCGAGAGATTGCAAATGGCCCAAAGCCCTGCAGTTCCCCAGTTTGCTGCAGTAACCACCAAACCACATTGCTGTCATATATTTATATGTCCTCTGTTTACATGTAAGTGGGGATGTATTTTACTCTGCACAATGTTCTCATGGTTTTGTAGCAGGAACTCCTGAACATGGTTCTCTCAGATACCATCTTGACATTCTTAGCCCTTGTACCATGCTGGCTCTCACAAAATGCAAAAACCCATTTCTGAGGTCATGGAGACAGCACCTTGCATCAGCCTGATGTAATAGCAAACGTATTACCAGTTTATGATACTTTCCACCACATGAAACAGTTTCTCTTTTCTTGATGCTCCAGTCCCTGTGTTGTGGTGCTGCTTGAATGCGCACCTTTTAAATGAACAGATTACAAATTAGCCTTAGCCAAAAAGAGCTCTAGGCAGTTTATAGAAATGTGCAGGGAATCAAAACGTGTATTTCAAACAAGTAAAAACATTGTCAAAATACACATAATTTAAACAATTATAAAACACCAGGGAGTTTACAAAAAGCTAGACTATTCAGTAGACAGGGTAGCTACAGGATATTAATTACAGACCTCATTATTTCATAGAAACACACTTAAAGTATTTTTTTTTAAATTGCTCTCAGTTTTGTGTCCTGAGATTTTGAAGGCCCAGACTGAGACATGTCAAGCAAGCGGATCTCAAGTAACCAGTCCTTGAGTTGAAACAAAGTATAGGTTTATTGATAATCCATGTGCTTCTAATGAGCCAAGAATTTGAACTGATACAGAGTAATAGTAGAGTGTATACTTAAAGATGGCACATCAAAGGTTCTATCAACAAAGCTACAATTACTAAACAGTCCTGTATTCACGTGTGAAAATTCACACAGTACTTTCTTTATCTCCCTGCGGTTATACTTCCTGGGTCCAGGCCTGGCCTGGGAAAATGTCCCTGGAGGCTTTATCGTCAAAGAGCGAATTCCTGCATTTGTTAGTAAAAGCGAAAGAGGCGCTGGGAGGAGGCGCCGGCTAACTTTCTACTTTGATGTGCCTCAGCTTTGTTTCTTGGTTAGTAACAGGTACTAACCAATGGTAGTTACATTCTGATAAACATAGACAGTTATGGCCGAATAAAACATTGCTTGACAAGACAGGTCGCTCTGGGGCTGCATTCCCATAGCTGTTTTCCTGCATTCTGGCTCATGAACTGGAGCAATGTTGCTTTGCTCCAGTCCAGGGGTGGCCAAACTGTGGCTTGGGAGCCACATGTGGCTCTTCCACACATATTGTGTGGCTCTTGAAGCCCCCACTGCCCTGTTGGCCGTTTTGGAGAAGGCATTTCTCTCTTCAAATCACTTCTCCAAGCCAAGCCAGCTGGCAGCTTGGAGAATGCATTTAAAACTGTTTTTCAGCTCTGTCTTCCTCCCCTCTCCTCCCTTTCTCCCTCCCTCCCCTTCCTCCCCTCCCTTCCCTCCATTCCATTCTCTTCCCTCCCTTCAACATCTGACATTCATGTTTTGGGCTCTCAAACATCTTTTGTTTATTCTGTGTGGCTCTTATGTAAAGCAAGTTTGACCACCCTTGCTGCCTGCATTGCTACAGTCTTCACTGAAAGATCACAGTCCAAGTGGGTTTGTATGCCAGGTGCACATGTGCGATCCTCCCTCCTGCTCCCAGTGCTATCATGCCCCATATGGCTGCTGCCACCCTCACCCTGCCCCTCTGGGGGGCTTTTGCAAGCTGAAAAGGAGATGGGTAATTAAAACACTTTCCTTCACAGACTTTACATTTCTGGGATCCAAGATCACTGCAGATGGTGACTGTAGCCATGAAATGAAAAGACATTTGCTCCTTGGGAGGACAGCTACAGTGAACCTGGGTAGTATAATAAAAAGTAGAGATATCACCCTGCTAACAAAAATCCATATAGTCAAAACGATGGTATTCCCAGTATGGCTGTGAGAGCTGGACCATAAGGAAGGCCGAGCGCAGAAGAATAGATGCTTTTGGGCTGTGGTGCTGGAGAAGACTCTTGAGCTCCCTTGGACTGCATTGATGCTATGAAATAACAGTATAATCCCATGCTTGAGAAAATTTATGAAAGAGGAAGTGGAATACTGGCTGTCTGTTGCACTCATATTTTTTCAGGGGATTTGATGACATTGGAACATTGGATTCCTCTGTCCTGGAGGGCCTCAACCTACTGGCAGGCAGCAGGCCACCTGAGGGATCCCCGCCCCCAAACAGCCCTGTTGGCACGCACTATCCCCAACGCAATGACATCATCCGGAAGTGACATCATTGTGCCGGGGTGTTGCGCCAAGGATACTCTAGGACTTGTGATAAAACTCTATGGTACCATGTGTCAGCGCAGGGTTCATTGACTCTTCAAAATAATAGAACTCTTTCTTTTGAAATAAGTTTCTTTTATTGAATATACAATGTTACTGCTGCAGAAGGTCTTTGAGAGTGATAACATACAAGGAACAGGCACTAGCATTTATGGGGGCACATCAAAGACAGGGGCCTTTAAATCATTCTCAAAACAAAGTTACTTTCCCTCTCAGAGGTGTTTGATTCACACGCTGGCTATCTCCTTCCCTGGGCCATCCACCCTCCCCCTTTTGGCCGATGTCTTTGTGGCGGCTGGGAAGCGGCGGCGCCTCCCTCTGGTCTTCCCGCCGTTTATGGCCTCTGGCGCCCTGCTCTTCCCTCCCCCTGGTTGGCATACCTAGCATTCTATCAAAGGGCCCTAGGGTTAGTTCTAAGCAAATAAACAGTATAAGCAATGTGGTTAGGATCAATAGGATGCAATTGAACACAAGCTGACACCATGGAGTTTTTCCATGATTCCTATAGTGTCACACTGGAAACGCTCTAGTATTCGCAGTAAAACTCTATGGTACCATAGAGTTTTTAGCACGAGTCCTAGAGCGTCCCTGGAGCAATGACATCATCGCACCAGGGACGATGCATGTTGATGGGGTTTTTCGGGGGTGGGGATCCTCCTGGCAGGGATCCTCCGCCCCTGGCTAGAGCTTGGTAGCCCTATTGGCAACCCTAAGATTTTTGAGCAGATTAGAAACCAGACAGGACAGAACTTGATCAGCATCTTTCCATCTCTGCAGTTCTTGTCCCACTAACATGAGAGCTGGTGCTTCAGACACACAGTGCAGAAGATTCCAGGTTTGTTCCCTCAGCCTTTCCACTTAAAAGGTCTCCAACAGCAGATATTAGGTTTCCCTTGCTAAGACCTTGCAGAACGGCTGCCATTTTGAGTAGATAGATGGACCGATGGTTTGACTCTCTGCATAGGACAGTTTTGTATGATATGCAGTTACTGAACATTGGCCAGCTGTCGTTGAGAAAGGAAGATCGGTGAAGATTAGGAAGGACTTCTTGCCAGATCAAGCGATTCCTCAGTGGAACAGGCTTTCTTGGGAGGTGGGCTCTCCTTCCTTGGAGGTTTTCAAATAGAGACAGCAGTGCTGATTCTGTGAATTGATGCAGGCAGGAAGGGTTGCATCAATGCCTAGTTCTCGTGGCCATTTCCCTTTCTCCAGAGGAAATGCTGATTGCCACTTTGGGGTTAGGAAGCAATTTCCCCCAGGCCAGTTTGGCCAGGGATCCTGGAGGGGTTTTGCCATCTTCTGGGTGTGGAGCAGGGGTCGCTGGGGTGTGCTTGTGGGGAAGTACTTTGAATTTCATGCATTGTGCAGAGGGTTGGCCTAGATGACCCCAGAAGCCCCTTCCTACTCTAAGATTCTATGAAGTGCTACTGAACCACTTCCCATTTTTCTGCTTGACGAAATCCTTCCAAGTTTGTTTTTTTCCTACCCATGAACGGGTTGATGTGACAGCTGAGAGTCAGATAGGGTTGCCAATTCTCAGGTGGGGGCGTTTGGAGACCCCCCCCTCTGCTTCAGGGTCATCAGAAAGCAGGGGGGAGAGGGAAATCTCTGCTGGGTACTCCATTATTCCCTATGGAGACCGATTCCCATGGGGAATAATGGAGAATTGATCCATGAGTACCTGGGGCTCTGGGGAGGCTGGTTTTTGAGTCAGAGGCACCAAATTTTCAGCATAGCATCCAGTGCCTCTCCCCCAAATACACCCCCAGTTTCAAAACAATTGGACTGAAGGGTCCATTTCTATGGTCCCTGAAAGAAGGTGCCCCTATCCATTATTTCCAGTGGAGGGGAGGCATTTAAAAGGTGTGCGGTCCCTTGAAATGTGATGGCCAGAACTCCCTTTGGAGTTCAATTATGCTTTCTCCTGGCTCCACCCACAAAGTCCCCAGATATTTCTTGAATTGGACTTGGCAGCCCTAGAGCTTGGTAATTTTGAATGAACACACTGCAGGAGGGGAAAGGATTCATCAGGGCTCCTCCTCTGTTCCTGACGGCAGCCTCTGAGTGCTTTTCAGTGGGGGGAAGGACACAGAGAAAGACAGAGCAATCTTCAGCGACGTGCAGCCTGGAGATTAGCTCTTAGCTGGCTTCCTCAAGGCTGTGCTGTGTAGAGAAAGGAATGTGATCAAGAACCGCTGCCTTTGACTTTCCCAAATGATAAAGTTCAGATGAGAGTCCGGCTTTACAACACACCGCCATCCCTGACTTCTTGGACTTGTGTACTTCTGATGTTTAAAAAATGGGGGAAGGCAACAAATAAAGCCGGTCCCACTTCTCTTATGTAACTTCCCTAGCTGCAGATACTACATCTCTTTGTTATATTTAATTATAGCTCTGAATCATATTTTACTCAATCTTGGAAATAGCGTTGCCACAGGAGGTCTTCTTTCACCATCTCCTTTTTATATACCTTCAGGGTTTTGCATATGTGCTTTTCCCCCTTTCTCTCTCTTTTTTCTTTAACAAGACAAATGAAATATGCATTGGGTGTGGGCGGTTTCAAACCTTCCTCAGCCTTCCTTCTGTCACATTAGAACCTTGGAGAAGTGCCTTGATCCATCCATCCGTTCCCTCTCTTTTCATTACCATTATTAAAACCCAAACGCTGAATTTTAGACAGTTTTCCTTCCCCAAAGGAGGGACTAGTAAACCCAGGGCTTTTTTTGAGCAGGAATGCACAGAAACGCGGTTCTGGCTGACTTGGCACCAGAGGTGTGTGGCCTGATATGCAAATAAATTCCTGCTGGGCTTTCATGTGTGAAACAATGGAGATGCCAGAGGGTGTAGCCTAATATGCAAATGAATTCCTGCTGGGCTTTTTCTGCAAAAAAGCCCTATGTGAAACAATGGTGGTGTCAGGGTGTGTGGCCTAATATGCAAAGGAGCTCCTGCTAGAATTACACCCCTGTGTCTATATGTTAATGCATACTTCTTTGGGTTGTTCTAGGGCAGTGGTGGCCAAACTGTGGCTCAGGAGCCACACGTGGCTCTTTCACACATATTGTGTGGCTCTTGAAGCCCCCACTGCCTCATTAGCCGACTTGGAGAAGGCATTTATTTCTCTAAATAACTTCTCCAAACCAAGCCTGCCGGTGGCTTGGAGAATGCATTTAAAGATGCTTTCTTTCCACCTTACCTTTCCTTCCTTCCTTCCTTCCTTCCTTCCTTCCTTCCTTCCTTCCTTCCTTCCTTCCTTCCTTCCTTCCTTCCTTCCTTCCTTCCTTCCTTCCTTCCTTCCTTCCTTCCTTCCTTCCTCTTGAACAGTTGGCCCAAGTTGTTGTTTCTTGCTGGTACCAAGCTGGTCGCTCTCGTTTCCCCCGAGATCTGTGCCTGAGTGCTGTTTTCAGGAAGTTCCTGTAATCCAGCTTTGGACTTCTTTCTTCTGTGTCAGTGTTCTTATAAATGTGCTCCCCTGTTGCAGAAGCAAAAACATTAATAAGCAATCTCTTAGGTATGGCTGTACTTTTGTCAGATCGAATGGAGAATGAATTTCACGGATGCTTCAGTGGGTAAGAATTTGAGTGTATGCTAAGTGCTAGGAAGAGGTGTTTGCCATTCGTGTCAGTGCCGGATTAAACCCTGTGGAGCCCCTAGGACCTAGGCAGTCAGAATCTCAGGTGGCCCCTTGCAAATTATCTCAGAGTCAGAGCGCTCACCCCACTGTCCGTGGCCCCTGCTGCAGCCTGCAGGCCCCTTCTCCAAAGCCCCTTTGACAAAGCTGCAGGGGAGAGGCAGAGAGAGGCAAACTGGGCAACGACACCAGCAGCAGCCACACCAAGCAAGCTGGCCAAAGAGCGGCTCAGTTGCTGGCTGTGTGTGCAGGCTGGGAGGGCTGCAAGCAGGGGGGGAAATGGGGGGGAAGCCAGCCTTGGGCCCCTAATGGTGTGGGGGTCCATAGGCCAGTGCCTACTTGGCCTAATTGTTAATCCAGCTCCGATTCCTGTTTTTGCTGCATCAGGGTGCTGCTTTTAGAATCACAATGCCAAAGGGTGGCAACGTAGGCTAGCGGTTAGCATGGCAATAATGGAAATAGCACCACAGTCCCAATCCCCTATCGACAACTGCATTGTGCCGCCAACTACCTTTGGAAACTACACAAGGTCAGCAACATCACACACATTTTAACCCTTTGGGAGTTTTAAAAAAAGATCTTATTGAATGTTGTTGAAGCCGTTTGAACACTCTAAAAGACTGTATAAATGCATATTCATTATTAATAATAATTGCAACCTGTCGGATGGAACATAGAACGGGAAATGATCAAGAGCTTATATTGCATAAATAGAAAATGGGAAAACAAGCCCCGCGAGCTAAGGCGAAGACACACTGGAGAATGTTAAAAAACCCAAATCCTAAAAATGAAAGCATGTTGTTTAAAAATACAGCAATATTATTCTCTGTTGCCCTTGAGGAGTGTGGGTGGATAATGCATCCATTATGAATCAGGGAGCAGAAACAGTCACAGGCCGTGTCGCCTAGTTGGTACAAATGAAATGCATTTTACTTATTCCTTATGAAAACTGCAGATCATTAAGGTTTCAGCATCAGCAGGTGTGAGTGTGGTTTTGCATTTTCAAATATTAAAGTGACTTGTGATGGGAAGGAAAAAGTCATGCCTGAATCGGGGGGGGGGGGGGGAGGGGCGGGGGCAGGGGAGGTGGGTGTCTTGTCTTGCTTCATTTTTTTGTTTTTGTTTCTTAAACCGACAGGAAGATGAAGGGCAGGAGTTGCTTAAAAAGGAGTCAGCGCAGAAAAGTGAATAAAACTTTAACCAAAGCTGGTACTTGAGCTGTAAAGTACACTTGGGTTCCAAAGCCAGGTTCAAAATCTATGCTAGTCATTTCACTGATATGATGGGTGCACACAGGGCTTTTTTTTGTATCAGGAACTCCTTTGAATATTAGGCCACACGCCCCTGATGTTGCCAATCCTCCTGGAGCTTTCAGTAGGCCGTGTACTAAGAGCCCTGTAAGCTCTTGGAGGACTGGCTACATCAGGGGTGTATGGCCAAAGGAGTTCCTGCTACAAAAAAAAAGCCCTGGGTGCACATCTGTATATATTTTGGCTATTCCTTTCCAAGTGCACACAGAAGTGGCAATCGGAAATGGATTTGGCCTTCCCTGTTGCATATTTGAATGGGAAGAGCTAAGGTATGTACACACGCACATGTGTACAGGCCTTTCATAATTGGCACATGAATCTAGTAGTTGTGACACCATTTTGTGTGTGTGTGTGTGTGTGCCTGGAAGTCATGGTGACCTCTGATGACTCCTACTGGGGCATGGAGGATGTTTGGAGAAGTGACTCCATACAGCCTGCCTCTGCCTCCTGGCCCTGGTATTCCTTGGAGGTCTTCTACTCAAGTACTTGCCAGGGCTGGCCTTCTTAGCTTCCAATGTTTGATGATATTGGGCATGCCTGGACTATCCAAGTCAGGGCTTGTGATGTCATTTCTAGGCAACGTTCCCTCTAAGCTCCACAGTGTTGTAAGCAGAAATTGTACCTTGTGAACGAAAAAAGCTAGTAAGTCTACATTTTGCTATCGCGTAAATTAGTTTTTTAGAAGATTACTTCCATAATCTTGTAAAAATCTCAGGATAAATTCTTTTAAATTATATTTAAACTATATTTTAAGAATTATTTAAACATCATAACAGAATCAAGTCAAATCCCAGCCTCCCTTTTCCGCTGCATTGGTAACCTGGCCTCCGATGAACAGGTCTACCCACACATCTCCAGTATATTGGTAGACCTCGCCTCCAGATAACACGCCACCCCAGTGCACTATGTTGGTTAGGCTTCCCAATCCTCAGGTCACCATGTAGTTTTAGAGCTCCTGCAGGTCCCTTTTTAAAATATGTGCCTTTAAGGCTGAGCAGGAAGCAGGAAACAGGAAGGGCTTCAGAGAACGGCCCGCCCTTTGTTTTGCTTTCGTTTTCAGATCAAGTAAACTTCTGCAGGAGCAAGACCCAGTAAGTATTTGTGTGTGTGAGAGAGGGAGGGGGCAGGGGATTTGCTGGTTTGGATGCCCCCCCCACTTTAGAAAGCGGTGGTGGGGGGAGGGAAATGTCTACTGGGCACTCTATTATTCCCTATGGAGAATGATTCCCATAGGGAATAATGGGGAATTGATCGGCGGGTATTGGGGGCTCTGGGGGGGGGCTATGTTTTGAGGTAGAGGCACCAAATTTTTAGTATAGCATCTAGTGCCTCTCCCCAAAATACCGCCCAAGTTTCAAAACAATTGGACCAGGGGGTTCAATTCTATGAGCCCCAAAACATGGTGCCCCTATCCTTCATTATTTCCTATAGAAGAAAGGCATTTAAAAAGGTGCGCTGTTCCTTTAAATGTGACGGCCCTTGGAGTTCAATTATGCTTGTCACACCCTTGTTCCTGGCTCCACCCCCAAAGTCCCCAGATATTTCTTGAATTGGACTTGGCAACCCTATAATAGCCACTGATGGACCTCTGCTCCATATTTTTATCCAATCCCCTCTTAAAGCTGGCTGTGCTTGTAGCCGCCACCACCTCCTGTGGCAGTGAATTCCACATGTTAATCACCCTTTGGATGAAGAAGTACTTCCTTTTACCTGTTTTAACCTGACTGCTCAGCAATTTCATTGTAGCCCACGAGTTCTTGTATTGTGAGAAAGGGAGAAAAGGACTTCTTTCTCTGCTTTCTCCATCCCATGCATAATCTTGTAAACCTCTGTCATGTCACCCCGCAGTCGACGTTTCTCCAAGCTACAGAGCCCCAAGCGTTTTAACCTTTCTTCATAGGGAAAGTGTTCCAAACCTTTAATCATTCTAGTTGCCCTTTTCTGCACTTTTTTCAATGCTATAATATCCTTTTTGAGGTGTGGTGACCAGAATTGTACACAGTATTCCGAATGAGACCGCACCATCGATTTATACAGGGGCATTATGATACTGGCTGATTTGTTTTCAATTCCCTTCTAATAATTCCCAGTATAGCATTAGTCTTTTTTATTGCAATCGCACACTGTCTTGACATTTTCAGTGAGTTATCTACCACGACCCCAAGATCTCTCTTTTGGTCAGTCTCTGCCAGTTCACAACCCATCAACTTGTATTTGTAGCTGGGATTCTTGTCCTTGGGTTGCCAATCCCCAGGTGGGGGCAGGGGATCCCCCGGTTTGAAGACCCTACCCCCGCTCCAGGGTCGTCAGAAAGCGGGAGGAGGGGAGGGAAATGTCTGCTGGGAGCTCTATTATTCCCTATGGAGATTTATTCCCATAGAAAATCATGGAGAACTGATCCGCGGGTATCTGGGGCTCGGGGGGGGGGGACTGTTTTTTATGGTAGATGCACCAAATTTTCAGTATAGCATCCAGTGCCTCTCCCCAAAATACCCCCCAAGTTTCAAAAAGATTGGACCAGGGGGTCCAATTCTATGAGCCCCAAAAGAAGGTGCCCCTATCCATTATTTCCTATGGAAGGAAGGAATTGAAAAGGTGTGCCGTCCCTTTAAATGTGATGGCTGGAACTCCCTTGGAGTTCATTTATGCTTGTCACACCCTTGCTCCTGGCTCCACCCCTAATGTCTCCTGGCTCCACCCCCAAAGTCCCCAGATATTTCTTGAATTGGACTTGGCAACCCTAATGTTGGTAGACCTGATCTCAGACCATTGCCCTGTGCTGAGCTTTAGAAAACATACCAGCACCTGGAGGGTGGTAAACTCTTGCAGTCTACTTTTTGTTTTTTATAAGTAAAACAACCAGCATTACGGGTCAAGTATAACAAAGGAGTAGGGTTCCCAAGTCCCCTGCGGCCTCTGCAAGTCACCCCAAGTCACCACAGAGTACCATAGAGCTTCCCTCACAAATTGCTAGAGCGTCCATGAAAACCATAGAGTTTGCCCAGAAGCTCCTAGAGCGGCTGGCACACGACGTCAGGTGGGGATCCAATCAATTTTGTTGGGTGGGGATCCAATTAATTAATTTTAATACCAATTAATTTTGTCTTCTGCTTTGCTATAAGCTGGTTTTAATTGTTTTACTCTTATGTTTTAAGAGTATTGCTTTTAATTGTTCAATTTTGTTGTAATCAGCCCTGAGCCCATTTGTGGGGTAGGGCGGAATATAAATCTGCTACAATACAGTAATTTGCCTGGGACAGACATTAAGCCGACTGACCTGTAATTTCCTGTTTCCCCTCTGGATCAAACTTTGGTGTAATTAACACAGACTTGTCTACTATCTAATCCCCCACGCTCAGGTTCCAATGTGTTACAGCAAGCTCTTCCTAACCTCTCTTTCACACTTTATTCTGAGGTAGGGTTGCCAAGTCCAGTTCAAGAAATATCTGGGGACTTTGGGGGTGGAGCCAGGAGACTTTGGGGGTGGAGCCAGGAGACATTGGGGGGGGGGGAGTCAGGAACAAGGGTGTGACAAGCATAATTGAACTCCAAGGGAGTTCTGGCCATCACATTTAAAGGGACAGCACACTTTTTAAAATGCCCTCCTTCCATAGGAAATAATGAAGAATAGGGGTACCTTCTTTTGGGGCTCATAACATTGGACCCCCTGGTCCAATCGTTTTGAAACTTGGGGGGTATTTTGGGGAGAGGCACTAGATGCTATACTGAAAATTTGGTGTCTCTACCTCAAAAAACAGCCCCCCCAGAGCCCCTGATACCCGCAGATCAATTCCCTATTATTCCCTATGGGAATAATAGATGGGGGCGGGGCTTCCCCCTCCGGCCAGCTGGCTGGGGGCGGGGGGAAGCCTGTAAAACCAGGGGATCCCCCGCTGGGACCTGGGGATTGGGAAGCCTATTCTGAGGGCCTCTCTAGATGTGACTTTAGAGAAGAATTTAGCCATCAAAAAATTCCAGACGGGTCTGCAGAGGCAACAGAGGGCCACCCATGAGGGTTCTGAGCCCTTGAAAGGCCACGGGGGAAGCAAGACTCCCTGTTATGCTCTGCTCCGTGGACCCAAAGAAGATTGGACCCACACAGCATTTTAATGATCTAATTCTTCTCTGGCGTCTAGTTTGGTTCTCACAGCAACGAGGAAGCTTGCCCTGCTCACTGAAGCCACCCCCCCCCCGGTGGCTTTAAACTCAGCCCCACTGGTGGTGGTGCAGACTTATGTGTGGCTATCGTGGCCCTTTTTGGTCACAGTTTTGAATTAAACTATGATGTATTTGCAGGGCTTTTTTGGGTAGCAGGAACTCCTTTGCATATTATAGAGCCGTTTCATAGGTTATCTCCCATGCCATATTTGTTTCACTTAGAGAACCAGAAATACAGAAGAATATTCTCCCTTATGAGGTGGGACGCCCTCCCTTCTGCAGTGACAGGAAAATCCCCTATGAAGCTCGTTTATGCCCTTGCTGTAATCATGGCATAGAGTCATTAGTTCATGTCTTTTATGCTTGCAAGGTGTACAGTAAGCCTAGGGGATCCCTCCTGCCTTCCATGATTACTCCCCCTACTAGCAGTCCAAAAATATGCCAACAAAGAACTCCTGTAGGGCAAATATCCTGCAGTTACTCTTAAAATAGCTAAATTTGGTTGGTTCGCCTTTAGGACGAGAAAATTTACTGGTAGCTTAAAGTGCCAGAATACATTTGTTTTAATGGCCATTTTTGTATATTTTAAATTTTAATAATGTTATAATACTTTTATCATGTTTTACAGATAGTTCTTATGGATATGTAGTTATCCCTTTTGTTTAAAATGTTGGCTTTTGCCGTAAATAAAATCTATCTATCTTTGCATATTAGGCCACCCACACCTGATGCAGCCAATCCTCCTGCAGCTTACAGTACTAAGCTGTACAGTACAGTACTACAGTACACAACCCTGTACTAAGAGCCCTGTAAGCTCTTGGAAGATTGGTTACATTTGGGGTGCGAGGCCTAATATGCAAAGGAGTTCCTGCTACAAAAATAATCCCTGTGTATTTGTAATGACACATTATACAGAAATCAAAGCACACAATAATTTTTAAATAATGTATTCAGGTTTAATAATGTATAATAATGTATTTTAATAATGTATTCAGGTTTATAACCCAGCCCACAACTCCTCAAGCAGTGGAACGGAATAAAATATCAACAAATGTATTGAAATTTCCCAATTTCCTGCATAAATTGTAATGTGCGGAAATTGACTGTGCAACAACAAATACAATGTTATGGCAGATATAAGTACTATTAATTTGTAATATTGGTAGTACATACGAAGAGATTGTCATTATTTAAACACAGGTGTTCGTGTTTTTCATAAAGCCCCCCGGGTCCCAACAGGGGATCTCCTGGTTTCAGGGGCTCCTCTTCACTGCCGACCAGTGTGGACCAGATGGGCAAAACCCCTCCCCTAAACAGAGACATCACTGTGTGACATCCCTGATTCAATGATGTCACCTGGAAGTGACATCATTGTGTTGGGGACATCACACTCTGGTTTTGGGGCAAACTCTATGGTTTAAGCCTAATTTAACCATAGAGTTTACCCCAGAAACCAGAGAATCCCCTGTGCAATGTCTCTGACAGTTACACCGCTTCTGGGTGATGTCATTGCGTTGTCCCTCCCTGCCCACCCCTGGGACATTCCCCTGATCCCCTCACCAAATGGGTGAGGGGACCTTGCAACCCTAATTGGAAACCACCAGCTCTCCGTTTCCTCCCACCCCCACCCACAGCAATGCAGCTGGCCCAAAGGGAAGCCAGTTTTGGGTACAGGTTCCCAGAATCCTCTGCTCCCTCTGCATCTTCCTTTAGCCCATGTTTTGCCACTGAACTATAGTTTCTGTTGCCAAAGTCACCTTGAAGTTGTTGTGATTGAGTTTGAGAGAGGTTCTGCTTATTCCAAGCTCATGTGAATCGGCCCCAAAACATTTTAGGAGAAAAGGTAAAGGAATTGATAGGTACGCAAAGAGTTCCTCTCACCACTAACTTCAAGCAGGGAGCACAGATAGAGATAATTGTCCTGGTTCAGACTCCATAAAATCCCTCATGTCAAACATCTCTGGAAGCAGCGGAATGGAAAAAGGTCCCTTTATCCTTATTTGAGCACATTGGCTGTTGCTACTTCTTGGCCATGATTTGTGTAAGTGCAAAGACCCTCCTCCCCTTTTTAAAGCCCATCATACTTCTTCAAATTGCCAATGAGAAATGGCAGCTCTCAGGGTGGCTGTGCTGGGCAGATATTAATCCTTCCATGCTGTTGGCGTTCTGCGTTGGATTCTACAGAGCCCGGGCTGAGTAATCATTGCAGGAGATGCCGCATCACGTAGCTTTTGTGCATGGGATGAAGTTTTAGAAGGGGGAAGGGAGGCGATCAGGATGACAAAACGACACCACAGCGGTAATGAAATATGTCATGTGTCCGAGATCATAGTGGGCCTTCCCCAGAGGCAAGCAGGATGGATTGCCATGCAACCTCAGAGCTCATTGCAGCTTGGGAACAGGACGGCAAATCATGCTGGGTGCACCGCCGGCTTATTCATCTCTGGGGTTGTCATGTCTGTCACCCGCCTTCTGAAAGATCCCCCGGATACTGGAGCTTCCTCATGCCCCCAGTGAAGAAGAAAGCAGATTTATACCCCGCCCTTCTCTCTGAATCAGAGTCTCAGAGTGGCTTACAATCTCCTTTACCTTCCTCCCTCACAACAGACACCCTGTGATGTAGGTGGGACTGAGAGAGCTCTGACAAAAGCTGCCCTTTCAATGGCAACTCTGCCAGAACTATGGCTGACCCAAGGCCATTCCAGCAGCTGCAAGTGGAGGAGTGGGGAATCAAACCCGGTTCTCCCAGATAAGAGTCTGCGCACTTAACCACTATACCAAACTGGCTCTCCAGGATTCCTCCGATGGAATTCTGTCTGATCCAGGCACTGAACACAGTTGTCTTTGAGCTTATGCTGTTCCTAGAATCGATTTTGACCTTGTGGCTGCAGTACGTCTTGCTAAAAATTTTAAGGTTTCTGTAGCAGCTTCGCAAGGAGTAGCCAGCAGATGGGCATGGAAGCCCAGGTGGGAGCCGTCAGGAACAGGGTGGAGGCAGAGGGGCCAGGGAAAAGACTCCAGATATTTTGGGGGGTGGGTGGGGGGAGAATGGGGCTGGAGTGTTCCTGTGAGAAGCCAGGACCAGACGAGAGAGGAATGTGAACCCTGACAAAAAGGCAATGTGAAGCAGGAATGTAGCAGTGAAAGCCAGAAGCCTGAGGAAGACGCTATGATACCATTTCTGGTGTGACTCTATGGTACCATTTTTGGTGTGATGCTCTACGAATCACTGTAAAACTCTATGGTACCATAGAGTTTTATCGTGAGTCCTAGAGCGTCCATAGCACAACATCCTCAGAGTGTTGACATCATTATGCCAGGGATGGCACGCGTGAGAAACAAGTTCCCCACCGCAGCAGCAGAGGGACTTGGCAACCCTATTCTCATTACAGTTACAGTAAGTACAGGCACCAACAACATTCATGGCAAGGCCCCTTGACACCCTGGGGCCAGAAATTACAACAGATCTCCTGATTACAGTGATGGTGGAAACCACAGCTTCAAGGGGTGGCCTGTGCCATCACATTCCTGCTGTGGGGACAGTCGTGTGGCCAGAGTTGGCACCTCTACCTGGAGATTTCAGTTGTTGTGTCTTCTGCACCTTTGCAACGAGAGAGGCAGAAACCATTTCTTCGATCCTTCTTTTTCTCCTCCACTCCAAGAGATGCTTTTATTTTCCCACCGTTTCTTGAGTAAGTAGTAAAATCTCTTTGACTCATTGCGAAAAATTCCTCAGGACCCCTCTGTTGTTATGGATCCCAAAGTTTGTGATGTTTCTTTTCCTTAAAATCCCATGTCTGCTACATGGAAACGTGTATTTGTTCCAGGATGTTATTGATCTAAGTAAAATTTAAGAGCTTCGACCTGTAGTTTGAATTATCAAGAAAAGGAAAGGTCCCCTGTGCAAGCACCAGTCGTTTCCGACTCTGGGGTGACATTGCTTTCACAACGTTTTCACAGCAGACTTTTTACGAGGTGTTTTGCCATTGCCTTCCCCATTCATCTACACTTTCCCCCCAGCAAGCTGGGGACTCATTTTACCGACCTTGGAAGGATGGAAGGCTGACTCAACCTGAGCCGGCTACCTGAAAACCCAGCTTCTGCCGGGGATCGAACTCAGGTCGTGAGCAGAGCTTAGGACTGCAGTACTGCAGCTTTAACGCTCTGTGCCACGGGGCTCAAGAAAAAGGACTAATTTAAAGAAAAATGACTGATATTTTACCAAAATCATGTGTTTAGTTTATGAATTCATATACTTCCTGGAGATACACTTCGCACACGTGAATTGGCTTTTGTGTCAATTAAAGTCTGTTTGTAAATAGGTAGAATCTTTGTAATTTCCGGAAGCTTTTGATCATGCACCCAGCCTACATTTGGACAACAGAATGTGTGCTTGCTTGGCAGAGCTACTGTTTAATAGTAAGGGTTCGTTTGGCTCTTTCCACACAGGTGTGAGGATGCTGAGCTGAGCAGAGTTCCTTTGTGAGTGAGGACAGTCGTGTGGCCAGGATTAGGGGGACCCTGATGTGGAACACTTGATTGCCCTCCCTCAGATGACAGAGGAGCTGTCAGTGGCTGAGCAACTGCTATTGCACACGGAAAGTCTCAAGTTCAGTCCCCGGCATCTCCATTTCAAACAGGTGGGAAACGTCCAGCCCGAGGACCATTTATGGCCCTTGAGATCACTTGGTCTGGCCGTCAGGGATTGTTGGGGCGAGCTGAGCCATGTTGCGGCCTCTGCACAAAAGCTCGGGACCTAGGCATTTGCCTAGGGTAGGGTGTGTGTGTGTCAAATTAGGCTCTCCTCACATGACTTCAAATAGAAAAACAATTATGTGCATTAATTTCTCCGGCCTAAATCGTTCTCCCTCGCAGAGCACCGTTTTTTAAGCTGATCATTTTGTGTGACCTGCAAACGATGTTATAAATATCCGAAGGTTCCCCACCTCTGATTTAAAAGGATCAAGTGGTAGGGGATTTGCAAGACCACCATCTCAGGCCCTGGAGAGCTGCTGCCAGTCAGAGTAAACAAGACTGAGCTTAGAATCAGAGAGCTGGGAGGGGCCTCCAGGGTCACCTAGTCCACTCCCTGAACAATGCAGGAAATCCACAAATACCTCCCCACCCCTCCCCACCCCAGTGAGCCCTGCTCCATGTCTGGTAGATGGCAAAAAACAAAACAAAACAAAACACCCACCCTCCAGGATCCCTGGGGAAACTGGCCTAGAGAAAAATTGTTGCCTGACCCCAACTTGGTGAATGGCATTTCCCTGGGCGTGTAAGAAGGGCCACGCAGGCTAATAGGCAAACTAGGCAATTGCCTAGGGCGCCAGCCTTCTGGAGGCTCTTAATCGGATGTCCCCATGTGACTCGTGAGATTATCAGTGCGGGGGGCGGGGCGGCAGAAGTTAGCCTTGCCTAGGGTGCCAGACAGTCTAGGGCCAGCCCTGGGGCTATGAGAATGAAGCACTGATGCAACCCTTCTTGCCCTCCTTCCCATGATCTGCCAAAGTTCCCAGAATCAGCATTGCTTGATAGACCACTGATCTGGCTTGGTATGCGGCTCCTTCATGCGTGCATGCAAAGCAAACACGTCCATTCAAAGCTGGCCCTCCTTAATTTTATGCACCAGGGTGGGGGTGGGAGATATTTGCAGATTTCCTGCACTGTGAAGGGGGTTGGACAAAATCAGGGGTGTCAAACTCATTTGTTATGAGGGCCGGAGTTGACATAAATGAGCCCTTGTTAGGCCGGGCCATGTGTGCCATAAAATGTAGTGCTAGGTACGCTCTTGCCAGTGCAAGATTCCAGCAAAAAATGCTAACACGTATGGGAATATTTATTTCCACAATGTCATGTGCACACTAAACAAAACATTTACCCTTTTGGCAGGCAGCTGTATCCTTCCTTGCCCTTTCCCCGTTCGCCTCTGAGTTGGCTTTTGCCCACCATTTCTGCCTTACCATCTGCAATATCGTATACTTCCCCTTATAAATATTTGCTAACTTCCCCCACTGTGTTGATTGCAACCGGAATGATGCAGAGTCTGAGAACTCCAGGGGTGAGGACTGGCACACTAGTAATTTGCCAGGCTCAATATGGTTTAGCCTGTATTTATAGAACGCCAAAGCCCAACAGCATCCATAATTGGATGTTGTTAAAAAAAAAATATGAGGATTTAAATGTGAGTTTTTACAAGAAAATGTACAGTAAAGATTCCGTGGAGGATTCTGCTTCAAGATTCATTATAGTTTTGGAATACAATGCTGTGTGTCCTAGTAGACATCACCCTGCCAACAAAAGTCCGTATAGTCAAAGTGATGGTATTCCCAGTAGTAATGTATAGCTGTGAGAGTTGGACCATAAGTGCAGAAGAATAGATGCTTTTGAGCTGTGGTGCTGGAGAAGACTCTTGAGAGTCCCTTGGACTGCAAGAAGATCCAATCAGTCAGTCCTAAGGGAAATCAACCCTGACTGTTCCCTGGAAGGTCAGATGCTGAAGCTGAAGCTCAAATACTTTGGCCACCAAATGAGAAGGGAGCACTCACTGGAGAAGACCCTGATGCTGGGAAGGACAGAAGGCAAAAGAAGAAGGGGACCGCAAAAGATGAGATGGCTGGACAGTGTTACTGATGTCAGTAACATGCATTTGAGCAGACTTCGGAGATGGTGGAAGACAGGAGTGACTTGGTCCATGGGGTCACAAAGAGTCGGACTCAACTGTGCAACTGAACAACAACAACTGGAGGCACATTAATGTTCGATGTCCCTGTTGAGATATGTGAGCAAGTTCCTTTCCTGCTATCCTGAACGAATCAACCTGTTTATTTCTGCATGCTGATTTCCTAGTTAGTTTGCTTATAGCACATGGGAAAGGTCTGTGTGCATTACCCACCAGAATTTAGGTGACAATATGCATGAGTTGGTATTGGAATAGACCAGGGATCTTTTTTGTAGAAAAAGCCCAAAGGGAACTCATTTGCATATTTGGCCACACACCCCGACGTCACCATTGTTTCATGCAGGGCTTTATTGTAGGAAAAGTCCAGGAGGGACTCATTTGCATATTAGGCCACACCTCCTGACACAAAGCCAGCCAGAACTGTATTCTTGTGTGTTCCTGCTCAAAAAAAGCCCTGAAATTGACTATTGGCTAATCAATTGATCTGAGGCTGTTTCAGGGGATAGAGGCTTAAGAAAGTTTTACTGCCTTTGTTCTAACTCTTGCCTGGGACTCATAGGCATGAGGTAAAAGTTACAGAGACAAGATATAGGTCAGAAAGGTAGACATGATGCTTATTGTTTTGAACTAAAAGGGAAAGAATATGCTGTTTGTTACCTCCAAGCTTGAGGGGAGACGAATGGGGCGTCATAAAGGAATCTCAGTTAACTTCCCCCAATTAGAAAAGATTCTCTTGCACACTTATCTCCTCGTTTGACATAATTATTGCTTCAACCATTGTTCCCCCTAAATTGGATCCACACAGCTGTTGACCCTGTACACTTGGCTCATTGTCCTGCTTTGTCCCAAAACGCCTTCATCGTGTTATATGCTAATTTGCTTTTCAGCCCTATCTGCAAGTTTGAATAGTTTTCTTCCGTTTACTTTTATCTGAAGAACTGTGCCTGTTCATGGAAGTTCATAACTTGAATAAAACTTTGTTGGTCTTAAAGGTGCCACTGGACTCAAGTTTCTTCCCCGTAAGCAGGGCTTTTTTTGTAGCAGGAACTCCTTTGCCGATTAGGCCAGACACCCCTGATATAGCCAATCCTCCAAGAGCTTACAAGGCTCTTTTTACAGGGCCTACTGTAAGCTCTTGAAGGATTGGCTACATCAGGGGTGTGTGGCCTAATATGCAAAGGAGTTCCTGCTACAAAAAAAGCCCTGCGAAAAGGAATTAATAAACTTTACTTTTTAAAGCTATAACACACATGTGTGCTGCATATTCTTTAGCTCTGCTTCATCGAATAACCAAACATTCTCCCCACCCCCTTTTGGTTTGTTAGGAGAGAGGAGAAAGATTTCATGTGCAGTGGAGGCATAGCAATCAAAAACTTGTTTGAGATGCAGATTCACCTGAGCTGGATGGGCATTGATATGCTAGAGATGCATGGATTTGGATGTGTGTGCCACATCTAAATTCCCGTCTTGTGAAAACTTGCCTAAGCAGTTCACGTTAGTATATTATTTATAAGTTTTTATAATAAAAAGCATGAAATCAAATAAGGCAAAAACTGGTAATCAGGCTTAATAGAGGACGAAGAAGAGCATTTAAATTGCTGGAAGCGGAAAGAGCAACCTTCGGTTGAAGGCTGATAAAAATAAGTTTTTCGTTCGTCATTAGAATGTATAGATGACATATCTTCCGTCTTTGATTTTTACGTTTCCATCAGCCCGACCTCATTCTGACTGAGCTGTTAAAATCTTTTGGAGTTCTTTCATCTCTGGTGAAAGGTAGCAGCGATTGGTCGTGCTTACTTTTCAGTACGGTGCTGGGAAATACAGCCCGCCGTTGCCTGAAGGAGCAAAGGAACCAGGGGATCGGGTGGGGGAACAGTCACTTGGAAAAGAATCCTCAGAACCAACGGCCCAGATTTCTAGAGGTGGAGTGAACCTTAGGAAAATGGTGAGTCACTGCAAAAGACAGGGCCCAATTAAAGAGGACAAGCCAGCGGATCAATTTTAAAATCAGTTTGCTCGCAGCGTTGCTCCAGATTTTCATGTGGTTCCACTGGCCTGGTTTCCCTGCGACTGCAATTCTTCCTTAGTGCCTATCCCAGGGAAATCAGGGCCCCCAATGACTTTTGAGGATGGCCTTCTTAAAATGTTTTTAGAAGAAGATTGTAGATTTATACCCTGCCCTCCTCTCTGAATCCAGTCTCAGAGCATTTTACAATCTCCTATATCTTCTCCCCCTACAACAGACACCCTGTGAGGTGAGTGGGGCTGAGAGAGCTCTTACAGCAGCTGCCCTTTCAAGGACAACTCCTGTGAGAGCTATGGCTGATCCAAGGCCATTCCAGCAGCTGCGAGTGGGGAATCCTGTTATCCTAGCTAAGAGTCCACACACTTAACCGCTACACCAAACTGGCTTGCTTGTAGTGTTGGTTGCCAGAGTTATCACTAATGGTTTACCTCTTCCTGCCTCACAGAATCTGTTGATGGTAAGCCTCTCTGCAGGAATTCGGGGGCTAGCCTTACAGTGGCTTTCCTCCTTTCTTGAAGGTCGGGGACAAAGGGTGGCAATTGGGGGGGAGCTGTCTCAGAGACACCCACTTCATTGTGGGGTGCCCCAGGGGGCAGTTCTCTCCCCGATGCTGTTTAACATCTACATGTGCCCCCTTGCCCAGATTGCACGGAGGTATGGGCTGGGTTGTCATCAGTATGCAGATGATACCCAGCTCTATCTACTGATGGACGGCCGGGCTGGCGATGTCCCTATAAATTTGGACCGGGCGCTACAAGCCGTGGCTGACTGGCTCAGGCTGAGCGGGCTGAAGTTGAATCCGGCGAAGACTGAGGTCCTTTGCGTGGGCCGCGGCGGACCGGGAGGGGAGATTACCCTACCGGCTTTTGGCGGTGCGCCACTGATACCAGTGCGCAGAGTCAAGAGCCTGGGAGTGCTACTGGAATCCTCTTTATCAATGGAGGCCCAGATAGCTGCCACTGCTAGATCCGCCTTCTTTCACCTCAAGAGGGCGAGGCAGTTGGCTCCCTTCTTGGAACGCAGCGACCTAGCAACTGTGATCCACGCAACGGTCACCTCGAGACTAGACTACTGCAATGCCCTCTACATGGGGCTGCCCTTATACCGAACACGGAAACTTCAGGTGGTCCAGAACGCGGCGGCCAGGCTGCTAACGGGACTACCTCGGTGGGAACACGTGCGGCCTGGGCTGCGGGATCTGCACTGGCTACCGGTTGTGTACCGTGTTCGCTATAAAGTGCTGGTCATCACCTTTAAAGCCCTATATGGCCAAGGACCTGCCTACCTAAGGGACCGCCTCTCCCCATATGTTCCCCAGAGAGCACTGAGATCCAGCTCTCAAAATCTTTTAACAATCCCTGGGCCAAGAGAGGCTAGATTGAAGACAACCAGGGAGCAAGCCTTCTCAGCAATGGCCCCTCGATGGTGGAACCAACTTCCAGAGATGGTGCGAGCCCTGCAGGACCTGAACCAATTCCGCAGGGCTTGCAAAACATTTCTTTTTCAGCTGTCTTCTGGCTAAACTGATTTGTAGCCATCTATTTATTTATTTATTTATTTATTTATTTATATTAAGATTTATACCCCGCCCTTCTCACCTAAGTGTCTCAGGGCGGCTTACAACATAATAATTAAAACAACTTCAGTTTAAAACATTTAACAATACAATTAGACCATAAATTAGTAAAAACAAGATAGAGTAAAACCGGCGGCCTATAGATACATTTTGTTCCATCCAGATGTTTTACATTGTCAGCTAATGTCATAGGCCTGCCGGAAGAGGACTGTCTTACAGGCCCTGCGGAATTGCCCTAGATCCCGCAGGGCCCGCACCTCTTCCGGCAGCTGGTTCCACCAATAAGGTGCCGTTATTGAGTAGGCCCGATCCCTGGTGGATTTTAGACGGGCCTCCTTTGGCCCGGGGACTACCAACAGGTTTTGTGAACCTGAGCGTAGTACTCTCTGGGGAACGTGTGGGGAGAGACGGTCCCTAAGGTAGGCAGGTCCTAGGCCATATAGGGCTTTAAAGGTAATGACCAACACCTTGCACCGGACTCGGAATATTACTGGCAGCCAGTGCAGACCCTGGAGCCCCGGCTGAATGTGCTCCCATCTTGGGAGCCCTAATAACAGCCGGGCGGCAGCGTTCTGCACTAACTGCAGTTTCCGGGTCCGGCACAAGGGTAGCCCCATGTAGAGAGCATTACAGTAGTCCAGCCTCGAGGTGACCGTAGCATGAATCACTGTTGCCAGGTCGTCACGTTCCAGGAAGGGGGCCAACTGCCTCGCCCGCCTAAGATGAAAAAAAGCGGACTTGGCAGTGGCTGCTATCTGAGCCTCCATCGTCAATGAAGGCTCCAACAGCACCCCCAGGCTCTTGACCCTGCCCGACGCTGTTAATGGAGCGCCGTCAAAAACTGGCAGGGGGAGTTCCCTTCCCGGGCCGCAGCGACCCAAGCAAAGGACCTCTGTCTTCGCCGGGTTCAGCTTCAGCCCACTCAGCCTAAGCCACCTAGCCACTGCCTGTAACGCCCGGTCCAGATTTTCTGGGGCGCAGGCGGGCCGGCCGTCCATAAGCAGATAGAGGTGGGTGTCGTCAGCATATTGATGGCAACCCAGCCCATACCCTCGGGCCATCTGGGCAAGGGGGCGCATGTAGATGTTAAATAACATCGGGGAAAGCACCGCCCCTTGAGGCACCCCACAATCAAGCGTGTGTCTCCGGGACAGTTCCTCCCCAATCGCCACCCTTTGTCCCCGACCGTCAAGGAAAGAGGAAAGCCATTGCAAGGCCAACCCCTGAATCCCTGCGTCGGCAAGGCGGCACGCCAGAAGCCGATGGTCGACCATATCGAACGCTGCCGATAGGTCCAGCAACATCAGCACCGCCGAGCCGCCTTGATCCAGATGTCGCCGAAGGTCATCTACCAGGGCGACCAGCACCGTCTCCGTCCCGTGGCCCGGGCGGAAACCAGACTGGTAGGGGTCAAGGACAGAAGCATCCTCCAGGAAGCTCTGTAGCTGCAACGCCACTGCCCTCTCTGTAAGTTCGCCCAAAAAGGGCAAATTCGATACCGGCCGATAGTGTGCCAATTCGGTCGGATCTAACGTTGTTTTCTTCAAGAGGGGACGGACCACCGCCTCTTTGAGCGCTGATGGAAAATGTCCCTCCAATAGGGATCTATTTATGATATCCCGTATAGGATATCTTAGCTCCCTCTGGCAGGTCTTAATAAGCCAGGAGGGGCATGGGTCCAATTTACAAGTTGTTGGGCGTGCAGATAGGAGGATCCTGTCAACCTCTTCCAGGCTGAGCGCGTCGAAGCCGTCCAGGACACAATCCGAAGACAGGCACGGAGCCTCAGTGAGCCCCGGTGAGCCTATTATTCCAAGACTCCACCAGGTCATCGAGGGAATCGCCAGGGGGCCAGGGATCCCGCAGAGCCGTCAGGAACCGTTCCGGGTCCATCAGGCTCCGCGGGCGAGCTAAAATAAGCTCGCCGCCCAAACGGGGTTGGGGTGGGACGTCCACACGAGCCTTGAGGGCATAGTGATCCGACCATGGCACTGCTATGGAAGCAAGATCGTTCACTAAAACTCCCGACGCGAAGATCAAGTCTAACATGTGACCAGCCTGGTGAGTGGGTGTCGTAACTACTTGGGAGAGTCCTAGTGTCGCCATGGAAGACACCAGGTCCATCGCCTGACTGGAGGTCACGTCATCGGCATGAACATTGAAGTCACCCAGGATCAAAAGCCTCGGGTGCTCCAATGCCCATCCTGCTGCGGCCTCCATCAGTGATAGTAAGGCGCTGGCCGGTGCGTTAGGCGGTCGGTACACCAGCCAGATCGCCAACCCCTCCCCAACATCCCACGCCAGGCCGGCACATTCAATGCCCTTGATCTCCGGAGCCGGGAGGGCCCGGAAGGAGTAAACCTCTCGAATGAACAGGGCCACCCCTCCCCCCCGCCCGCTAGTCCGCGACTGGTGAAAGACCGAGTATCCCGGGGGCGCCATCTGGGAGAGAGCTACGGTCTCCCCTTCGCGGACCCAGGTCTCGGTCACGCAAGCCAGGTCCATATCCTGCTCAAGCATGAATTCCCGGAGGATAGAGGTCTTATTATTAATGGACCTGGCATTACATAACACCAGTGACGGAGGCGAGTAATTTCGCCTTGCCCCGCTACCTGTCACCATCGGGATGGGACGCAGGCTGGAAGGTGGTCGAGCACTATCTTGTCTCGATCTCCTTCCCTTCCATTTCTGCCTGTTCCCACCGTCATACCTTCCCCTCCCCAGGAGTACCGGAATCCCCAGGCCAGTCATCTCTCACTGGTGCCACCAACCCTCCCACTGACAGGTGTTTGGATTTGTCTCTTCTCAGCCCTCCCACCTCCGATTGGCCTATCAATAAATACCCACTAATATCTAATAGTTACTTAATCTAATAGTTATTTAATCTACCCCCACCCACCGATCCAATTCACCAGCTAACAATAATACTTTATAATTCCAATTGGCATCTTAATTAAAACTCTACAGTCATTATCCCTTTTTCTCAAATTAATTTGCCATAAATAGTTCCATTAAATTAGCTAGTCAATAACCAATTTTAAATAACCAGTAATCAGTCCGGTCTTAACAATTTAAATAACCAATAAATTACACCAATCTTAATAATTTGGGAGATAGGCTCCAGTGGGTAGGAGGGAACAGTTTGTACCAGCTAAAGTGCCGGGGGCAGTAAGTGCAAAAAATAGTCTTATTTGGCTAAAGTGCTGCTGTTTTAAATCCAGATGTTTTAAGGTGCTGGTGACAATGGAGTGCCAATAGTCTTGATTTAAAGTGCGGTAGTGTCTTATAAAGTGCAGGGCCTTTGGAGTACAGATGGTCTTGATTTAAAGTGCGGTAGTGTCTTATAAAGTGCAGGTGACTTGGTCCGAGTCTTAGGCGCTGATCTCACATGAGGGTCAGCACGCCACCCAATAGGCCCGGAGACCTTCAGTCCTGACGATGGAAGGAGGGAGGGAGGAAAGGGAGGGGAAGAGACCAGGGCCGTCGTCCCGTCGGCAGACCCGCTGCCTCGGTACCTCGCCCCGTCCCACAGTTCTTTTACGCCGTCGCCGCTACCTCTAGCCTCTCGTCGGCGTCCTCTCATTCCGCCTCCCAGCTCTCCAATCCACCGGCCTCCGGTCCACTTAGTGGGGGGGGGAGGGGGGAAGCAGGGCCGTCGTCCTGCCGGTAGCCAAGCCGCGCCGGCACCTCGCCCCGTCCTGAGCTCACAAACGCCGCCGCCGGACAGACGCCGCAGCCTCCAGCCTCTCGCCGGCGTCCTCCAGCTCCCCAGCTCCCCGGTCGATACTTCACCCCTCCACACCACACTCCGCCGCCTGCTCTCGGACCTCGGCGCTCCACACTCCACGCTCCACACTCCGGCTCGACTCCGCCGCACCCAGCACTCTCCCGCCGCGGCCCTCCGTCCGCGCCCGGCACCTGCCTGCCGCGGCCCTCGCCGTCCTCGGTGTCGTCCCGGCTGGTGAGCCCTTTAGCTATATTTTCACTTTGTTTCCAAGTCAGGCAGTTCTAATTTCGCCTATGCCTTCCCCAGCAGCTATGTAGCTGGCACAATGTTCTGAGGAGGTTTGGATGGAATACGCATCTAGCTTGCTGTTATGCAAGGAGCTTCAGCGTCCCGCTCCTCCTTGCCTTGCCGCCGCCATCTAGCCATCTTATGTATGATTATGACGTATAGTATTTTATAGCACCTATTTTATCTATTTTTAACTAATTTATTTATGTAACTGATTGTATTTAAAATTGTTGTTTATATTGTTTTATTTGAATCATGGAATTCCATGTCTGTGAGCTGCCCTGAGCCCGCCTTTGGCGGGGGAGGGCGGGATACAAAAATAAAGTTGTTGTTGTTGTTGTTGTTGTTGTTGTTGTTGTTATTATTATTATTATTATTATGTGGGACATGGATACATAACATGCGCATGGATGCATGTGAATGAATGCAATAAGATATCATGCATTGCACAACGTAGCAGCAGTGGTCAGTGCCCTCTTGTTTCTAAAGGTGTCTGAAGAGGAGGTGTTTGGAATGGTGTCTGGAACTCAAGCAACAGTGCTGGGCATGAGAACAAAGCATATGTGTGAAAAAAAGAGCCAGTTTGGCTAAGAGTGGTGGACTCTAATCTGGAGAACCAGGTTTGATTCCTCAGTCCTTCTCCACATGCAGCTGCTGGATGACCTTGGGTCAGTCACAGTTCTCTCAGAGTTGTTCTCTCAAGAGCAGTTCTCGAAAGCTCTCTCAGCCCCACCTGCCTTCACAAGGTGTCTGTTGTGGGGAGAGGAAGGGAAAGGAGACTGTAAGTCATTCTGAGACTCTGGGTGAAGGGTGGGGTATAAATCCAAATCTTCCTTCCTTCCTTCCTTCCTTCCTTCCTTCCTTCCTTCCTTCCTTCCTTCCTTCCTTCCTTCCTTCCTTCCTTCCTTCCTTCCTTCCTTCCTTCCTTCCTTCCTTCCTTCCTTCCTTCCTTCCTTCCTTCTCCTCCTCCTCCTGCTTCTGAATGCATTTTAACAGTGATAAATGCAAAGTTCTGAATTTAGGTAGGAAAAATCCAATGCATCTTTATAGGATGGATACTTGTCCGGGCAGTAATGTGTGCAAAAAGAATCTAGGGGTCTTAGTGAACCATACGCTGAACAGGAGTCAGCAGTGTGATGCGGTGGTTAAAAAGGCAAATGTGATTTTAGGCTGTCTCAACAGAATTATAGTGTCCAGATCACTTGAGGTAATGGTATTGCTTTGCTCTGCTCTGCTCTGGTTAGACCTCACCTAGAGTATTGTGTTCAGTTTCGGGCACCCCAATTCAAGAAGGATATAGACAAGCTGGAATGTGTCCAGAGGAGGGCAATGAAGATGGTGAGGGGTCTGGAGACCAAGTCCTACAAGGAAAGATTGAAGAAACTGGGTATGTTTAGCCTGGAGGGGAGACAACTGAGAGGTAATGCGACCACCATCTTCAAGTATTTGAAGGGCTGTCACATAGAGGATGGTGCAGAATTGTTTTCTGTTGCCCCAGAAGGTTGGACCAGAACCAAGGGGCTGAAATTAAATCAGGAGTTTCCAACTAGATATTAGGAAGGACTTCCTGCCACAAGCTACATTACATGACTTTATAGTATAGATTTGTGTCATGTCTGATCAGAACTGGCCAGCGAGTTGAATGGTGGGATATGCTGTGTGGGGTTTTAGCATGTACGAAAAAGATGTTTCCACGTCTGACTTTTAGAGAGTTGTGAAAGGGGTGTCAAACATATGGCCCAGGAGCCGAATCAGCCCCCCCCCCCCCCCGGAGCAACTGGCTTTATCTGCTTCCTTCTCCCTCTGTCTTGCTTCCTTCTGCAAGGCTTGCTCAACAGCACAGGAGCTACAGAGCAAAACCTCTATTTTCTCCATTGGCTGAGGCTCCTCCCCCTCCTGGTCCCCTGGGGAGAGAGGGAAAGAGCCAGAGCTTCCTTGGCCCGTTCCCTGGATCCCATGGGAGAGATACAAAAGCACTTTTAAGACCAACAAGTGCTAATGTTTTAAGCATGTTTTATTTTAAGGTTTTTTTTTAAATCTTCAATTGTGTTTGACTGCGTCCTCTTAAAACTTTATATCTCTGCTACCTAATCTTAAACAGGTACACACATGGCTTGGCCCAGCCCGACAAGGTCTCATTTATGTCAGATCTGGTCCTCATAACAAATGAGTGTGCCACCCCTGCACTAGCATGTTTTCTGGCGCCTGTGGGTGTTTTATCAGGAACAGGTAGTAGAAATCTAGGATTGCCCTTGATAAATAGAAGCAGTTGGAGCGTGTGGGAAGGTTGAAATACGCTTGCAAATCAAACTTCCAGCTTGGCCATAAACTAATGCAAAAACTAAATACAAGCTGACTTTATTTCCCGCCCCACCCTCCCATACACACATCAGAAGTGTAGTGCTTTAGTAAACAAGCAGATGATAGGGTTGCCAACTTCCAGGTGGGGCCTGGAGATCTCCCGCTTTTCCATCTGCTCTCCAGCTGGCAGAGATCAGCTCCCCTGGAGAAAATGGCTGCTTGGAAGGGTGGGCTCTAGGGCAGGGTATCATGCTGAAGCCCCTCCCCTCCCCAAACCCAGATCCACCCCCAAAGCCACCAGATATTTTCCAACAACAACCCTATAAAAGTTGATCAACTGGCTGTTGGTATATCTGTCTAGTGTATTTTTTACCCTACAGTCCCTCCAAGATATACATCATTCTTCCTTCCCCCATTTTTTCATCACAAGAACCCTGTGACTGGCCCAAGGTCACCCAGCAAGCTTCCACGGCAGAGTGTGAATTCAAACCTGGGGCTACCAGATCCTAGTCCAGCAATATCCTTAATTACTTTAATGTTCTGAAAACACTAAGGAAGAAATCTGCATTCTTGAAACAACTGGAACTCCATCTGGACATCTCGTCTCGTCATACTTATTGTCATATCTTCATCCCCTTAATTTTGAATTTTATACTTTTGACTGGGAGCAGATACAATTGAGATTTTTTTAAACTTCAAAGACTTGGGAGCTTTGTGGACTGATTTTCACTTGCTTCATTCAGATAACTGGGACTACCTTTTGTAGATCCAAGTTGTTGGGATTTGATTATTATATGCAGTCACTTTCCTCCCAAGGAATAATCACACTTAAATTTTGTTAAAATTCTTTGTTGTTTCTTGAGTTCATTTTCAGTTTTATCTCATTTTTTCCCCTGTTGTGGGAAAATTTAGAGTTGGTCCCTTTATGAAAACAACCCTTTATAGACTCATAGCAGCAGGGACCTAGATTTATGGGCCATCTTGGGGTACTTCACGTGGAAAATTTTAGACTTGTAAAATGCTTTTATTCAGGGCTCTCTGTGTCAAGACGTGGAACTTCAAACAAAGACGGATCATAATGTTGCAAAATTAATCCATTTATTTGAGAACAAACATGCTAGTTAGGAGGCAGACTGAGTTTGATGCCCTTCAAGGCTGAAACCAGCCTTTTCTACATTTCAAAGCAGGAAGGAATACAGTCTTTTCACACCCCCAGAGACAGTCGGTGCTTCCCATGGTCTTATCTCCTTCTCAGGGGAAAGGGACCTTGGATATGTTAACTTCAAAGACCACAGATGGCTTCTAGGCCGGGCGTGAGATTTTTCTCGTTGCGGTTACAGAATGCTTTGGGGAAAGGTGCTTGCTACATTTCTCATGGTTAGTAAAGCAGAGGTCACACTGGATACATCATGGCGTTAGTCATGTCAAGTATTTCTAAGCTACAGTTTGGTTTAAGTAAGTTACACGTCTGACACTCTGTCTTTCTCAGAACGCAGTTCTGGCTGGCTTGGTGTCGGGGATGTGACCTAATATGCAAATGAGTCCCTGCTGCACTTTTTCTACAAAAAAGCCCTGTGTGAAACAATGGTGCTATCAGGGGGTGTGGCCTAATATGCAAATGAGTCCCAGCTGGGGCTTTTTGGTAGACAAAGCCCTGTGTGAAACAATGGTGCTTCCAGGAGGTGTGGCCTAATATGCAAATGATTCCCTGCTGGGCTTTTTCTACCAAAAAACCCGGTGTGAAACAATGGTGATATTAGGGGGTGTGGCCTAATATTCAAATGAGTCCCGGCTGGGCTTTTTCCTACATCAAAAGACCTGCTTTTATTGTTTTATCTGTGTTTTTAATTTTAGTGAGCGAACCCAAGCCCTGCGTGCATGGAAGGGTAGGATGAAAAAAAAATCTAATACATAAAATAAAGACATAAATGTTATTGGATTTCCATTCTGAGGCCTTTTGCTGCACAAGTGCCTAGCAAATTTGGGTGTTGTAGAGGGCGTTCACATACACTAAATAACATGCTTTGCAACTGGATCCACTTGCAAGCAGTCGCTGTATGAAAGCACACACAGGCAGGACTGGCCCTAGACTGTTTGGCACACTAGGCAAAACTAACTTCTGGCACTCTCCCCTTAACCCACTGATAACATCACTGAGCCACATGGGGGTGCCCTATTCGGTGCCCCCAGAAGGCCAGTGCCCTAGGCAATAGCCTAGTTTGCCTAGTGATAAGATTGGCCCTGCCCTGTGATGGCACAGACTAAATAATGCACTTTCAAATCTTCTTCGTGGTCTCTGTTCATCACACTGATGGGATTAGGCGCCAGTGCCGATCTCGATCGGTAAACTTAAAAGCTGCGACATCCCACTGCGCATGCCCAGACGCCCCACTGCGCATGCCCACTGAGACGGGAGCGGACATCCCGCCAGTTCTCTTCTGACCGCTGCGCTGATCAGTCGATCTTTTCGTTGCTTCGGTCAGTGAACTTCTTTACTTAATAATATATAGATATATAGTTATAGTTATAGCTGTAGTTAGTTAGTTAGTTTTAGTATTAAGTACTTGGGGGAGCGCGGGTGCGAAGACCTTTTTTCTTTCCCGTTCTTTCCACACCCCCTTCCCCCCACCTCGTCCTTCCTTTTATTTTTCGTATGGAAAGACGTTGGGGATTTGTCAGGAGGTGTTCCAAGTATGGGAGTAAAATCGCCTCACCGGACGGACATTCATTGTGCCTATTGTGCCTGGGGGAGCTCCATAGAACAGACCCTTGTGCGCACTGCGCAAAATTTTCTAAACAAACCAAGAAGAACAGAGCTGCCTGCCTTGCAGCAGCCCTTATGGAGCAGGCGCTATCCCCTCGGAAAATGTCTTCATCAAAACGGGTCGAACAGCCGACCGCACCTGCCGAACCATCGACCTCGACATCGCTCGAGACTGATTGTCCCCTTTCCGACACCGATCGCCCTCACAAATGCTCGGGCTCGGCTGCTCTGTCGGATTCCTCTACACCTGCTAAGAGGCATAAGGAGGATAGGGGCGCTCATGCGGAGAAGGCTAAGAGATTGGATAAGCCGAAGCTTACCAAATCCGTCTCGCCAGCTTCTCTGATCTCACCATTGGATCCGACAGCACCACTCGTTCCACCACTGAAGCTCTACGCTTCACCAGGTCATCGGCCAAGCCCTCCGATCCTCGCCTCAATGTCAATGGAGCTCGTTATTTCCTCCAACTCCGATCATGAAATTGAACTGGCACAGCGTTCCAGTACCGAGAAGAGCCCGCCTGATCAATCCCGAAGGTTAGCTGAGGTCTCTTGATCCCGAAGTCCGTTTCCCCGAGGTCGACTGCATGAATCGCAAGGGGACCGCTCTTCGAGAAGCCGCTCTCCTCGATACCAAGAGATCGATTGCTTTCCTCCTCACCGCCTGCCTTCGCAAATTTCTTGGGATCAGTGTCAGTGGCAGTACTTATATGGGGCGTACCCCATGCAACCCTCTTTCCCTTGGCTCCCACCTTGCCAGATGGACTGGGATCAGTTATCCAAAGCTTCTCATCAATCCCGAACCTCTTATCGTCCACCCAGACGGGCACATTCTGCGTTGATGTCAAAGCCGCCCGGTGTCGTTGAAACCCCGCTCAGCAGATTTCTTTGGAGCAAACTAAGGGCACAACAACGAACCCTGTGTCATCCCCGATGCCACATTTATCGGAGCGCTCTGAATCTCCTGATGCGTCACCCAGGTCCATTGAGGGTTCGACTCCGGAGAAACAAGAAAAAACATCATCACCTGAGGAACCCTCTCCACCACAGAAGATAGCAGAGGAGCAACCCATTTCGCCTTCGGAGGACTTAAAGTCTTATGGAGGCCTTATTAAACGTATGGCTCATTCGTTGTCCCTTACTACAGTCCAACCTCAACCAGTGATTACAGACACTGTCTTTGACATTGTTCAAATGAACACTTCCACTGCAGTAGTTCTACCACTCTCTACTGTCATGCTGCACACTGTGAAATCGTCTTGGGAAAAAACAGTTTCCACGCCCATCTCATCTCGTAGACTGGACCACATGTATCGCATACAAGAGTCCAGTGCAGACTTTCTCTGCACCCACCCCAAGCCGAATTCCGTAGTAGTGTCCTCATCTTCCAAGGCAAAAAAGACACACACTGCTCCGCCTGACAAGGAAGGGAAAAAATTGGACAACCTAGGAAGAAGGCTGTATTCTGCTGGGTCCCTGGGTGTTAAAATTGCCAACTACACTGCCTGCATGGGTCGCTATCAATACGCCCTCTGGGAGCAGGTCTCCAACATCTTGCCTAACCTCCCGGAACAGAGCAGGACTGCTCTCCGGAAGATATAAAAGGAGGGAATGACCCTAGACAAGCAGCAACTTAACTCGGCCAAGCATTCGGGTGACACCTGTGCCAAGACCCTGACAACGGCTATCACTCTACGACGCCATTCCTGGTTACGCTCCACGGCCTTACAACCAGACACTCAAGCCTACATTGAGGATCTACCCTTTGATGGCAATGGCCTCTTCAGTTCTAATACCGATTCGGTGTTGCAGGAGATGGATAACCTCCAGAAACCTGGGAGTCTCCACGCCGCGTTTCCAAACTAAATGACCTTGGCCAAAACCTTGGAACAAGAAGCCTTATTCAAAATCTCCTACGGAGCAATCTTGGCGCCCAAAATCGACAACACCATTTACTAAGCCTTCGTATGGGTTAAACCTAAATGCTCTCCTTCCTCTGCTCAATCTTCTCGCCAGAAGGGCCCTGACTGCCTTTTGTTCTCCCTCCCTTTCCACCCATCCTTGTTGGGCCATACCTGTCTTTTCCCTTTTCTTCGGGCATGGTCCAAAATAACTTCAGACCAGTGGGTCCTATCCATAATCCAGCGGGGTTATGTGATCGAATTCCATCAAAATCCAACCACTCCAACTTTCATTTCAACCTGCCCTTCAGATACCTTACAAGAAGAGGTTCAGTCTCTGCTTCTCAAGCAAGCCATCAAACCAGTTCCCTTAAATCAAAGGGGACTCGGTTTTTACTCTCGCTACTTCACGGTCCCCAAACGAGACGGACGTCTTTGGCCGATCATGGACCTTTGAGCTCTGAATTTGTTCATCACTTACCACAAATTCAGAATGACCTCGCTACCCAACATTCTCCCTCTTCTCAATTGGGGAGATTGGATGGCCACGCTGGACTTACAAGATGCGTACTTTCACATCTCTGTTCACCCCTTTCACAGGAAGTACCTCAGGTTCACTATTGGAGCCGCCCATTTCTAGTACCGGGCGTTACCCTTCAGCATTTCTACAGCCCCCAGGGTTTTCACCAAGACTGTGGTGGTTATTGCAGCCCATCTGAGATTGCAGGGGATAACCCTGTTCCCATACATAGACGATTGGCTCCTCGTGGCAGACTCCAAGACTCGCCTTATGCAGCACATTGCCATTACTCTCTCTCTTCTTCGGGAGCTCGGCCTGTAGGTCAACCAAAAGAAGTCCCACCTACAACTCTCTCAGAGGGTGCAGTTTATAGGAGCCATAATAGATAACTGTGCTTGCAAGGCCTTCCTGCCTCCAAATCGAGCGGACGACATAATCAATCTTGTTCAGACCTTTTGGCGCAGCCCCATGGTCACAGCTTGCAAGATTCAGCGTCTTTTAGGCCTTATGGCAGCCACCACCTCGGTTCTGGTCTTTGCCAGGCTACATATGAGGATCCTGCAACTATGGTTTCTCAAGCACTTCAAATGCAATCTCGATTCTCCATCTCGCCTCATGACCATCCCTCCAGAAGTCCTATTTTCTCTCACCTGGTGGCAGCAGCGGCAGCACCTGATGGAAGGGGCGTCCTTCCACAGCCCATCCCCGTCGGTCACAATAACGTCAGATGCATCCCTGTGGGGTTGGGGAGCACATATGAACGGCATATGCGTGGGGGACAGGTGGCCCAATCACCACGCGCATCACCATATAAATTTCTTGAAACTGTTGGCGATCTTCCATGCTCTCCAGTCTTTCCAGTCGCTTCTCAAGGGCAAAACGGTGGCCATTCTGATGGACAATACGACGGCCACGTCTTACATAAACAGACAAGGAGGTACCGTTTCCTGCAGCCTCTGCATACTTGCTCTGAACATATGGGAGATGTGCAGATCTATGGGTGTGTCCTTGGTGGCAACACATCTTCCGGGGGACTTGAATGTGTGTGCAGATTTCCTCAGTCGAGGAGGGGCTTTGCTCCACAAATGGGAGCTCAACTGGGAATTCCTCCAACCTGTCTTTCTGAGTTGGGGAACTCCGGAGATAGACGTTTTTGCCACGCGTAACAACCGGAAATGCAAACTATTCCGCTGCAGTGGGGGGAGGGCGGCCCCCTGTCCTTGGGGGACGGTCTCCTCTTTCCGTGGAATCAACAGCATGTGTATCTGTTTCCTCCCATTCCCTTGATCAACAAGGTAGTGCAGAAGATTTTGAGGAAAAGACCTGTGGGCATCCTTGTGACACCCTGGTGGCCCAGACAGCATTGGTTCTCCCTGGTCCTACATCTAGCCTACGGGATATTTCACCATTTTCCGCAGGCCTTCAATCTTCTGCTATGGCGACTTCGGCGGCTTTCCTGAAGGGTGTTTCAAAATTCCTCTGCACAGGCCTGAAGGGCATATCCACATCCACAACCCACAACACACCAAGTCCTGCAGCGATGGGCAAGGGGCGAAACGGCAGGTGGAAGATGCCACTGGAAGCCGCAGTCCCAATCCTGCATGTAGGCGGTTCAGGGTATTGGTCGCCTGATGCTGACCTGGAGACGAAAGCATCTTTCGGCAGCACCCTGAATGACCAAGCAGCCTTATCTAGGGACAGCACTGCTTGCTCCACATGGAGAGGGGCCTAGAAAAGGTGGCCTAAACAAAGCTCGTCTCCCCCACCCTAGTTGGCTAGCCGCGGTCAACGGGCATCCTTACTTGCGGTCAAAAAATAACAACAAAGAAAAGGCATGCACCTGCCTCACAAAGTGTGCAAAGACTTAAGCTTGCGTGTTGGAACATCAGAACCATGCTTGACGCAGTAGACAGTGGTCGCCCTGAACGACGCTCTGCTCTAGTTGCCCACGAACTTCTCAGGTTGAATATTGACATAGCAGCTCTCAGTGAGGTCCGTTTCCCTGAGGAAGGTAGTCTCCAAGAACATGGTGCTGGCTATACCCTCTACTGGTCGGGTAAGTCAAAGGCTGAGAGCCGCCTTTCTGGCGTTGGCTTCATGGTCAGGAACTCCATTGCCTCCAAAATCAAAAACCTGCCAACAGGTCACTCAGATCGCATCATGTCCATGCGCCTCCCACTTCAAAACAAGCAGCATGCAACACTCTTCAGTGTGTATGCCCCAACTCTTCAAGCAGATCCTGCAGAAAAGAACAAGTTCTATGCTGATCTACGCAACCTCGTACGGAAGATCTCTACAGAGGACAAGGTGATCATCCTTGGCGACTTCAATGCCAGAGTAGGTAAAGACTCAGAAGCCTAGAAATGAGTACTTGGCAAACACGGCATTGGCAACTGCAATGATAACGGGCGCCTCCTGCTAGAATTCTGCACGGAGCACCAGCTCACCATCACCAACACTATCTTTCAGCAGAAGAACAGCCTGAAGACAACCTGGATGCACCCACGGTCCAAGCACTGGCACCTTATCGACTACATTCTGGTGCGCCAGAGAGACCTTCGAGATGTCTTACACACCCGAGTAATGCCCAGTGCGGAATGTCATACGGATCATCATCTTGTACGCTGCAATCTCTGTCTTAACTTTAAACCCACACCCAGGAGGTATCCCTCGAAGGAAGCTTCAGGTTGGCAGCCTTCAGTCAGCTGAAGTTAAAGCTGCCTTCCAGGCAAAACTCCAGTCAAGAATTGAGGACCACAGTTGCCCCACAGACCCTTCTCCAGAAGCACTCTGGGAACACCTAAAAACTACCATCCTGTTGACCTCTGAAGAAGTCCTCGGGTTCTCCACAAGGAAAAACAAGGACTGGTTTGATGAGAACAATCAAGAGATCCAAGAATTACTAGCAGAAGAAGAAGAAGAAGAAGATATTGGATTTATATCCCGCCTTCCACTCCGAAGAGTCTCAGAGCGGCTCACAATCTCCTTTACCTTCCTCCCCCACAACAGACACCCTGTGAGGTGGGTGGGGCTGGAGAGGGCTCTCACAGCAGCTGCCCTTTCAAGGACAACCTCTGCTAGAGCTATGGCTGACCCAAGGCCATTTCAGCAGGTGCAAGTGGAGGAGTGGGGAATCAAACCCGGTTCTCCCAGATAAGAGTCCGCACACTTAACCACTACACCAAACTGGCGAAAAAGAGATCTGCCTACCAAGCACATCTTGCTCAGCCCTCCTGTCCCGGGAAAAAAGCAATCTTTCGCGCTGCATGTAGCAACTTCCAGCACAAGCTTCGAGACATTCAGAACGAGTGGTGGACCAAGCTTGCAGAGAGAACCCAGCTGTGTGCAGACACTGGTGATTTAAGAGGGTTCTACGAAGCCCTGAAGGCAGTATATGGCCCATCATATCAGGCTCAGAGTCCCTTGCGTAGTGCAGACGGCCAAGTGCTCCTCACAGACAAGGCATCCATACTGAACCGGTGGTCGGAGTATTTTCAGGCTCTCTTCAGTGCCAACCGCGTAGTTCAAGATTCAGCAATCCACCTCACCCCACTTCAACCAGTGAAAACAGAGTTGGATGAGATCCCCACCCTAGAAGAGACTGTTAAAGCCATCAAGCAACTGAAAAGTGGCAAGGCAGCGGGAGTTGATGGAATCCCACCAGAGATCTGGAAGCATGGGGGCACAGTACTATATAGCACACTTCACAAAGTACTTGTCACCTGCTGGGAACAAGGCAAACTACCACAGGACTTTCGCGATGCAATCATCATCACTCTATACAAGAACAAAGGAGAAAAGTCAGACTGCTCCAACTACCGGGGGATAACTCTGCTCTCCATCGCAGGCAAAATCCTTGCCAGAATATTCCTGAACAGACTGGTGCCCACCATTGCAGAAGAACTCCTCCCAGAGAGTCAGTGCGGCTTCAGAGCTAACAGGAGCACCACCGACATGGTATTTGTTCTCAGGCAGCTCCAAGAGAAATGCAGGGAACAGAACAAGGGTCTATATGTGAGTTTTGTCGAACTTACCAAAGCTTTCGATACCGTTAGCAGGAAAGGCCTGTGGCAAATCTTGGAACGTTTAGGATGTCCCCCAAGGTTCCTCAGCATGATCATCCAGCTACATGAAGACCAGCGAGGCCAAGTCAGACACTGCAAGGACCTCTCGGAGCCCTTCCCAATAGGCACAGGTGTAAAGCAAGGCTGCGTTCTCGCGCCAACTCTCTTTACGATCTTCTTTAGCATGATGCTTCAAAGAGCCACAGTAGATCTAGATGATGACGATGGTATCTACATCCGCTATCGCACCGATGGCAGCCTGTTCAACCTGAGGCGACTAAAGGCTCACTCCAAGACAATGGAAAAACTCATCCGAGAGCTACTATTTGCTGATGATGCTGCACTCGTCTCCCACTCGGTATCAGCTCTGCAGCATATGACGTCCTGCTTTGCAGAGGCTGCCAAGGTATTCGGCCTAGAAGTTAGTCTGAAGAAGACAGAAGTTCTCCACCAGCCTGCACCCCAGGAAGATTATCACCCTCCCTGCATCACTGTGGGTGAATCAGTACTGAAGACAGTCCAGCAGTTCAGCTACCTGGGGTGCATCATCTCCTCAGATGCCAAGATTGACAAGGAGATCGACAACAGGCTGGCAAAGGCAAACCGTGCATTTGGCCGACTGCACAAAAGAGTGTGGAGCAACAAACACCTGAAAAAAGGCACAAAGATCAATGTTTACAAAGCGGTTGTGATGACAACCCTCATCTACAGCTCCGAATCGTGGGTTTTACACCGTCATCACCTGCGACTCCTTGAGCGCTTTCATCAGCGCTGCCTTCGCACCATCCTCAACATCCACTGGAGTGACTTTGTGACCAACACTGAAGTCCTCAAGAGGGCAGAAATTACAAGCATTGAAGCACTGCTGTTGAAGACGCAGCTGTGCTGGGCAGGGCATATTTCTAGGATGGAAAACCACCGCCTTCCCAAGATTGCTCTGTATGGCGAACTTTCCACCGGCCATCGAAATAGAGGGGCACCAAAGAAGAGGTACAAGGACTCCTTGAAGAAATCCCTTGGCACCTGTCGCATCAACCATCACCAGTGGTCTGACCTAGCCTCAGATCGCAAAGCATGGAGGCACACCATCCACCAGGCTGTCTCTTCCTTTGAGAACGCATGCATAGCTGGTCTTGAGGACAAAAGGAGATTGAGGAAGAATCGCACTGCTACAGCACCAACCCCAAATCAGACTTTTCCCTGCAGCCACTGTGGCCGGATCTGCCTGTCCCGCATTGGTCTTGTCAGCCACCAGCGAGCCTGCAGCAGACGTGGACTACTGCACCCTTCTTAAATCTTCGTTCGCGAAGTCAAGCCGAGAGAGACAATCTTCTGCTCACCCACCAGGGCCGTGTAGTACATCACGATGTACTGCATCTGAAATTAACAGCGTGGTGTCTACAGTGACTCTACTGTCCGACAATTCGTCATTTTGAACAGTCGGAAGCCATCTACACGCAAGTCCTATGCTTATAAATGGGCAAGATTTGTTCAGTTTTTTTCTAATATTTCCCTAGACCCGTCAACTGCGGGATTATCTGCCAATTTTGATTTTCTTCTTTCCCTGTTGGATAAGGGACCGGCTGTTTCATCAGTACGCATTTATTTGGCTGCCATCTCTGCTAGTCATGCCCAGATAGATGGTCATTCTGTCTTCACACATCCTGATACTAAGAGGTTCCTGTGGGTCTCTCTAGACTGTATCCTGCTGTAAGACAGCCTACACCGATTTGGGATCTATCTTTGGTTCTTCATGCTCTAGCGGGGAAACCCTTTGAGCCGATGGCCACTTGCTCTCTTCAACTGTTGGCATGGAAAACGGCCTTTCTGGTGGCAATTATTTCTGGTGGCAATTACAAGAAGGGTGTGTGAACTAGCAGCACTCAGATGCGACGCTCCCTACTTGTGTTTCACCAATGACAGTGCGGTGCTTCGTCCAGATATCACCTTCCTCCCCAAGGTGATTTCTTCCTTTTACCTGAACTCCGAAATCTACCTGCCAGTTCATTTTCCAAATATGACTAATGATGCTGAAAGGAGACTTCATGCTTTGAATGTGAAATGAGCATTATCGTTCTATCTCCATCGTGTAAATCCCTCGAGGAAAGACTACAGGCTTTTTGTTTCCTATGCCGCTGCATCTTTAGAGCGGCGGATCTCATCCCAAAGACTTTCCAAGTGGATAACTGAGACCATAAAACTCTGTTATTCATTGAAGAAGAGGCCCCTGCCAGGGCCCATACGAGCCCATTCCACTCGAGCTATGGCGACTTCGGCGGCTTTCCTGAAGGGTGTTTCGATCCAGGACATTTGTAAGGCTGCCACTTGGTCCTCCCCGCATATCTTTGAGAGTCACTATGCGCTGGACCTACGTTTTTGCCGGGACGCATTGGTGGGCCGTGCTGTTCTGCAGTCTCTTTCCTTCTGATGGACCGTTGCACTCTCCTCCAGGTAGGACTTTGGCTTGCTAATCTCCCATCAGTGTGATGCACAGAGACCATGAAGATGATAAACAGGTTGCTTACCTGTAACTGATGATCTTCGAGTGGTCATCTGTGCAGTCACACTACCCGCCCTCCTTCCCCTCTGCTGCCGGTCCGTCTTGGGCTTATGCAGCGGTCAGAAGGAACTGGCGGGATGTCTGCTCCCGTCTCAGTGGGCATGCGCAGTGGGGCTTCTGGACATGCGCACTGGGACATTGGCGCAGAAATCCGCAGCTTTTAAATTTACCGATTGAGATTGGCTCTGGCGCCTAATCCCATCAGTGTGACTGCATAGATGACCACTCGAAGATCATCAGTTACAGGTAAGCAACCTGTTTTTCTCTTCCAGTGCACTTTCCAGCTGGATTTTACTGTGCGAACTAGTTGGAAAGTGCACTGAAAGTGGATTGAAAGTGCATTATTTAGTGTGTGCAATTGCAGCCGTAGTGAAATAAATCACATACAGACTAGCCAAGTTCGCATCTCGTCTCTGCCCCAAACTCACCAGGCGGCCGTAAGCAGGCGACCCTCCTTTGATGCCCCGCCATCTGTCATCATGCTGGGCTATCTGACAAGGTTGTCTCAAGGGTTGCACAGTCATCTTGTGCAAAATGCTTTTGAACTCTGAAAGTGCTTCATAAATGCAAAGTGGCATTATAATAATCTGCTCTGCCTTTAAGATTGCAATATTCAAATGTTACTGGAGTGCTGTAGGATCAGGCTGGGAGGGGGGGAGTATATAATTGTTCCACTTCCGATATATCAAAATCGGACCCTGTCAGAACTGGAAGAACTTCAAGCGAGGCCCAAGACTTTGTTGCAAAAGTATAGGCGTTTATTGAGAACTATAGTGCTGAAGGTACAGGATAACACTGATAACGAAGCTAGCACTGGTTACATTTTATGTGGTTGTAGCAGCAACAATAAAACGATCTTTCACACGGTCAGAGACAACTGTCTGTTTCTCAGGGTCTGTTATCAGCTAGGGAGGATGGAGCCCTGCTGAGCTGTCCTGAGCGGCTGGCTTCACAGGCCACCTGCAGATGTTGACCAGAGGCTATCTGCCATCCTCCAGTGATCACAGGCTGCTTGGAATGCAGACTATTTTAGTCAGTGGCCTGGCATAGGGCACGCTGGGTTAGTATCTGGTTCCAACATGGAGTTAGTTAGGCTAACAGCATACAAGAAAGTTACAAGTTCTGACAGACCCAGTCCTAGCAACAAATCCCAGCTTACCCAGTGATTTCCTGGCTGTATAGCAGAGGTGGCCAAACTGTGACTTGGGAGCCACATGTGGCTCTTTCACACATATTGTGTGGCTGTCAAAGACCTCACTGCCCCAATGGTTGGCTTGGAGAAGGCATTTCTCTCTTTAAATCACTTCTCCAAGCCAAGCCAGCCAGCGGCTTGCAGAATGCATTTAAAGTTAAAGTTGCTTTCTTTCTACCTCTCCCTCTTCCCCATCTATTTTCCTTCCTTCCTTCCTTCCTTCCTTCCTTCCTTCCTTCCTTCCTTCCTTCCTTCCTTCCTTCCTTCCTTCCTTCCTTCCTTCCTTCCTTCCTTCCTTCCTTCCTTCCTTCCTTCCTTCCTTCCTTCCTACATTGATATTGCATTTATATCCTGCCCTTCACTCTGAATCTCAGAGTCTCAGAGTGGTCACAATCTCCTTTATCTCCCTCCCCCACAACAGACACCCTGTGAGGTGGGTGAGGCTGAGAGAGCTCTCCCAGAAGCTGCCCTTTCAAGGACAACTCCTGTGAGAGCTATGGCTGACCCAAGGCCACTCCAGCAGCTGCAAGTGGAGGAGTACGGAATCAAACCCTGTTCTGCCAGATAGGAGTCCGCGCACTTAACTGTTATACCAAACTGCTTCTCATTGCATGTTCATGTCTTCAGCTCTCAAATATCTAACATTTATTCTATGTGGCTCTTATGTTAAGCAAGTTTGACCACTCCTGCTGTATAGGATTGGAACCCCTCTCTTTTAAATGGAAGTGCTGGGCCTTACTGGCTTACAAAAGCAATTTCTACAGTTATCAAGCAAAACATTTAAAGGTTTTGCTGATTCCCACCCCCCCCCCCCCATGTAAGGGTAGGGATCGCAGAGCAATTGTGTTGCTATTAAACAAAAAGGGTTTAGGTTATTGATCTTTGCAAGCCTTGGTTAATGGAGGGTGATCAGAGGAACGCATGACGAATGTATAGAGATTATGCTTAATCTTTTTCGCTTTTAGCCTTCTTGGCAGCCATCTGAATAATGCAAACAATATAGACTTTAGGATAATGCTTTGTTAAAAACACACAAGGGGATTTCAGTGTGTGCTTTGGAGGGGTGTGTGTGTGTCTATTGAGCTAAAGGGCAGGAGAATGAGATATTTTGAAACACAGTATTCAAGATCACCTTTCAGTAGAGAGAGCTCAGTTATGTTTAATGATAGCTGGCTATAAAAAACGTAGATATAATTGTTAATGCCCTTTGTATGGCAGGAAGCTTGTGTATGGGGGGGGGCTATTAATAGGGGAGGCCCTGGTGTCACACCTAGGGTTCCCAAGTCCAATTCAAGAAATATTTGGGGACTTTGGGGGTGGAGCCAGGAGACATTGGGGTGGAGCCAAGATCAAGGCTGTGACGAGCATAATTGAACTCCAAAGGGAGTTCTGGCCATCACATTTAAAAGGGACGGCATACCTTTTCAATTCCTTCCTTCCATAGGAAATAATGAAGGATAGGGGCACCTTCTTTTGGGGCTCACAGAATTGGACCCCCTGATCCAATCTTTTTGAAACCTGGGGGGTATTTTGGGGAGAGGCACTAGATGCTATATTGAAAATTTGGTGCCTCTGCCCTCAAAAACAGCCCCCCCCAGAGCCCCAGATACCCGTGGATCAATTCTCCATGATTTTCTATGGGAATAAATCTCCATAGGGAATAATAGAATTCTCAGCAGACATTTCTCTCTCCTCCTCCCACTTTCTGACAACCCTGAAGCGGGGAGGAGGGTCTCCAAACTGAGGGATCCCCTGCCCCCACCTGGGGATTGGCAACCCTAGTCACACCTTTTATGTGCTCATGGCAACCAGGAGTCATTTTGTAGAAAAAGACGTGCAGGAGCTCATTAGCATAACTCATTTGCATATGCCACACACCCCTGACATCACCAGGAAGTATACTCAATTATATCAGCTCAGTATCTGCCTTAAAATGCCTCTTGAATTATAATTGCCATAATCAGAGGGTTTTTTTTAGCAGGAACACAGTTCCAGCTGGCTTCGCATCAGGGGGAGTGGCCTAATATGCAAATGAGTTTCTGCTGTTCCTTTTCTACAGAAAAGCCCCACGTTTAAAAATGGTGACATCAGGGGGTGTGGCCTAATATGCAAATGAGTTCCTGCTGGGCTTTCCCCACAAAAAATACGCTGGCCATAATAAATCTTATTTCCACCATATGTTTTAAATACTTTCTCCTATGTCACCACAGTGGCATGATTAAGATTTCCATTTGTCTGCTTGATATGTTTTGGTTATTTCCCCATTTTTTGTGGAGAAAAATATGAGAAAATTTGTTAAATCTTGGCGTTCAGCAAAATTTTCACAGGGGGTTTGAACAATGGAGCTCCAGAAGCAGGTATTCGGTGAGGGGGGGTAAGAAAGAAAGAGCACAGTAAAATTTAGAGGTTCTGGAGCTCCGCTCCTGTGAGCTCCTGCCCAAAATGAGACCTATGTCAGAGGTGGCAAGAAACCATGACAGAGAAGTTCCTCATTCTCTCCTTTTTCACATTACAGAGGCATATTTGGTCTTCCTGATGGATGTTAACAGAATTATGGGAGTTGCAAAGGCTACTTCCTGCACATTAGATCCATAGCCATCATGGTTGATTAAATCATGCATGGAAACATTGAGGGTATTTCTCCTTTTCTCCTGTCCTTGCTTCTTCCCTCCTTTCCATCTTGGACCTTCTTCAGTCTCCCATCTTTGATAGAAACTGAACCTTGAAAGGCTTGGCAATATTGAGGTTGTTTAGCAACACCCAAAATGGTCGCCTAGCAACACCCAAAATGGCTACCAAGATCTCAGAATATAATCTTGAGAGATCTCAGTGTGTATTAATCTCTTAAAGCTGCAAGTGTGGCTTCTGTTGTTTTGATGGTTTTTCCTCCTCCCCCTCCCCTTTGTATTTTCAATTTTTTCTCCAAACTTGAGGTTCATCTAGGTTTGTACAAAACCCATCTATCTGTGCCTGGCCCCATTGTGTGGATTTTTTGATTCTCTGTCTGATTCTGTTCAGAATAAGATATAATTATCAAACTTCATCCACACCCTCCAGAAGGTGGTCTCCACCGTTCCTTCAATAAATGACTGGGAGAAAAATCAAACGTCTGTCCAGCTTTATAGAGCTATTTGCAAATATTTGAATAGGAAGGCAAACCTGGGCTCAGCTTATCATAGAGGCTCTGAACTAATTTCTGTATCCTCCTTTAGAGGTTCATAGAGAACTATGCAGTTTATGAGGTGGCCATGGATGCTGTGTCTCCTATATTGTGGAATGGATTATTGGAAACTTTGAGATACCGCTGCTAGTAAGAGTGGGGAAGAGGGAACCATGTGGGGAAGCAGAAGAAGATATTGGATTTATATCCCGCCCTATACTCTGAATCTCGGAGTTTCAGAGTGGTCAGATCCGTCTCAGATCCGTCTGAGAGGTGTACCTGAAGATGAAGAATCAGACTTGAAAGAATACATAATAAAAATAATTGCAGAATTTTTGGAGGAAGATCCTGAAGGAAATAGAAATATGTATGACTATATGTATAGAGTAAATTCACTCTATGCAAAAAAGAATAATCTGCCAAGAGATGTGGTCATAAGATTTATGACAAAAGAAATGGTGGGAAAGATCATGAATAAAAACTTTGAAAAATCATTGACAGTGGGAGGCAGTAGAGTAAGAATTATGAAAGAACTGCCAAGACAAGTGTTAAGTGACAGAAAGACATATAAAAAATTGACAGAAAAACTATGTGACAATGGAATGAGATATAGATGTTTAATACCTGAAGGTTTGAGCTTTGAACTTCAAGGGAAAAGGATTACAATCACAAATACACAGAAACTGCGTAGATTTTATGAAGAAAATAAAGAATTTGCACCATGATGGATTACAAATTGATATCTTGGAATGCATATGGACTAAATTCACCACAAAAAAAGGCAACGTTTCATTGGATAAAAAAGCCAAAATTGTAATATAGTATGTTTGCAAGAAGTGCATATTAGACAAAAGGATTATAAATTTTTATGGAATAAACAACTGAGACTAGAATTTTTAACATTGGCTGAACAGAAGAAGAGAGGAGTAGTCTTTTATATTAAACAAGAATTAGACCTGAAATTGGTATTTAAAGATAAAGATGGAAGATATTTAGTGGTAGAAATTACTTTGAATGCCAAAAAAAGTTGTTATTGGGACTTTATGCTCCAAATGGTGCTAAAGACATTTTCTTTAAAAATATTACACAACATCTTGATGAAGTGACCTATGAGCAAATTTTATTGATGGGGGACTTTAACGGAACAATTCAGACTACGATAGATCTGGGAAGAAAAAAATGATAAAGAAGGTAAATTGCCAAAGTCTTTTTTTGAATTGGTTAAACAGGAGAGTTTGGAAGATATATGGAGGAAGTTTAATCCTGAAGTACCGGACTATACCTTTTTTTCAGCCAGACATAGCTCTTTCTCTAGAATTGACATGTTGTGGGGTACTAAAGATTTGAGACTTATAACAAAATAGAGATATTACCTAAAATAGGAGCTGATCATAACCCTATAATGTGGATTACAAAACTGTTGAAAAAGTCAAGAAGATGGAGATTAAATGAAGATCTACTACAAAATAAAGAAATAGTGACATCTCTAGAAAATGAAAACAAAGCGTACTTCCAAGTAAATGACAAAGAGGATATAGACTTTCAGACGGTATGGGATGCCTACAAGACAGTAATGAGAGGATTACTAATAACATTGAATAATAAAGACAAGAGAGCAAAAGATAAACAGATGTTGGACATTCAAAATGAAATTAAGAAAAAAGAAGGTGAATTAAGGAAAAGGCCAGGAAAAAAGAAAATTATAAGGGAGATTACAATATTGCAAGCACAAATGAGACATCTGTTAAATAAAGAATTGGAATGGAATTTGAAAAAATTAAAACAGAAATCTTTTGAGGGAGTGAATAAACCTGGAAAATATTTGGCCTGGCAATTGAAGAAAAAGAGAGAAAGTATAATTATTAATAAAATTGTGGCTGATGGAAGAGAGATGGTAGATCAAGAAGAAATAGAGAATTTTTAAAATATTATGCTAAACTATTTAAAGGTGTTAAAGTAAGGAAGGAAAAGTTGGAAGCGTATTTGCAGAAGATTAAAATAGCACCCTTAACTGATTATATGGAAAAAGTTTTGAATGATCGAATTGAAAAAATAGAAATTGAAGTAGCGATTAATGCAATGAAAATTGGAAAGGCTCCTGGACCAGATGGATTTACGGCAAAAATTTTTAAAACGTTCAAAGAAGAATTAATACCGAAACTTCAAAAATTAATTAATGTGATAAGAATAAATGGGAAAATACCAAATACATGGAAGGAAGCTGTAATTTTGTTGATTCCAAAGGAAGATAGAGATGTCACTAATGTAAAGAATTATAGACCAATCTCATTATTAAACAATGATTATAAGATATACACAAGAATCTTAGCAGAATGGCTTAAACAATATTTAACAAACTTTATAAAGGAAGACCAAGCGGGTTTTCTCCCTAAAAGGCAAATAAGAGACAATATTAAAACTGTTGTAAATATTGTAGAATACTATTAAAGACATCCAGAGAAGGAAGTTGCATTATTCTTTGCAGACGCAGAGAAAGCTTTTGATAATTTGAATTGGGACTTTATGTTTGCAGTAATGGAGAAAATAAAGTTTGGGGAAAACTTTATAAGAATGATAAAAGCAATTTATACTGAAAAACGTGCAAGGTTATGTATAAATGCAGATCTTACAGAAGAAATGATAACCAGCAAAGGTACATGGCAAGGTTGTCTGCTTTCACCATTGTTGTTCATAATGTCTCTTGAAATCTTATTGATGCAAATACAAGATGATGAAGAAATTGAAGGAGCGAGAATTAAAGGATTTTCCTATAAATATAGAGCATTTGCAGATGATATAATGTTTATAAATGAAAATCCTATGCAAGTAACACCTTTGTTGTTAGCCAAAATACAAGATTTTGGAGAATTGGCGGGACTTTATGTTAATAAAGAAAAGTCAAAAATTTTGTGTAAAAATATGCAAGTAAGTAAACAAAAGGAATTGCAGAGATTAACGGGATGTGAAGTTACCCCTAAAGTAAGATATTTGGGCGTGGAAATAACAATGAAGAATATTGATTTGTTTAAAAATAATTACGAAAAGTTATGGCGTAAAATGGACGAAGATATGATAAAATGGAACAAGCTTAATCTGTCACTTCTTGGTAGAATAGCTGCAATTAAGATGAATATTTTGCCGAGAATACTGTATTTGTTTCAAACTATTCCGATTGTGAAAGACAGTAAACAATTTAATAAATGGCAAAGAAAGATTTCAGAATTTGTATGGGCCGGGAAAAAAACAAGGATTAAAATCAAAGTTTTAACAGATGCTAAAGAAAGAGGAGGATTTCAACTACCAGATTTAAGATTATATCATGAAGCAGTTTGTCTAGTGTGGATAAAAGATTGGGTGATGCTGTTGAATAAAAAACTTTTAACGTTGGAAGGTCATGGAAATAAATTCGGCTGGCACGCTTATATGTACTATGGAAAGAAAAAGTCGGATGTTTTTTTTTCTCACCATTATATAAGAAATAATCTAAATATTTGGATGAAGTACAAGAAATATGGCGATGAGAGAAAACCACTATGGATAGTGCCGGCAGAAGTAATAAGAATAACAGCTGAGACAGGAGAGGAAAAAGGGAGGTCATATAATCAATTACTAAAAATACAAAGCGGTAAAATAGAATTGAAAACTGCTGAAGAGTTGAATAATAAATATGATTGGCTTCAAATGCAACAAATAAAAAGTTTGGTGGAAAGCGATGTTAAAACTGAAGGAATAAGACGAGAACAAACAGAAATGGAAAAAATTCTGCTTGGAGATAATGAAAAATTAATTTCGAAAATCTATAAGTTACTTTTAAAATGGTCTACGGAAGATGAAGTAATGAAATCTCAAATGATTAAGTGGGCAATTAATGTAAATAAAGAAATACAGATGGACACATGGGAATATTTGTGAAAGAACTCTATGAAACTCTCAACATGTCAGAGTGTTAAAGAAAACTGTTTTAAGATGATGTACAGATGGTATATGACTCCTAAAAAGTTGGCAAAGATGAACAATAAGATACCAGATAGATGTTGGAAATGTAAAAAACATGAAGGTTCTTTCTACCATATGTGGTGGACTTGTGAAAGAGCGATAAAGTACTGGCAGATGATTCAACAAGAGATTTCTAAGATCTTGGGATGTGAATTTAACAAAGTTGCAGAGACTTTTCTGTTGGGATTACAAATGGAAAAATTTCCAAAAGAAGATAGAACTTTAATTTGGTACTTGCTCTCAGCTGCTAGGACATTGTATGCGCAGTTGTGGAAGCAGGAAAAAATACCAGAGAAATGGGATTGGATTGTAAAAGTTATGACATGGAGTGAGATGGACAAGTTAACAAGGACCTTAAGAGACTATGATTTAGAAATATTTAAGATGGAGTGGAAAAAGTTCAGAAGATACGTAGAAAAAGAGTAGAAAATAAAAGGACAGTGGACAATTTTTGATAATGACTAAGTACAAGAGGGAAGAGGATATTCATTTTGGTTCTTATTAATTAAGGGTACCTTTAATATGAAGACTTTAAGTACATAACACCGGCGGGGGTCAAGTAATGGGGGGAGGGGTGGGTAGAAAGTAATATATGGGATAGATTTTTTAAAAAGTAATTATTAATGAAGTAAGAAATTGAAATTTATTACCATATGTTACTAATAAAATTGTTTGAAACCAAGAGTTTCAGAGCGGTCACAATCTTCTTTACCTTTCCCTCCCTCTGCCCACAACAGACACCCTGTGAAGTGGGTGGAGCTGAGAGAGCTCTTACAGCAGCTGCCCTTTCAAAGACAACTCCTACGAGAGCTATGGCTGACTCAAGGCCATTCCAGCAGCTGCAAGTGGAGGAGCGGGTAATCAAACCTGGTTCTCCCAGATAAGAGTCCGTGCACTTAACCACTATACCAAATGCTCTCAGAAACTTCTGTGGTTGCTGAGGCAGGATAACTTTGAGTAAAGGGGCAAGAAGGGTGGGATAAGTGTCATGTAGGAAAATGGAATCGGGGGAGAATGTGAGGCAGACCAGATGGGTAAAGAATTAGAAAGAGGATTCAGGGAAAAGTGGGTGATGAGATCAGATGGTCAAGAGCAGGGGGCAGTGCTGGAAGGTGGGGCAGGACAATTGGCCAAATAGTGGGAGACAGAAGTCAGGTTAGGAAATCTTTCCTTCCTTCTGAGAGCCAGTTTGGTATAGTGGTCAAGTGCATGGACTCTAATCTGGGACAACCAGGCTTGATTCCCCAGTCCTCCTCCACATGCAGCCAGTTGGGTGACCTTGGGTCAGTCACAAGTTCTCTCAGTTGATCTCTTGAGAGCCCTCTCAACCCGACCTACCTCACAGTGTGTCTGTTGTGAGAAGGGGAAGGAGATTGTAAACCGCTCTGAATGAAGGGCAGGGTGTAAACCCAATCTTTCCTTCTTCATCATCTGGAATCCATCTTGGAAGATGATAACAACAGCAACAACATCTATAAAACAGTTAATACAGTTATTTAATAATGCAGTTACGAAATATAAGTATTTAGTTTTAATTTTTCTTCATTAATTCTCCTGCTCCCTTCCCCACTTATGTACCTCTTAAGCATCCCATTTCTCACCCCAAAATTGTTAACCACAAGCCTCTCTTCTTTGCCACTTTCCAACTGAGACATGTCAGATATCCATGGTAGTAGGGACATTATCCAATTCCATGGACATATGTGGAAGTGTTTGGTGTGTGTGCACCATGCTTCTTGGAACCTGATCTTGAAATTCCATTCATGATCTAACACCAAGTGTCTAACCCCAGTTTTGATCTGCTTTTTTTTTTTTTAAACAGTTGTATTTATTTCATTTGTATTGTTGCAGAGCTGAATACCATGTTCTCACGCGGTGTATTTACAAGAAGAAATTTTGGAATACTACATGCTGGTTTTGCTGACGGAGAAATGTGTTCTGATAGTTGGGCAGACTTTTTTGGTCCGTTCCATACAACATCTCATGAGAGATTAAGCCACCCCTGAACCGTCATCCTTCCCAGTTTTAAGCAGGGTTGAGTGATCATCCAACCCAAGGGGCTTCTTAGCGTTATGCTTTTTCCAAGATCGTCTGTTTTCTTCTGTCTCAGCCCCCCTCCCTACAGCCTACAGCCTACAGCACTCATCTGTTGTCTTTTCATGAGAAAAACCTGTCACTGTTGTGTTGACATCTTGGGAAGCATTTTGACAAAAAAGATGAATCTTGCCATCCATATGAGATGTTAGCCATGACAAATGAAAGGCAAGTGGGTGGAACAGAAGCACCCCAGCAATTCTAGGCTGCATCCAAACAAATTAAGTCCATCATAGGCAATGAGAGACAATTCAATCAGTGTGTAGAAAAGAGGTAGTAAAGAGAGAATGATGGAGGTCCTTCCTTCTTTCCCTCCTCTCATCTTCCTTCCTTCCCTCCCTCCTTCCTTCCTTCTATATATCTATAACATGCTTTTTATAAACCCCCCCCCCCCCCCAAACTTGTTTAATGAAGGGATCCGGTAGATCTAGGAGAGAGAGCGCTACAAAATCCCTCTAAGCTGTGGAGTCTTGTGAGCAAAAATTCTACTATTTGAGCTACTGCCATTAAAGTTGTCAGCTACTGCATAAATTAGTTTGCTCTGGGGCCATTTTTCCTGAGCGAAGACAAAAAGGTGTGATCTGGAGGTTAAAAAACGGTGAAGTAGCTTACACTAACTCAGCTTAGAGGGAACATTGGTTAGTATCAGCAACCCCATCATTTTTAATAAAATTGCATAAATTCAAAATATTTATGATGTCTAAAGGAGCTTGTACCCTGTGTAGTGTTGTCTAGTTTCTGTTATGGGTGACCATTTTCTTATAAATTTAAGGTATTCCTGATGTGGGTCTGCTTGAGAGAAGATACCCACAGTGATCTTATTCATAACATAGTGGTACCATTGAGTAATAGTAGGGGAATCTGTAAGGTAATTATTTTTAAAATTAGAAAACTTCTACTCTTAATGTACACTTTTCTTAAATAAATAGGAACTTCCTTAAATTACCATTTTCCTGTCTCCTTTTAAAGAAACCTTTTTTATGGGGGGAAATATTAGAGAGTTTGTCAAATCTTAGAGTTCAGCAAAATTCTCACAGGGGGTTTGGACAATGGAGCCCAGAAGCAAGGGGTTTTTTTTTGGGGGGGGGGTCAGAAAGAAAGAGCACAATAAAATCTAGAGGTTCCGGAGCTCTGCTCCTGCCTAAAATGAGGTCGGGGTATCTCATTCCAATAGCTGACCCAAGCTATCAAGGGAGGATGCATTCGATCCCAGCATCATCTGGGCTGTTAATAAACTTGTCAGCCTAACTAAAAAATGGATGCTTTTTTTTTTAACTTGTTTAATGAAGGGATCTGATGGATCTAGGAGAGAGAGAGCTACAAAATAGCTTTCCAGAACTGAAGTGTGCAGAGGAGGGAAATTGCAAAAAGTCGCCTTTGCCCCTCACGGACCAGAGTTGTGCTTTTTGATCATGGCTTTTGCTGTCCTTGTAACAAATGCCTTTGCCAAAGGGAGTCCATTAGAGGAGCCACAAAGGTGATCTATTGTCCAGGGCTACTTGGAAGAGGTGAAACAGAAGGCAGCTTGGATTCATCATGCTCTCAGTGGGGAATTAAATGTGGACGTCTGGCTCTCCTTGCGTCAAAGAAGCATTCGGCCACATAACAAAGGAGGTTTCATAGAGAGGCAGCAGGGCAGGAAGTGGAAAGTTACAGGCTGTTTGTTGAAGCCAGAAGTGTCAAGTCTGCTATATTTTGGTCAAGCTGCAATCCTAACATTGGTTCGGAAGTAAAGGGTTCTGGGTAAACCACACTGAACACTGAATGCTGCTAGCTAACTTTCCTCACCCCCTCACCGTCCCTTTGTTGTATAGCCTGCTTTGAAATGGTGATATGGGAACAAGATAGTAGAGCCTTCTCAGGCCGGGTGTCTGTGGGAGTGTGAAGGCGCCAAGGCCTCAGCTTGGGAACGAAGTAGTAACATCCTGATGTGAATATACACTGCATAGAATGCCCCTCCCTCAGGAATCCTTTTGATCTATACCTTAAATGCTTGGTTAATATCTATGTACCCCAGTCCTTCAATCTCTATCATGGTCTATAGTTCTGTCTCCAATAAACTAGTAACTTTGTTTCAACCAAAGTCTCGTTATTGAATTCAGCCAACTTGACATTTTGAAGGACTCCCTATCTTGGAGTTCAACCTTTCCGGCAACTTGAAAGGCTATGACCGACCAGATTCCGGACAACGGAGAACTCCCAGCCAGAGCGGAGGGGGCCGAGACACCCTGGCACATCCATAGTGCCAGAAGGACCGCGGCCTCCCCCCCCCCCCAGTTTCAGCTAGTGGTTACCCCCCGGCAATACCAACCGAGGACATCCACCACGCTGATGGACCAGGCCCCGATCCGCCGGGAGGCGATCATGACCCGCCACACCAAGCGGGTTCAACTGGCCGAGGCCGCGGCCGCCAATCCAGGCGAGCCGGGCGAAGGAGCCAAAGCGCCCGTGACCCAACCCCCGGGCGGCAGAGGCGAAGGTGTGGAGTGTGGGGCAGAGGACGTAGGACCGAAGCCCAAGGATCCGCACGACGAGGACTACGAGATGTTCTGGTCGATGGTCTGCCGTGAGGTCGACGGAGCGATAAGGGACCTCAAGGAAGAGATGCAGACCCTGACCGCGCAACTGGGGAGAGCACTGGGAGTGACCGGGACGCGCCAGCTGCAACCAGGGCCGACGGGGCCCCGAGGCCGCCCAAGCCAATCGGCGGCCGCAGCCCCTGTGGGAGGCGCGGCTCCCCAAGCGCGGCGGCACCTCCCGCCGCCCCGGCGGCGCCACGGGACCTGAGAGGGGGCCGAGAGCTGGATGCCACCTTCGACGGGGACCCGGAGAAGGTGAATTACTTCGCAATCCAGGCGAACAGCTTCATGTACTATTGGGGAGACTTGTTCCCAGACGAGGTCAGCCGAGTGGACTACCCGGGATCGAAGCTGCGGGGCGCAGCCAAGAGATGGTACGTGAGCCTGTGCGAATCCAACAGCCCAGTCCTGCACTTCATGAACACGTTCGTGCAAGCTTTGCTGACCCAGTACAAAGACCCCCTGCAGGAGGCCCGAGTGCTATCGGCGTTACGGAATATGAAGCAGGGGGCCCGATCCATCCGGGAATATGCGGTGGACTTCCAAGCTAACGCCGCCAGGGCCCGGAACTGGAACGAGGTGATGAAGATTGAGCACTTCACCAACGGGCTGAACCCCAGCATCCTGGACCGGGCACTCACCCAAGCCAGTCCGGATACGCTGGTGGGATGGATCCAGCTGGCAGGCGAGGTGGAGACCAACCTAAAGCGAGTGGCGATGCTGCGCCAAGCACTGGCCGGGAAAGGGGCGCCAAAACCCAGCCCCGGGAAGGCCGAGCCCCCCAAAGCCAAAAAGCCGGCGGCGGCTGCCCCGGCGGGGCCCCGCCGTTGTTTCCGGTGCGGCGACCTGAACCACCTCACCACCAACTGCCCTCAGCCCCCCGCAGGGAACAATCCACTGCAGTGGCCGGCTAGGCAGAGCACCCTGGCTCCCAAGAAGCCCCCCAGCCGCCCTAAGGACGCGGCGAAGAGCAGCGCGCTGATGGTGCAGGAGGAGCTGCAGGAGGAAGAGGTTCAGCTCTCCGCGGAGTTGGCTGATCTCGCGTGGGAAGAGGAACCGGCGGGAAACAGATCCGACCTGCTCTGAACGGTGCCAGCCAGCAGGTCGACCGGAAAGAGGCACCACTGACGGTGAGAACTATGGGAAGACTGTACTTTGTAATGGTGAAGCTGCTGAACCCAAAATTGAGGAGGTTCCTGCAGATACGGGCCCTCATAGACTCGGTTTGCAACAGAGAACTAATTTCTCCCAAGGTGGTGGAGGCCCTTGGACTGGAGCGCTTGCAGCTGCCCCATCCTATGCTGTTTGAGCAGATGGACGAGTCAGTGATGGGGGGGGGCCTGTACACAAGAGACGGAACCATGCCCCCTGGGGATCGAGGGCCATTGGGACCAAGAGATCTTTGTCATTGCCCCGGCGTGCGCTTACCCGGTATTTTGGGGGGTGGGGTGGTTAGAAAAACACGAGCCCCTCATTCACTGGAGAGCACAGACCATTAGGTTCCCCAACCCAGACTGCAGCAACCACCTGTGGAACTCGGCGTGGAGGCCACAGGCTCCAGCCGCCAGAGAAAGGGCGTGCGTCCTGGTAGAGGAGGTGCACCACGTCCCAAGCGCCTACCGCGACCTGATGGAAGTGTTTAGCGAGCAGGAGGCCAATCAGTTACCCCCTCACCGGAACACTGACTGTGCCATAGAGCTGATCCCTGGAGAGAGTCTGCCCCGGGCCAAACTCTACCAGATGGGTTGGGCTGAGAAAAAGGAACTGTGTAAATTCCTAGATCTGAACTTGGAGAGGGGTTTCGTTAGACCCGCTACGGCCCCCCACGCGGCCCCCGTACTGTTCAGGAAGAAAAAGGACGGATCGCTTAGGCTTTGCACTGATTTTCGCGGGATAAACGCGATCTCGATGTCCAACGCTTACCCCATCCCCCTCATCAAAGACTTGCTGAACAGTGTGTCGGGGGGGGGGAAGGTTTTTACGAAACTCGATTTGAGAGACGCGTACTTCCGAGTGCGCATCAAAGAGGGGGATGAGTGGAAGACAGCGTTTAACACTCCAATGGGGCAGTTCGAATATTTGGTCATGCCGTTCGGGTTGCAGGGGGCGCCAGGGGTGTTCATGAATTTCATAAATGATGTGTTGAGAAAATTTCTGTACAAGGGGGTGGTGGTGTACCTGGATGACATCATTATTTATTCTCAGGATGAACAATCTCATTTGGTAAGGGAGGTACTGAGCACCCTGCTAGAACACCAGTTGTATGCAAAGTTGTCCAAATGCGAGTTCCACCACACCGAGTTAGAGTACCTTGGGTTCCGAGTGTCCAGCGAGGGGTTAGCCATGGATCCCGCCAAGGTGCAGGCAATGGTAGAATGGGCCCCCCCTGAGGACACGCAGACAGCTGCAATCATTTCTCGGGTTCGCAAATTTTTACAGGGGGTTCATAGAGGGGTTCGCTCAGATCGCCCTGCCCCTGGCTGAGCTCTTAAAGACAAAGGGGAAGGGCGAGGACGTGAAGCGCCCCGGGGCCAGGTTAAACTGGACGCCCCAATGCCAGTCTGCATTCGACCGGCTCAAGCAACTGTTCACGAGCGAGCCGGTCCTAAGCCACCCCGACGAGCAAAAGGCCTTCGTGGTGCAATGCAACGCCTCCGACGTCACCGTAGGAGCCATTCTCATGCAGAGAGATGGGGAGGGGAAACTGCGACCCTGTGCCTATATTTCACGGAAGTTTTCAGACCAACAAAGAAACTGGTCAGTGTGGGACAAGGAGGCGTTCGCAGTCATGTTCGCGTTAAAAACCTGGAGGTCTTGGTTAGAGGGAGCTAAGGTGCCATTTGAGGTATAGACAGATCACAAAAACCTCGAGGCACTCACAGGGAAAAGGAAGCTGAGTGAGAAGCAGATCGGGTGGGCGGGATTCTTTTCCAAATTCGATTTCACCCTAAAACACATCCCGGGGACCCGGAATTTCCTGGCAGACGCTTTGTCCAGACTCCCGCAGCACAAGAGCCAGAGGGAGGAGGTGGTTGACTCGCTAATATCCCCCATGCAAGTGGCGGCTATGGTCACCACCCACTCGCAGAAGAGAAGGGAGCTGGAAGGGATCAGTCACGATCGCATCGCCTTAGAGACCGAAAGGGAGGGAGGAGGGCGGCCTGAGGGGGTGCAGAAGGGGAAAGAGGGGTTGTGGTACAAAGGAGAGAAACTCTACATCCCGATGCCCCTAAGGAGGGAGATCCTGCAACTCTGCCATTCATCCAAACTGGCGGGGCATTTTGGCTATGTAAAAACCTTGCACTTAGTGAACCGGCAGTTTTGGTGGCCGTCCCTTAGAAGGGATGTGTCGGAATTTGTGACAGGCTGCCCGGTGTGCATAATGGCGAAGAAGAGAGGGGGGAAGCCTCCCGGGCTATTACAGCCACTGGAAACAGCCAAACGCCCTTGGGCGATAGTATCCATGGATTTCATAGTAGAGCTCCCCTCTTCAAGGGGGAAAACAGTGATCCTGGTGGTGGTGGACACGTTTTCAAAGCAAGCCCATTTCATCCCTTGCACACAGCTACCCACCGCGAGGAAACTGGCCGCTTTGTTCTTTGATCACGTGGCAAAACACCACTCAATCCCCGACAAAGTCATTAGCGACCGCAAGCCTCAATTCGTTGCTACCTTCTGGCGGGAGTTCTGTAAATTGCTAGGAATGGAGCAGGGGTTGAGTTCAGCTTACCACCCCCAGACTGACGGGCAGACAGAGAGAGTGAACGGGGTGCTGGAACAATATTTACGATGCTTCGTGAGCCAGCGCCAGTCCGACTGGGTAGACCTACTCCCGTTTGCAGAATACGCTTACAACAACAGCACTCATAGCTCTACCAAAGCCTCCTCCTTCTCAAATGTCTTTGGGTATGAGGGCAAACCGATCCCTATGCTACCTGGGGGGGGGGCAGGGACATCCTCAGCCTTTGAACAATGGTGGCAGGGGCCCAGCCAGTGCTGGCCAGCCATCCAAGAGAATTTGAAAGCAGCCAAGGAGGCTTACAAGAGACAGTATGACAAGTCCCATGTGCCAGTTTGGGATCTGAAAGTGGGGGACTCAGTGTTTCTGTCAACGAAAAACCTACCCCTCTCCCAACCTTCAAAGAAGCTAGCTTTTAAGTTCCTGGGTCCATTTAAGATCAAGCGAGTGATTAACCCAGTGACGGTAGAGTTGGATTTGCCTCCTGCACTTGGTAAAGTCCACCCTGTGTTTCATTGCAGCCTGCTCCGCCGAAGTCCGGAACCGTCCAGTTTGCACCCTCAAGCACCAGCAGCCCTCCCCCTCCAAGGGGGATGCCGGAGCCTACCGGCCCGAGAAGCCCTGGATTGTAAACGGGAACAGCTCCTTCCCCGGGCCCGTGCCGCGGAGGGAGCTTAAGGGGGGGCAGTATGTCAAGTCTGCTGTATTTTGGTCAAGCTGCAATCCTAACATTGGTTCGGAAGTAAAGGGTTCTGGGTAAACCACAATGAACACCGAATGCTGCTAGCTAACTTTCCTCACCCCCTCACCGTCCCTTTGTTGTGTAGCCTGCTTTGAAATGGTGATATGGGAACAAGATAGTAGAGCCTTCTCAGGCCGGGTGTCTGTGGGAGTGTGAAGGCGCCAAGGCCTCAGCTTGGGAACGAAGTAGTAACATCCTGATGTGAATATACACTGCATAGAATGCCCCTCCCTCAGGAATCCCTTTGATCTATACCTTAAATGCTTGGTTAATGTCTATGTACCCCAGTCCTTCAATCTCTATCATGGTCTATAGTTCTGTCTCCAATAAACTAGTAACTTTGTTTCAACCAAAGTCTCGTTATTGAATTCAGCCGACTTGACAAGAAGCACATAGTGAACCATTGCAGTGCAGGGCCTTGAGGTTTTGGCATGAGGTGGCCCTGTTTACATGGCCAGTGCGTGGGAGTAAGCCAAGTAGACAGCTGCCTAGGGTGCCACTTGGCCCACGGTGCGCCACAAGGCGTCTCCTCTCTCCATACGTAGCGTGTGTGCTCCTTGAAGCCTGCCTTCCCCAATGGAAACCAGACTCCACAGAACGCAGACGCTGCCCGGCCAGTTTTGCTCTCAAGCCCCGTTATTTTGGCCTAGCCATAGCAGGCCGGATAGCCTGACTATTCTCCATTATTTACAACCTAGGAAGCACGTAGGCATTGCCATCCGGCAATAGAATGTTTATGATACTGAAAGGGTCTCTGCTGTGCCTCACGGATGTACTCCCTCAAATTCACAGGCTCACTTATCTCTTCACAGCCTAGCGTGAGAATGCTTTTGTAGTAGAAAAATAGCTATTGCCTTAACCTCTGAATTTAGGATTCAAATGTAGCTCCTTTAGTAACGGTTTATAATACCCTATATAGTAAGCATGTAACCTTTTGTATCTCAGTCTTTCCACTAAGGTACCTGGAGCACCTTTGAATTCCTGAATATACAACTTTATTTGAATGAAACAAAAGACTTCATTATTGGGAATCTCAGGACTTGACATTTGAGTTCCAGGTCACCTGGAGAAAATGGCTATTTGGGAAGGTGGACTCCACGGCATTAGACTCCATTGAAATCCCTCCCAAATATAAGAACATAAGAGAAGCCATGTTGAATCAGCCCTATGGTCCATCCAGTCCAACACTCGGTGGCCAAAACAAAAACCCAAGCACCATCAAGAGGTCCACCAGTGGGGCTGGAAGGGGTGGTGGTCAATGTTCCTCTGAGCTGCGGAGTGTTGTGAGCAAAAATTCTACTTTGTGAGCTACTGGTATTAAAGTTGTGAGCTGCTGACATTAAAGTTGTGAGCTCCTGGCATTAAAGTTGTGAGCTACTGCATACATTGTTGCGCTCTGGGGTCATCCTTCCTGAGCTAAGACAAAAATATGTGAGCTGAAGGCTAAAAATCTGTGAGCTGGCTCACACTAACTCAGCTTAGAGGGAACACTGGTGGTGGTGCCATTCTTTACTTTTGCGTCCCCCCCCCCCCCCAAAAAAAAAAAATGTTCTGGCCCTGCACCTCCCGGCACCGCTGCTGGCCTCTCTGCCACCCTCTTCTGGCTCATTTCTTCCTCCAGATTCCATTTCCTAAAAATCTGAAAAGTTTCAAGTTTGCTGCTGTTCATTCTCGCTATGTTTTTAAATGCAGGGGGGAGGGCGCTAGTGGGAGACTCATCCAGGGTGCCAGAAAACCTAGCACGGGCCCTGCCTATTGACTTGCGAGAGTGCAGCTGGATACCAAGAGAGGCTTGCCGCCCACACCAGGAATGGACCATAAGGGAAGAAGCCCTGAGAGTGGTGCTTTCTGTTTGACAGGAACAGCTTGAACACCCCTGCCATTGGTGGGTGCCCAATCAGCCTGTCAGGGAGCACGGATTTCTCAAACAGGTTTATGCCCGCTTCTGCCCAGTTCAGAGCGAAAAGCTCAAAACATTAGAACAGATCTGAAAATGAGTATGTATAAAATAAAACAATAAAAGTAGGATTGCCAGTCCCCAGGTGGTTTGGAGGCTCTCCCCCTGTTTCAGGGTCATTAGAAAGCGGGGGTGGGGAAAATGTCTGCTGGGCACTCCATTGTTCCCTATGAAGACCGATTCCCATAAGGTATTATGGAAAATTGATCTGCAGGTATCTGGGACTCCGGGGGGGGGTGTTTTTTGAGGTAGAGGTACCAAATTTGTAGCATAGCTTCCAATGCCTCTTCTCAAAACACCCTCCAAGTTTCAAAAGGATTGGACCAGGGGGTCCAATTCTATGAGCCCTCAAAGAAGGTGCCCCTATCCTTCATTATTTCCAATGGAGGGAAGGCGTTTAAAAGGTGTGCGGTCCCTTCAAATGTAACGGCCAGAACTCCCTTTGGAGTTCAATGATGCTTGTCACAACCTTGCTCCTGGCTCCACCCCCAAAGTCTCCTGGCTCCACCCCCAAAGTCCCCAGATATTTCTTGAATTAGACTTGACAACCCTAAATAAAAGCAATTCTGCAAAACACAAGCACAGGGCCTTTTTTTTTTTTTTTAAGCAGGGAGTCCTTTGCATATTAGGCCACACACCCCTGATGTAGCCAATCCTCCAAGAGTATTTAAAGAACTTCCAACTACAAAAAAAGCCCTGTGACAAACACATAAAGATGCATAAACGGGGAAGAGGATCAATGAGGATCTCTGCAGGAGTGCTGCAGATAGGGCTGCCAAGCCCCTGCGCCTGGGTTCGTCCGCCTGGGAGGTTCCCATTGGCCTGGTGGGGGGAACCTCCCCCGACGTCACTGGCATGATGACATCACCCGCGAGCGACATCATTGCACCAGCATTTTGGGAGGGACAACTCTATGGTACAATAGAGGCTGTGGGGGACTTGGCAACCCTACCTGCAGAAGAAAGAAAAATCTTCACGCTCTGGCAGAAGTGTGTGAGAGGAGGAGGAGACTGGATTTATACCCTGTTTTTCACAGTAAATCTCAGAATGGCTTACAATCTCCTTCCCTTCCTTTCCCCGCAACAGACACCCTGTGAGGCTGAGAGAGCTCTAAGAGAACCACTCTTGAGAGAACAGCTCTGAGAGAAACTGTGACTGGTCTGAGGTCACCCAGCTGGCTGCACATGGAGGAGTGGGAGATCAAACTTGGTTCTCCCAGGTAAGAGTCCATGCACTTAACCACTACACCAAGCAGACAGATTCCTTAGTTCCTGTGCTTTGATTGAGACATTCACTGGGGATTGTGTGAAGTGGCCCTCGGACTCTGTTGCTCTAAGACATGACGGCACTCTCTCGCTACCAGGTGTACAGTGCTCACCACCAACTGCAGTCAGCTCCGGGGCCTTTTTTGTAGCAGGAACTCCTTTGCATATCAGACCACACCCCCTTGATGTAGCCAATTCTCCTGGAGTTTACAGTAGGCCCTGTACAAAGAGCCTTGTAAGCTGTTGGAGGATTATCCTTTCTAACCCGACTGCTCAGCAATTTCATTGAATGCCCACGAGTTCTTGTATTGTGAGAAAGGGAGAAAAGGACTTCTTTCTCTACCTTCTCCATCCCATACATAATCTTGTAAACCTCTATCATGTCACAGTTGATGTTTCTCCAGGCTAAAGAGCCCCAAGCATTTTAACCTTTCTTCATATGCAAAGGAGTTCCTGCTACAAAAAAAGCCCAGGTCAGCTCCAAGCAGCGTCCTTTAGGGTGCTGAGAGCAGGAATGTCCCCCTCAGCAGGTATGGCAGGTAGAGATTTCTCATGGGTGGGACCGAGGCCGGCAGAGGTGGACACGGGCTCCTCCTTTTAAAGCCCCTCATGGGCTTAATTTTGAGCCGTGATGCCACAGAAAACCTTCTCGTGACTCATCCATGTGAGCAGTCGCCCTGCCCCCCATACGGGAGAAGAATTACAAGAGATGTTATTTCTTTTCCATTTGTCTTATTTCCTTCTCGACAGATCCGCCTCTTCTTTCCTTCCCATTGAAGCTGAAGTGGCAAAGAAACATAAACTCAGTTTGATCAACAGAAAAAAAAAATTAAAAAGCAAGCTACTTTTTAAAAAAGACCCCACAGTGCTGTTTTCCCAGCCAGAAATCCCGCCCCCCCCCCAGCCCTGGCATCCTGTCATGTTCAGTGAGAAAATATTTCTGAACAGCCTAACGCTCAGTGTGTTCTTGCGCCTGGCCTCATCACACCGTGAGAAGTGGGTATTATTGTGCCTCCGGTGATGTGAGAAAGCCAGAACGCACAAGGAGCGCAGGAATGGCTGTGAAGCACACCTGTGGGGATGTCTTATTGTTAATACGAAATGGAAATTGCTTGTGCCAAAAAAGAGAGGGAGAATTCTCCCCCCCCCACACACAATGATATAATTTAAAAAAAAAATTAAGACATGGATATGGAAGAACAAGAGGAAGGGGGAGATACAGATGATATACAGACTCATAACTTATTCCTAATGACAATCAGAATCAAAATAAAACATTTGACATAGACATTTAGGATACACTTATAATGGGTGGGGTTTTTTGTAGCAGGAACTCCTTTGCATATTAGGCCACACCCCCTGATGTAGCCAATCCTCCTGGAGGATTGGCTACATCAGGGGTGTGTGGCCTAATATACAAAGGAGTTCCTGCTACAAAAAAGCCCTGCACTTATAGAATGTTTGGAATGTTTTGTACATGTTATATTTACTTCTCAACAAAGCCTAGAATTTACCACCATTAGTTACTATTAATATTAACTGCTAGACATTAATTGTTACATTATATATTCCATTACATCGTAATATTACTGCAATTGTATAATCAAACTATAATCAAGACAAATGATACATTTTAAGAGCATATCTATCTGTCTGTCTGTCTGTCTGTCTGTCATGGAATTTATAGTCTTGTATATTGCATCATTTCAGAAAGAGAGGAAGAATCTGTGGAGTAAAATGGGTTCAAGGTACAAAAACTTTGGAAACAGTCTAGAAACATGTCTGTGCTTCTGTGTACAGTCCTGTATGTTCAAGATGAACAGGGAAATTAAAGAAGCGATTGAAGGGGGATCTGTAGCTGGAATGTGGTAAACTTAAGGTGCAGCAGGGCTTTTTTTCTGGAAAAAGAGGTGCCAGAACTTGGAAGAGGGAAATGAAAGAGAAATACACAGGCGCCCCTCATAAACTTTTAAACGTTTTTTTTTTTTTTTAGAATTCTGTTTCCACAAAGAAGTTCTGGAACTCCGTTCTGCCACGGTCCCCTAGAAAAAAAGAAGCCCTGATAGAACAACATTAAGAGAGTCTTTTGTCTTTGTTTTGGACTCAGATGGGTTTCTGTGATTCTTTTCACCACGTTTTTATTCTAACCTAAAGCAGAGAAAGGTGCATAGAGATCGCTTGACCCTTTCCCCTTGTAGACCTCCCCTCCCCCCTCCAATCTGCTGTTTCACTTCAACTGAGAAAGGGCAGGATCTCCACATCTTTGGATGAGGAGAGTTTTGGAGGCACTGAGGTGAAAGTCCTTTGTATGAGTTAAAGGCGATCACTGATTGTTTCTCTTCTCTGTGTCTCTTAGCAAAGGAAGTTGCAAGAAGGATTTTTTTCTCCCTTTTCCTTCTCAGCTGTTGCACATTCTGAGAACACCCTTAGAGGAACAGTTCAGCATAGCTTCTTGTGCTTTGATTTGAACCCCTTTCAGTGGGTCACCCCTCGGGCTAAATCATCAAAGAGCAAAGCATCAGGTTCTCGTTGTGTTGGGCTCAATCCTGTCCTTGTTCTTCAAAAAACAAAACAAACCTAGCAGCCAAACATGCAGCGTGTTGCCCAGGGAATGCACAGCTGGGGACAGCCTTTGAGTCCCTGTAGCTGAAACGTAGGAGCAGCCATTCCATTGCAAACATTAAAGAAATGAGCGGAGGATCTAGGGAAAGAAGTCAGAGGAAATGTCATCAAATGTCCCTGCTGAGAAACAAAATGCATCTGCAGGATGCAGTCGATATCGATCATCTCCTGTTAAGGAAGAGTTAGAGGAAAGGAAAACCCACTGGAAAGTTGATGTTCATGTTCTGCCATTTTCCACTGGGCTGCAGAGGGCCGGTTGAAATGACAGATTTGGACAGGGCTTTTTTTTTGTAAGGGAAAACCCCCAGCAGGAACTCATTTGCACATTAGGCCACACCCCCGATGTCACCATGGTTTCACGTAGAGCTATTGTGTGGGGAAAGCCCAGCAAGAACTCATTTGCATATTAGGCCACACATCTCATCGCTAAGCTAGCTGGAACGGCGTTCCCGTGCGTTCCGACTGAAAAAAAATATCCTGGATTTGATGTGTGGAGAAGAGGAACATCAAGGGGATCCACACAAGGTAAAGAATGAGTATCCTCTGTGCTGATCAATGGGAAGCTGTCAGGTCAGGCTACGTTTCTCGGTATGGCCTCCTCTGGCTGCCAAGTGGCTCTCTAGAGTCGCAGACAAACAACACCTTGCCCTGAAATTGGAACTGTGAGGGATCAAACATGGGGCCACCTCCATACAAAGCAACAGAGCCTTGCGTCGTTTTCCATGAACACACACATGAACACATGAACCTGCCTTACACTGAATCAGACCCTGGGTCCATCACAGTCAGTATTGTCTACTCAGACTGGCAGCAGCTCTCCAGGGTCTCAAGCAGAGGTTTTTCACGCCTCTTTGCTTGGACCCTTTTTAGTTGGAGATGCCAGGGATTGAACCTGGGACCTTCTGCTTACCAAGCAGATGCTCTACCACTGAGCCACCATCCTTCCCCAACAAATTGCAACAAATTGTGCAAATCAGGACATGTTCAAAAATTGTTTGGCCCTTGGAATTCTACCTGGAGCCTAGACTGGGAACGGTGAGTTTTTTTATGCCTACATTTGTGTCCATCCCTGAGTGAATAAGTAGATGAATGCACTTGAAAGCCCCTTGCTGGGATCGCTATAAGTCTTGGATGGGAGACCACCACGCAAGACTCTGCAGAAAAGGCAATGGCAAACCACTTCTGCTTCTCACTTGCTTTGGAAGCTTGCTGGGTGGTGGTGGTGGGTCACCATAAGCTGGCTGCGGGTTGACGGCACTTTACACAATTACTTACAGGCTTTAGTCTGGCCTCCCTTTTCACTGGATATCCTTAGAGGGTACAGAATGGTGTCTGTAGGATTCTGGGATTTCAGCAGCATTCCTGGGATAAACCCCTCCCTGTTAAGAGTTATCCTCTCTGTATCCCTCTTGCCATAGTTCCTTTGCTGTAACATTATCATTTGGCTCGAATGCATTCCTGCTCAGCTCATCTTGCTCTCTGCATGCTTATCTGAGGAACTTATTATTGAAGCTGTTTCTACCGACCAAGGTCAGTCACTAATGAAGCACAGATAACCACCTGGACTCCAAGACTTGGGGGGGGGGGGAGTGGGTCCCGCCAAAAGTTGCAGTTGCTTTGCCGTGCTTTGCACTTGAATTCTAACGGTTAGGGGGAGGGGTCAAATAGAGAGTCACTGAGCTAAGACGTTAGTCTTAGCAAAGATGGTGTACTGCCTTATGATACTTGGAATAAACTGCTGAATTATTGGACTGTGTTATTCCTTGACTCGAGGTCCTGACACTCCCCCCTTCAGTTCACTTGGGCTCTTTTAAATCTGGCCAGCGCATGGAGCAGTGATGCTCTGTCTTCTTGGTGCTTGGGGAGGCCACAGTGGGAAGGCTTCTAGTGTCCTGGCCCCACTGATGGACCTCCTGGTGGCACCTGGTTTTTTTGGCCACTGTGTGACACAGAGTCAGGGCCAGATCTGGGGGGGGGGGGCAGAGGGGGTGCTTGCCCCAGGCACCAATGGAAGGGGGGGGGCGCCAAATTGGGTATGGAGTCCATTGTATTCTATGGGACCATAAGATGGAATGGCCCATAAGGGGGCGTCATTTTTTAATTTTGCCCCCCCCTCAAAAACATGTCAATCTGGTCTTGCACAAAGTGTTGGACTGGATGGGCCATTGGCCTGATCCAACATGGCTTCTCTTATGTTCTTATAAGCAAAATGAGGATAGCAAAACCTTCCAATGGGAGAGTTGAGCTACCTCAAAAGACAAGTGGTGCATGCCATCATGAATTCCTGCAGGCATGTCAAACTCATTTGTTATGAGGGCCAGATCTGAAACAAACAAGACTGTCAGGCCAGGCCACGTGTGTCATCAAATGTCATGCCAGGTAGCAATAAGCTTTATAAAGGAAACAGACAAACACAATTACAGGGTTTTTTTAAAACTTAAAATAAAATATGCTTAAAAGAGTAGCACTTGTAGGGCTTAAATTACTTTCCTTATATATCTCCCGTGCGATCCAGGGAAATGGGTAAAGGAAGCTCTGGCTCTTTCCTTCCTTCCCCAGGGAACCAGGAGGGGGAGGAGCCTCAGCCAGAAGAAGGGAGAGAAGCTTGGCTCAGTAGCTCTGCTGTGGGACTCCAGCCCCTTCCTACCAAAGAGAGGAACCCTAGCCAATGGAGAAAATAGAGGCTTGGCTCAGTAGTTCTGCTGTGCAATTGGGCAGGCCTGACAAAGCAAGCTGTGATGCAAAAGGAAGCAAGAGAGAGGGAGAAGGAAGCAGATGACAGGCAGTTGTTTGGGGCCTGATAGGAGCCCTCCGGGGCCTGAATTAGCCCCTGGGCCACATGTTTGACACCCCTGCTATAGGTTCAAACCCACACCCTATGGAAATTGATCAGAGAGGTCTGTTAGAAGTGCAAGAGACATGAGTGTTCCTTTATAAATTTGTTTCCCCACAAGTAGAAATGTGCAGATATTGCTCTTCTGTGAAATCAGCTGTTGAAAAAGACGCCGAAACAGGCTCCCATACTGATTTCTGGTCAGCTGAGGTCACAGTGCCTGCTAATTCCTCCAGTAGCATTGGACAGAATTTATGAATTTATAGCTATGAAGGAGGACAGTTTGGACTTTCTTTGCAAGCAGTTCTGTAACTGCTTAGAACATGTGTATGCACTATTAAGAAAGGTGTAGTTTTGACATATAAAAAGGTAAAGGTCGTCCCCTATGCAAGCACCAGTCATTTCTGACTCTGGGATGACATTGCATCATGTTTTCACAGCAGGCTTTTTACGGGGTGGTTTGCCATTGTCTTCCCCAGTCATCTACACTCCCCCCCCCACAGCAAGCTGGGCCCTCATTTTACCGACCTCGGAAGGATGGAAGGCTGAGTCAATCTTGAGCCGGCTACCTCAACCCAGCTTCCACTGGGATCAAACTCAGTTCGTGAGCAGAGTTTTGACATATAGATGCTATTAATTATTATAATTGTTCAATTTATGAGATGTTATTTTTTCACATCCTTTAGAGAATTATTGTTGGTGCATTATGCATGAAATTGAGTATTGATTGAGGTGATTATACATGGGGCTTTTTCGTGTAGATATTGATATTGAATTTCCCCCTGGGGTTCCATATTGTTGTTTACCCTTTAAAATCTAGGCAGGGAATGTTAAAAATTTGATTCCCCACCCACACATGTGCACACACACACACAGAGACACCCACAACTCCAGGACAGATATATATACTGCAAGCCGGCATGGCATAGTAGATATCGTGGGACTAGGATACAGGGAGACCTGAGTTTGCATTCCAGGGTTGCCAATCCCCAGGTGAGGCAAAGCAAGAAAAACACTGTGTACCAAATGTTGCAATATAAGTGCAAAACACTCTTTTACTCAATCATTGTAATTCTTAAATGTCCTTCAGAGCAAATAAACAGTCCTTAGTAGAAACTCAAACTTTAAATTTTGCCAGGTATGAAACTCTGCTGTCTTCTTGTCTTTCTGTTGAGAGACGCAGATAGCCTGGCTGTTCCTCTTAGAAAAGTAATTCAACAGGTGCAGTAGCAGCAACACGAGTCCTAGGTTCAAGTTCGTGTTTCCTTTACACTTCCTCTGCCCGCTATTTTTACACTCCGGAACCCATGCTTAGGCAACAGCTCATAGTCACTTGTTATCAGTATGCACGAACGGTTCCCTCCAAGTTTCAAAAAACCCTCCAAGTTTCAAAAAGATTGGACCAGGGGGTCCAATTTGATGAGGCCATAAAGAAGGCACCCCTATCCTTCATTATTTCCAATGCATTGAAAAGGTGTGTGGTCCCTTAAATGTGATGGCCAGAACTCCCTTTGGAGTTCAGTTATGCTTGTCACAACCTTGCTTCTGGCATCACTCCCAATGTCTCCAGATATTTCTTGGATTGAACTTGGCAACCATAACAGACACCCTGCAAGGTAGGTGGGCTGAGAGAGCTGTCTCTGAGATAACTGCTTTTGAAGGAACAGCTCTGAGAGAACTGTGACTGGCCCAAGGTCACCCAGCTGTCTGCAAGTGGAGGAGGAGTGGGGAATCAAACCTGGTCCTCCAGATTAGAGTCTGCCTCTCTTAACCGCTACACCAAACTGCCACAGAGGGGCATCTGGACTCCATGATGTGTCTGCCAACTTATTTGGGGCTATAGAAAGAGCTGGAAATCTCTGGGAGTCATCAAATTTGTGGTTTCTCAGCACCCTTTGGGACCTGGCCCAAAATTAGGTGGAAAACCATGGCAACGCAGAACTGCCTAGCAACCCTACTGAAAAACTACCTCAGGCCTTTTTATATACTTCCGTTAGACATCCCTTTCAAAATATTCTCTCTTTTTCTAATCGCAGAATGATCCAAATGATATCATGATGACATCATAAGGGAGCATCATTCTACACATCATGTGATCTCAAGGCCACACCCACCCTTCTGCTTTATACACCTTTCTGGGGAAGCCCATGCCAGCTATTGGAGCTGGGAGGAACACCTTATTCTTGATATTCCCCCCCCGCCCCCCCAAGAATGAAAGTTAAATTTTCGGAAGGGAGGGAATGGTAGGACTGGAAAATTATTCAAAGTATTTAGACATTTTAGGGGGAAAAACAGGCACTCTAGGAAACTTTATTAGCGTGTTTGTATCCTACCTTTTGATCAGAAAAGCCCCAATAACAAGCCTTACCTCAGAATGCAATAAAACTGTCATTATATGTTTAATGAAAATTATTATAAATATAAGGCCAGTATCAGAGAGCAGTTAGTTAGCTCATTACAAAACCCATTTCCATTCCGTTTAAACCTCGCTTCTTCCTTAGCTGGATGTGCCAGTGATTGAACCTTGGGATTTTTGCAAGGAAGCATGATTTATACCCAAAAGCTTCCTCCCCCCCTCATTCAATCTGCAGCACATCCAGTTAAAAATGGATCTCCAATACCAGGGCAATGGGAAGACATTTTGTTCCCGTGCTCACTGAAATAGCCAGGTCTTCTTCCCTGTATACAGTGAGGCTGGGCGGGCTTTGCTCAGGAGGGCGTGCTGTAATTTAGTGGCCATGACTGAGAAGACCCTGTCATGTATTCCTACCCAGATAGCACAGGGTTTATGACATTGATCCAAGCACTTGGATGGGCTTGCATCAGAGTAGTTTAGTTGGATTTTAAGTATTTCAAGTAGGGTTGCCAATCCCCAGGTGGGGGCAGGTAATGCCCCAGATTGGAGGCCCTCTCCCTACTTCAGGGTCATCAGAAAGTGGAGAGGGGGGAAGGAAATGTCTGCTGAGCCTGCTTCGGCAGGGAGGGCGGGGTATAAATTAAAATGTATAATATTATTATTATGTCCTATGGAGACCAATTCCCATAGAGTATAGTGGAGAATTGGTCTGCAGGCATCTGGGGCTCTGGGGAGCTGTTTTTTGAGGTAGAGGCACCAAATTTGCAACATAGTATCCAATGCCTCTCTCCAAAATACCCTCCAAGTTTCAAAAGGATTGGACCAGGGGGTCCAAATCTATGAGCCCCCAAAGAAGGTGCCCCTGTTTTTCATTACTTTCAATGGAGGGAAGGCATTTAAAAGGTGTGCAGTCCCTTTAAATGTGGTGGCCAGAACTCCCTTTGGAGTTCAATTATGCTTTGTCACAACCTTGCTCCTGGCTCCACCCCCAAAGTCCCCAGATATTTCTTGAATTGGACTTGGCAACCCTAATTTCAAGACATGAATTGAAATTTGGCATTTCAAGATTGGCCAACGGAAGCCAAACTCTGGCTCAAGAATGACAAAGTTTTATTCAAGGATAAAGTGTTATTTGTGTGCTCTGAAGAAATGTGCTTGCACATGAAAGCTCACACATCATAAAAGGTGTTGCTGAACTCTTAACTTTATTCTGTTGCTTCAGACTGACATGTCCGCCCACCTGGATCTTACTCAAGATGTAAGTGTGCCATAAGTGACATCTACACTTGACCATTTGTGGTTTATTTATAGCAGGAGTGGCCAAACCTGCTTAGCGTAAGAGCCACACAGAATAAACGTCAGATGTTTGAGAGCTGCAGGACATAAACAAGTATTACACACGCATCTTTATTGGCACTCTTAATACTTTCTTTACTCAGAAAGATAAAATACATTCAGGGCTCTTTTTTGAGCAGGAACACACAGGAATACAGTTCTACCTGGCTCGGCAACAGGGAGTGTGGCCTAATATGCAAATGAGTTCCTGCTGTTGGGCTTTTTCTACAAAAAAAGCCCTGAATACATATATATGCACAACACAACCTTGCTAAAAGGAGACTTTAAAAAACAAGCTGGGAATAACAGTCCCTATAAAAACAGCATAGGGAAAGGTTAGGGAATTATCTTTTGGCACCAGTGGGAGAGGAAACACTGTCCACCATTTGTATCATTTGCATCATTATGCATCTCTTTGTCTTGACACCAAGATTAGTAAATACAGCTCCTACAAGAGCTATGAAACTAAAGGGGAACCCTCTTTAATTCCATCCCTCCTCCCAGTGGTTCCCTCAGCTCTCGCCCTTTCTTCCCCTACTGCGTATCTCTGGGTGACTTCTGTGGTGGAGGAGAAGAGCTTGCACGTCTGCCTAATTCCCCCTTCTTCCCCACTTCACACATGGTGGAAATAGTCACCTACCTGTGAGTCAGCACTCAGAGGCCTACTGAGGTCCCGATGCTAAGCACGCTTACTTGAGAGTAAGTCTGCAGTAAGTTCCCCCTCAATGTGTGTGAAAGAGCCACATGTGGCTCCTGAAAAAGTAAGCCGCAGATTTATACCCTGCCCTTCTCTCTGAATCAGTCTCAGATGGCTTACAATTTCCTTTATCTTCTTCCCCCACAACAGACACCCTGTGAGGGGGAAGGGGCTGAGAGAGCTCTCCCAGAAGCTGCCCTTTCAAGGACAACTCTGCCAGAGCTATGGGTGACCCAAGACATTCCAGCAGGTGCAAGTGGAGGCGTGGGGAATCAAACCCGGTTCTCCCAGATAAGAGTCCGCGCACTTAACCACTACACCAAACTGGCTCTCAATCTGAGCCACAGTTTGGCCATCCTAATGTATATGGAGCTCCTTCACCTGGTTCTGAGATATCCATAAGCAAGAGAACAGGAAAGCTTCAGAATATGTAGAATCATAGAGTTGGGATTTCCAGGGTCATGTAGCCCAACTCCCTGCACAATGCAGGAAACTCACAAACACCTCCCCCTCAATTCACAGGATCTTCATTGCTGTCAGATGGCCCTCTAGCCTCTGTTTAAAAACCTGCAAGGAAGGAGAGCCCACCACCTCCTGAGGAAGCCTGTTCCACTGAGGAACCGCTCTAACGGTCAGGAAGTTCTTCCTTATGTTGAGCCGGAAACTCTTTTGCTTTAATTTCAACCCGTTGGTTCTGGTCCTACCTTCTGGGGCCACAGAAAACAATTCCACACCATTCGGTATATGGCAGCCCTTCGAGTACTTGAAGATGGTGATCATATCATGTAGCTGAGCACATGCCTCTGTCCAGCATTCTTCTGTTTTCTGTTTGGCTGGTGGTTAACATCCCGCCCCAGTAGAAGGAAATACCTTTAACAGCAGATTGCGGCATCCGAGCAGCAAACAGCAAATCGTCTTAGCACCAGTGATAGCCCAGCCAGCTTCCCTGACAGGATTCCTGTCCCTTGAAACAAAGCTGGGCTCCCCCTCCATGGTGCACACAAAAGCAGCAGACCACGAGGGCCACTGAAATCCTCCCCTGTTACTACGGTTACTACAGTCACTTAAGCCGGGGACATCGATAGACGTCTGCTTTCCTCTTGATAATGGCAACTGCACAAGGACAGCTTGGAATCAGGAACTAGATTTGTTGTAAAACAGCAGCTCAGGCAAGGCGGCTGAGTCCAAACCCCCTCGCAGTTGGCAGGAAGGAGCAGGTGGCTGGAGCTGCGGTCCTTTGCAGAGTTAGCTCCTTCTTCAGCCTGTGAGATTTATGCTGCCTCTTTTCATCTGCTTGCCCTTTCTGGGTCATGCCCATAGCTGGGCAGGGATATACCGGGCAGCTTTTTGTGCTCATTTACTCAGAAGCAGCCAGCCTGGATGATCAAACGTCCATATAGTCAAAGCAATGGTATTCCCAATAGTAATGTATGGCTGTGAGAGTTGGACCATAAGGAAGACCGAGCGCAGAAGAATAGATGCTATAATATAGTGGGTTCAATGCATAGAAGAGAGGCGGTTGCAGTGATTCAAGCTCTTATTGAGTTACAGCATGGTAAGTAGCTAAGAAGACTGCTGAACTGGGCCAATGGGACCGACTATATACATTTCAAGGTTCTGGCACTCGGACGCCGTTGGATCGTTCAAACCAGCAGGGGGCCTGTGATTGGGCCAGAGCAGCAGGGATTTGGATCCTACTGCCTATTGTCCCCTAGTCCCCAACTTCAGTCCTAAGGCTCCAATGAGCCAGGCAGGAACACTAGTAATAATATACAAATTGGTTCACATACACAACAGATGCTTTTGAGCTGTGGTACTGGAGAAGACTCTTGAGAGTTCCTTGGACTGCAAGAAGATCAGATCAGTCAGTCTTTAGGGAAATCAACCCAGATTGTTCCCTGGAAGATCAGATGCTGAAGCTGAAGCTCAAATCCTTTGGCCACCAAATGAGAAGGGAGCACTCACTGGAGAAGACCCAGATGCTGGGAGGGACAGAAGGCAAAAGAAGAAGGGGAGGGCAAAAGAAGAGATGGCTGGACAGCGTTACTGATGTAACTAACATGAACCTTAGCAGACTTTGGAGGATGGTGGAAGACAGGAGGGCCTGGCGTGATAGGGTCGCAAAGAGTCGGACTCGACTATGCGCCTGAACAACAAAAACTCAGAAGCAGAACTTTTGTTTGTCGCTTTCACACTTTAAGGGGGATGGGTGGGAAATCTTGCATTGAAAAAATGTACTGGTTCAGAACCTTGCTTACTTTTTCATAGGGTCTCAGATGATTCTTCTATAGCAGGAGTCACTTTAAGAATCACTCGAGAACTTATGAAAAAGTAAGCAGGATTCTGCACCACGTTTTTGTGCAGTGTTGTTTGCACACAGCTAAGGATGTCCAGTTTGCAAAGCTCCTCCAGAGCTGTAGTGCCTTTTCCCAACAACCTGAGCAGCCAACCTAGACTTGGATTAAAGGGCTGCTTCCACATTACATTTTGAGAGGCAAGGTTTCTGCCGCCCCCTTAAAGTAAAGCGTGAATCAGACAAAAAGAGTCCTGCAGTCAGCTGCATGTAAACAGCCAGCGTGGAGCCCTGACCCGGATAGCCCAGGCAAGCCTGCTCTTGTCAAATCTCAGAAGCTAAGCAGGGCTGACCCTGAAAAGTACTTGGATAGGAGACCTCCTTGGAACTGCAAGAAGATCAAATCAGCCAGTCCTAAGGGAAATCAACCTCCTTGGAATATCAGTCAGGAGGGCAGGGGCAGGCTCTATTCAGCCACCTCCCTGAATATCCTCCAGGCCCCCAGTAAGGGACGGTCACCAGAGGTCACCAGACTTCCAGGTTCTTCACTGGGAGACCTCCTTGAAATACCAGCAGTCAATAGGAAAGGCTAGCCTTTATTCAGCTGCTTCTCTGAATATCCTCCGGGCCCCCAGTAGGGGTCAGTCACCAGAGGTCGCCATGACTTCCAGGTTCTTCTCTGGCAAGTGCTTGGATGGGAGACCTCCTTGGAATACCAGCAGTCGGGAGGGCAGAGGCAGGCTCTATTCAGCCACTTCTCTGAATATCCTCCGGCCTCCAGTAGGGGTCACTCACCAGGAGTCACCAGGACTTCCAGGTTCTTCTCTGGCAAGTGCTTGGATGGGAGACCTTCCTGGGAATACCAGCAGTCAGGAGGGCAATGGCAGGCTTTATTCAGCCACTTCCCTGAATATCCTCCAGGCCCCCAATAGGGGTCAGTCACCAGAGGTCCCCATGACTTCCAGGTTCTTCTCTGGCAAGTGCTTGGATGGGAGACCTCCTTGGAATACCAGCAGTTGGGAGGGCAGGGGCAGGCTTTATTCAGCCACCGCCCTGAATATCCTCCAGGCCCCCAGTAGGGGTCAGTCACCAGAAGTCGCCAGGACTTCCAGGTACTTCTCTGGCAAGTGCTTGGATGGGAGACCTCCTTGGAATATCAGCAGTCGGGAGGGCAGGCTTTATTCAGCCACCTCTCTGAATATCCTCCAGGACCCCAGTAGGGGTCATTCACCAGAGACTGCCATGACTTCCAGGTATACACACACACAAATTGTAAAAAGGGCCAGTGTGGTGTAGTGCTCAGAGTCCAGGGCTAGGATTTGGGAGACCTAGCTTTGAACAGCTATTCTTTCCTGGCAGCTTGCCATGGACTGGAGGGGAGGGGCAGCCAAACACACTTAGCCTCACTTACCTCGCAGGGGTGTTGTGAGGATAAAATGGAGGAGAGGAGAACAAACGTTAGCCACTTTGGATCCCCACTGGGGGGAGGAAGGTGGCATGGAAGTGAAGCAAAATAAATTTAAAAGACGAGCTGCAGTTCCAAGGGCACATTTGTTTTCCCCAAACCACAAACTTTGTCAAAACGCATCAGGCATTTCAAGCGTGTGCTGCTCTAAAAAAAACCATTAAGGGGTAGCTACAATTACGGGCCGGGTTGGAACGGTGGGAAATATCATCTTCGCAACATCAAAGGCTTGTTTCCTTAGATGATAATTAGAGCTTCTCTGTGGGTGGTCTGTTGCCTAACTTTACGCAGCGTGAAGGATTTTGTTCTGCATAAACAAGCGGAGTGAGGTGCTGCAACCATGAGGACCTCTGCCACTTCTCATTAGTCGAGGCATCAGTATTAATGCCAGAGCGGCTAATGACGCCTGGCAAAGGGATTTGTGCCAGCCAAACCTTGCTTCGGAGTTGTGTAGGTGATAGTGGAACTTTACGCTAGTTTGGTGGGGGCGGGGGTTCAACAGTGCCAGATTAAACCCTGTGGAGGCCCCTAGGCAGTCAAAATCTTGGGGGGCTCCTCACAGATTATCTTAGCGTCTGAGTGCCCACCCCATTGCCCACTGCCCCCGCTGCAGTAGGGTTGCCAAGTCCCCCCCCCCCAGCCTCTGGCGGGGGACTTGTGGTGTGATGATGTCATCCACGAGTGATGTCATTGCGCTGGCAGTGTTGAACGCCGGCTGCTCTAGGCATTTCCAGGAAAATGCTATAGTTTTCCCAGATGCTCTAGCATTTTGGGAGGGAAAAACTCTATGGTACATATGGTAGAGTTTTCCCTCCCAAATTGCTAGAGCATCCTGGAAAATCATAGAGTTTTCCCAGAAATGCCTAGAGGGGCCAGCGTGCAACATCGCCAGCGTGATGACATCACTTGCGGATGACATCACTGTGCCGGCGACATTGGGGGAGGTTCCCCCCATTGGCCCACTGCGGGCCGGTGGGTTGGGAACCTCCTGGGCGGGAGACCCCCCGCCCAGACTGGGGATTTGGCAGCCCTACGCTGCAGGCACATTCTTAAAAAGCCCCCTTTCTCAGCTGCAGGGGAGAGGCAGAGAAAGGCAAACTTGGCAACAATGCCAGCAGCAGCCACACCGGGCAAGTCGGGCAAAGAGCAGCTCAGTTGCTGGCTGTGCATAGAGGCTGGGAGGGCTGCAAGCAGGGAGGAAACCGGTGGGGAAAGCCAGCCCGAGGCCCCTAAAGGCATGGGGGCCCATAGACCAGTGCCTACTTAGCCTAATTGTTAATCCGGCTCTGGGTTTCAAAGGAGGCTCATTGCTACCCTTTGAGAGAAAGATCAATAGCTTCCCCAGGAAGGCTAATCCCATTTGGGGGCATGCAGAGGTTTTCAAGGAAAGGCAAGATGGCCATCTGACAGCAACAAATGATGGTGCGGTCAGATCAGAATCAATCAGTTGAAATTAAATCAAGAGAGTTTTCGGCTAAATATTAGGAAGATAGTCAGTTCCTCAGTGGAACCTGAGGCTTCCTCAGGAGGTGGTGGGCTCTTTTTCTTGGGAGGTTTTTAAGCAGAGGCTAGATGGCCATCGGACAGCAGTGCTGATCCTGTGAATTAGGCAGATCATGAGAAGGAGGGCGGGAAGGGTTGCATCAATGCTTCTCATGGCCTTTTCTTACATGCTCAGGGAAATGCTGGTCAGCACTTTGGGTGAGGAAGCAGATTTTCTCCAGACGGATTGGCAAGGGATCCTGGAGGGGTTTTGCCATCTTCTGGGCTTGAAGCAGGGGTCATTTTGGGGTGTGTGTGTGTGTATTTGTAGATTTTCAGCATTGTGCAGGGGATGGACTAGAATCAGGGGTGTCGAACTCATTTGTTACATGGGCCGGATCTGACATAAATGAGACCTTGTTGGGCCAGGCCCTGAAGATCATAAAATGTAATGCCTGGTAGTAGAGATTAGCACTCAGTCTTCAAGGTGCTTTCTTTGTATCTTTCCTGTGTGATCCAGGGAACTGGCTCTTTCCTTCCTTCCGAAGGGGACCAGGAGGGGGAAGAGCCTCAGTCAATAGAAGGGTGAGGGGATAGGCTCAGTAGCTCTGCTGTGCGATTGAGATATACTATCCCTCCCCTCCTCCCCAAGGGAGTCTCGGTCAATGGAGAAAACAGAGGCTTTCCTCTTTAGCTCCTGTGTAATTGAGCAAGCCTGGCAAAGCGAGCTGCGGTGCAGAAGGAAGAGAGGGAGAAGGAAGCAGATGACACCCAGAGAGGGAGAAGCAGAGAGGGAGAAGGAAGCAGATGACACCCAGTAGTAGCCCTCCGGGGGCCTGATTCAGCCCCTGAGCCACATGTCTGACACCCTTGGACTAGATGACCTTGGACCCTGTGTTTGCCAGCAGTCTGAATGAACAGCAGAGATGCTGAATTTGCTTTTGCCATCTCTAACCACCATACATTGACAAGCTGGGGACCCACAGAGAATAGCTGGAAGGGTGTGTATGAACAATTCGAAGCTCTCCCAGGCATTCCATGGTTTGGCACTATAGAGGCCCCTTTGGCTCATATCTCACAAACCAGGGTTGGACTGCACCATGCAACAGTTCTGGTTTCCAGACAGGCAACGATTTGCCCAAACTATTGCTTTCTCACTTCCAGGGCTTTTTTTTGTAGCAGGAACTTCTTTGCATATTAGGCCACACACCCCTGATGCAGCCAATCCTCCTGGAGCTTACAAGGCTTTTCTTAGAGAGCCTACTGTAAACTCTTGGAGGATTGGTTCCATCAGGGGGTGTGTGGCCCAGGGATGGAATTCTAGCAGGAACTCCTTTGCATATTAGGCCACACACCCCTGATGTAGCCAATCCTCCTGGAGCTTACAGTAGGCCCTGTAAGGAGAGCCCTGTAAGCTCTTGGAGGATTGGCTACATCAGGGGTGGGTAGCCTAATATGCAAAGGAGTTCCTGCTACAAAAAAAGCCCTATGGCTGGTTCACAGAAATGGAGCCCCTACAGCCCAGCTGACTCCATTTCTAACAGTCCGGTCTTCTACTGAAAACTTTGAAAGCGCAACATTTCTTTTTAAAATGAAACCAAGCCCGTTTCAATTTTTTGGTACCATTTTCCGAGTTGGGAACATCGTTCCCATTCTGGTCCCCTCCCCAAACAGCCCATGAACGGTTAGGATTGTCAGTGATTGCAAATGAGGAAGCTGATTTCTCATTGTTCCCATTTGGGATTTTTATTTTTAAAAGGTTATTCCTCTGATGAATGCTTCCAGAAAAGAAAATATTAGAATCTGCATTGGAGCCACTGTGACCTTTTATGTATGTAGAAGGAAGGCAGATCTCGGTAATCTTGCCTGTGGTGTGCAGAGATAACCTTAAAGGCTGGAGCAGACACTGGAATTATGTATTACGCTGGTTGCTTATTGGTATCCTGACCGTCAATGTTCCCTCTAATCCTGCCCCCGCACTGAGTGGAGCTAGGGTTGCCAAGTCCCATTCAAGAATATTTGGGGACTTTGGGGGTGGAGCCAGGAGACATTAGCCAGAAGCAAGGTTGTGACAAGCACGTTTGAACTCCAAAGGGAGTTCTGGCCATCACATTTAAAGGCATCACGCACCTTTTCAATCCCTCCATTGGAAATAATGATGGATAGGGGCACCTTCTTTTGGGGCTCATGGAATTGGACCCCCTGGTCCAATCTTTTTGAAATCTGGAGGGTGTTTTAAGGAGAGGTACCAGATGCTATGCTGAAGATTTGATGCATCTACCTCAAGAAACAGCCCCCCCCCCCAGAGCCCGATACCTATGGATCAATTCTTCATTATACTCCGTGAGAATTGGTCTCCAGAGGGAATAATGGGATGCCCAGCAGACATTCCCCCCCCTTTCTGATGACCCTGAAGTGGGGGGAGGGCCTTCAAACCAAGGAATCCCCTGCCCCCACCTGGGGATTGGCAACCCTAAGCAGAGCAGTTCACATCCTGAGCAGAACTAACAGCTCTAATATTGAAATGGGTAATGGGCATTTCAAGACCCTGCAGGCTCCATACTGCTGCTGAACAGGGCTTCCCATTTTAATGAGTGGCCGCTCATGTGTACACAGCTTGGGTGGGATCACTGCTGATCCAGGGCCAGTCGTAGACTGTGTGGCACTCTAGGCAAGGCTAATTTCTGGCACCTCCTGTACTGATAACATCACTGAGTCACATGGGAGGCACCCAATTTGGCACCCCCAGAAGGCCAGCGCCCTAGGTGATCATCAAGTTTGCCTAGTGTGCTGACCATATAATCCAGGGCTGTCAAATGTGTGGCCTAAGGGCTGAATCATACCCCTGAAGGGCTCCTATCAGGTCCACAAGCAACTCACTGTCATCTGCTTCCTTCTCCCTCTCTCTTACTTCCTTCTGCATCCCAGCTTGCTTGGCCAGGCTTGCTCATTCGCACAGGAGCTACAGAGCAAATTCTCTATTTTCTTCACTGGCTGACCAGCACATGAAGCAGCTTATGTACAAAAGCTCTCAATGCCCAGCCATTTCATTTTGTCTCCTGGGTTTTAGGCTCAAAGCAACGGCCATGAGATTTCTGTGATGAATGTCAATAAATCAAAAGCAGATTTGCAACTTACAGACACACACCCGAGCAACACCTGAACAGCATAGTCATGATTGCTACTGCATAGACATTGTCTCCAGATTTTGATACAGTAATTCAGAGGAAGAGGTTGCAGTTATCAGAGATTGTTAAATAAACAAAATATTGCAAGAGTGCTAAACTTTTAAGCATGTTTTATTTATTTATTTTTTTAAAAAATAATTGTGTTTGTGTCCTATATAAAGTTTATATCTCTGTCCAATGTCCATCAGGCTAAGCATACAATAAAATAAATATTAATCTATTCCAAAATAACACCATTAAAATCTAATCATTGAAAGTGTTGAGGGTATCTCTCTCCCCCGTAAAACATGAAGCATCGATCAGGTGAGATGCTCTCCTCCACCATAGGCCTGGCAGCCCTGTGGAACTGTATAATGTCCCACAGAGTGCAGATGTCACCAGGCAGAGAGTTCCACCAGGCAGGACCCAGGGCCGAGACAGATCCGGCTCTGGCCAAGGACTGTCCAGTCAGTCCAAGCAGGCCTTACATTTTATGACACACATGGCCTGGCCATATGGGACCACTTTATATTAGGTGAGATGGTAAATCAATATTTCTCAACTGACCCTGGGAAATATTGTGATAGATTTGTGCAGATGTGGCTCCCAATAGTTACTTATCTTATTGAACACAATATACTTCCAATCAACCCTTATTACTCCGATCTGATTTATTTTTAAATTTTCTGAAAATAGATTATAGTTGAAAGTATAATTGCAGTCATGAACCTTTTAAAATATGATACTGTTTTATCTGAAATATTATGTTAGTGGTAATTACCTGCAATAAGATCTTGCTCAGTTATTTTATGATATTTGAATGCAGAATGTAGAATTCTGTTTATTAATAAACTGTTGCTTTGGGAGAAAATATATAAAGTTTATATCTCCACTACCCAGCATTACATTTTATGACACACATGGCCTAGTCCAACAAGGTCTCATTTATGTTAGATCCGGCCCTCATAACAAATGAGTTTGATATTCCCAGGGGTTGTTTTGTAGAAAAATAGGTGGTGGAGCTCATTAGCATAACCATTAGCATATGCTCCCCTCTCAGCCAAAAGCAACCCAATGCAAGAAAGGAGAGCCCCGGGCAAACAAGGCCTGCCTGGGCTGGCTAGAGAACCAGTCAGTCCAAGCAGGCCTTAGGCTTCCCAACTCCCCCGCTCTGGCAGGGGACCCCCGATATGGAAGCCTCCTCCCCCGCCCTCCCAAAATTCGGAAGCGGGGGGGAAATGGTGCCATTTTGGTGCCACTCGCTCTTGGGGCATTTGGAGGCGGGGCGGCCTTTTGCAAATCGCAATGGCAAAAAAAAAAAGTGCCAGGGAGGCCTTGCGAAGAACAACCCACCCCCGCCTGGCACCCCTTTTGGAACAGCCTTGAGCTTTTCCGCTTCCTTTCCTTCCCTTCCCTTCCCTTCCCCGCTCTGCGATTTCTCTCCCCACCTTTAGAAAGAACTACAACTCCCAGCATGCCTAGCGCGGCAGCTTTCCAGGCTTGTAGTTCTCTGGGCTGCTCGCCTCCCATTGGCTTGTGGGGATGAGCTCCAGATGGGGAGCTATGCTTCCCGCCATGCCCCGCAGCAGGACCCGGGCTTCTGTGAGTCGTCTTCGTTCCCACACGGGGAACAGCTGAGGGAGAAGTGGAAAATGGCTGCAGGCGGCGGGGCGGCTGATGCGGGGCAGGGGCGAAGGCGAGCGAGCTGGGAGGAGACGGCAGGTAAGAGAGACCCCCCCCGTCCAGTAGGGAAGGGGCAGTGGGGCTGGATCTCGCCCCCCAGTTGCAAAAGGGGAGAGAGAGAGGGAGGCTTGGGAATGCCAGAGGGCGAACGGGGATCGTGCATGTTGCTGCGCTTCTCCCGTGCCCCAGAGGGCGACGCGTGAAAAAAGCACGTAGGAAGAGTTCAGGGTCTCCAACGGCCCGCCCAAAGCCGGTACACCTGAGCGTGGAGGTGCTACTGCTGATTGGGTTGCCAATCCCCAGGTGTTTAATTATGCTTGTCACAGCCTTGATCTTGGCTCCACCCCTAATGTCTCCTGGCTCCACCCCCAAAGTCCCCAGATATTTCTTGAATTGGACTTGGCAACCCTAGCAGGCCTTGATCATCTGGGGCTCTGCTTGGAAGACCCTCCGCCAAGTCAAAAGGCCAGCAAGCCACCCACCGCCCAAAATCACATAAGAAGTGGAGAAAGGGTGGCATGGGTTTCTCCAGGGGTTAATGAGGGCTGCTGGGGGTGAGGCAAAGGCCCTGGTGGCTGGCTGCCTGCCTGCTCTCCTAATCCAAGGATTGTTATGCAGCTGCACTTACTTTTCAGTGGACTAGGTAGGTAGGTGGGGAGGGGGGGCGTCAGAAAGGTTCAGGAGCTGCACTCCCGTGAGCTCTTGCTGAATTCAAGGCCTGGATACTCCTGATATAACCTTTCTGACTGGACAGAGCTGTTACATGAATGAGCTTCAGCTGCAACAGTGAAAATGTCTTCTTGTGGGTCACAGTGCTCTAGCAAATAGGGCAGAGGTGTACTGTCCTGGGCTGCTTGCCTGGGAGTTGCTGAGGGAAAAAGGAGGAAGAGATTGGATTTATATCAATAAATATCGTCTCAGAGTGACTTACAGTCTCCTTCCCCTTCCCTTCCCAGACACCCTGTGAGGTGGGTGAGGCTGAGAGAGCTCTTGAGCAGAACAGCTCTGAGAGAGTTAGGACTGACCCAAGGTCACTCCAGCAGTTGCATGTGAAGGAATGGGGAATCAAACTCAGTTCTCCCAGATAAGAGTCCATGCACTTAACCACTACACCAAACTGGCTTTCTGAAGAAGAATTAGATTTATACTCCACCCTTCACTCAGAGTTTCAGAATGGCTTTCAATCTCTTTCCCTTCCTCTCTCCACAACAGACACCCTGTGAGGTAAGTGGGGCTGAGAGAGCTCAGAGAGAACTGCTCTTGAGAGAACCGTGACTGACCCAAGGTCACCCAGCTGGCTGCTTGTGGAGGAGTGGGGAATCAGATCCAGTTATCCAGATTAGAGTCCACTGTCCTTAACCACTACACCAAAGTGGCTCTCAGACCCTTGTGGGGGGGTCACCTCTGTGGAAAAAAGTAAACTATGCAGGGCTTTTTTTGCAGCAGGAGCTCTTTTGCATATTAGGCCACACCCCTTTTATGTAGCCAATCCTCCTAGAGCTTACAGTAGGCCCTGTACTAAGAGCCCTGTAAGCTCTTGGAGGATTGGCTACATAAAAGGGATGTGGCCTAATATGCAAAGGAGCTCCTGCTGCAAAAAAAGCCCTGAAACTATCTAAATAAATGCTTCCAGTGAGGCCTCCCCATCCCCTCTCTTGCTGTCCTTTAGAGACGCCAGGCAGCAAACATTTTTTTTTACCCAGCATTTTAACTACTGTCCTCCATCTTTCTAAAGCTGTTTTTAATGGTCTCCTTCCAGCCTGCTTTGTGGATAATTTTAGGCTGCTGAATATTGTTTTAGATGGTTTCCATGCCCCTGGCTTGTTTTTAATGGCTTGCTGTAATAGTTGTAATAGACAGCGTGATTTTTTAAAGATTTTATTGTATTGTTTTTACTCGGAGAGCCACCTTGGGCAGATCACTGGAGAGGCATCGCATACATCTCCGAAATAAGAATGATAATGATGCGGATGGTTCCAGGCTTAAGGCCTGTCATCTCCAGCTGCAGATGTGGGGGGAAATGTTTACTCTGACGGGACTTTGGAGAGCTGCCGCTGGCCAGAATACACCTTGAGCTAGAATGAACCAACTAGCAGACAATCCATGTAAGGAGCCTGTGCTCACAGAGCTAATTTCCATAGAGAGCCAGTTTGGCCCTGCTCTTGGATAGCCCAGCCAAGCCCGATCTCATCTGATCTCAGAAGCTAAACAGGGTCGACCCCAGGGAAGTCCTTGGATGGGAGACCTCCTTGGAATACCAGCAGTCAGGAGGGCAGAGGCAGGCTTTATTCAGCCACTTCCCTGAATATCCTCCAGGCCCCCAGTAGGGGTCAGTCACCAAAGGTCCCCATGACTTCCAGATTCTTCTTTGGCAAGTGCTTGGATGGGAGACCTCCTTGGAATACCAGCAGTTGGGAGGCAGAGGCAGGCTTTATTCTGCCACCTCCCTGAATATCCTTCAGGCCCCCAGTCACCAGAGGTCCCCATGACTTCCAGGTACTTCTCTGGCAAGTGCTTGGATGGGAGACCTCCTTGGAATACCAGCAGTCAGGAGGGCAAGGGCAGGCTTTATTCTGCCACCTCCCTGAATATCCTCCAGGCCCCCAGTCACTAGAGGTCCCCATGACTTCCAGGTTCTTCTCTGGCAAGTGCTTGGATGGGAGACCAGCAGTCGGGAGGCAGAGGCAGGCTTTATTCTGCCACCTCCCTGAATATCCTCCAGGCCCCCAGTCACCAGAGGTCCGCAGGACTTTCAGGTTCTTCTCTGGCAAGTGCTTGGATGGGAGACCTCCTTGAAATACCAGCAGTTGGGAGGCAGAGGCAGGCTTTATTCAGCCACCTCCCTGAATATCCTCTAGGCCCTCAGTAGGGGTCAGTCACCAGAGGTCGCCATGACTTCCAGGTTCTTCTCTGGCAAGTCCTTGGATTGGAGCAGTCCTTGGAATACCAGAAGTCAGGAGGGCAGGGGCAGGCTCTATTCAGCCACCTCCCTGAATATCCTTCAGGTCCCCAGTAGGGGTCAGTCACCAGAGGTCGCCATGGCTTTCAGATGCGAGCATGTCCCCCAACTGTCAAGCATGCAGTTCTCAACGACGAGTCAAGTGGATACAAAACTACGTTTATTGATAGACTGATATGCTTTCTTGAGACAGGTTCTTGAGAGTGATACAGTCAATACATTGATACACTTCTTTTAAGGCACACTTCAAATGGTTCCCAAAGTTGGGGGCTAGGAATGCTCTCTAACACATAAACTAACATAAATGTCTACATTCTCACAATGTTATCAGTATCTCATCCTTGCTTTCCCCAGATGTTTCACACTCCCAACCAGGAATGCATGGGAAGGTGCAAATACTCTTTATCTTGTTGGTTTTGTTTCTTTCTACTCTACTTCACAGCAATAAGCGGGAAGGGAAAAGGGGTAAGAATAACAGAGTCAAACTACTTCAGTCCTCCATGATACTTCACAGACCAGCTTTATGGAGGGCCATTAAACCATTAATTACCATTGGAATTTTAAGAAGAAGAAGATATTGGATTTATATCCCGCCCTCCACTCCGAAGAGTCTCAGAGCAGCTCACAATCTCCTATGTCTTCTTCCCTCACAACAGACACCCTGTGAGGTGGGTGGGGCTGGAGAGGGCTCTCACAGCAGCTGCCCTTTCAAGGACAACCTCTGCCAGAGCTATGGCTGACCCAAGGCCATTCCAGCAGGTGCAAGTGGAGGAGTGGGGAATCAAACCCGGTTCTCCCAGATAAGAGTCCGCACACTTAACCACTACACCAAACTGGCTCTCTATTTTACCATGCTTTACACCAACAAACACAAAAATGATGATGAAGAAGGGTTGGATTTGTACCCTGCTCTTCACTTTGAAGAGAGCCCCGTGGCACAGAGTGGTAAAGCTGTAGTACTGCAGTCCTAAGCTCTGCTCACGACCTGAGTTTGATCCCCTGCGGAAGCTGGGTTTTCAGGTAGCTGGCTTGAGGTTGACTCAGCCTTCCATCCTTCCGAGGTCAGTAAAATGAGGACCCAGCTTGCTGGGGGAAAGTGTAGATGACTGGGGAAGGCAATGACAAACCACCCCGTTGAAAGTCTGCTGTGAAAACGTGAAAGCAATGTCACCCCAGAGTTGGAAACGACTGGTGCTTGCACAGGGGACCTTTCCTTTCCTTTGAATCTCCTTTCCCTTCTTTTCCCCATAGCAGACACCCTCTGAGTAAGCTGGGGCTGGGAAAGCTCAGAGAGGACTGCTGTTGAGAGAACAGCTCTGTTGATCCAAGGTCACCCAGCTGGATTTGTGTGGAGTGCGGGAATCAAACCTGGTTCACCAGATTAGAGTCTGTCCCTCTTAACTACTTCAGAAACCTCTCTGAATGCCCCCAGTGGGGGTTGGTCACCATGCAGCTGCTGATGTGACCTTGGGTCAGGCACAGCTCTCTCAGAGCTTTCTACCTCACAAGGTGTCTGTTGTGGGGAGAGGAAGGGACAGAGACTTCGAGTGCAGGATAGGGTCTAATATGGTCAGAGGCCCATTGAAAAAAGAGAGAGAGAAAAATAAGTAACAAGTGGCATTAGAAAAACCAAGGTATACAATTCAGCTTGTATGTATAAAATATTATACCTTAAAAATTCAGTTCCATTTCTACTTATAAAACAAAGTAGATTAAAATATTTCATAAACATCTAAGTATTTTATCTTCATTGTGGTCTCTGTTCAGTCCCACACATGGGTTATCCACCTGGATCGAACCTGACCTCGGAGAATTCAAAGCAATCTTATGCGTTAATTTTGGCACGCACTCCCTATCGGTCTGGGGAGGAGGCACCCACTGCGCATGCTTAGAACGAAGGGAGAGCGCTCTACCCACCCAGTTTCTTCTTTACCGCCGTCCGGGATACACCTACCTTGCTGCATCTCCGTATTTCACTGCAATCTTCACTTTGTTCCCGCACTTCATCATTTTTCTCTTCAGTTTCTGACTTTCATCTTCACCTCTCCGGTATTGTTTAAAATATATATATATTCCTTGTGCCTTTTCTGTCTGGGGGAGACCCATAGAACAGATACTTGTCTTCACTGTAGCCAATTTGGGAAACAGGCTAGGAAGAACTGCGCAGCTAGACTCAAAAGCCACCTCTTGGAGTCATCCCTACGGCTTGTAATGTCCCAAACTTCGCCATCCTCCCTAACTGTACAAGGGGACGTGGCTCGACTGGCAGCTTCCGTGGCATCAGCTCCCAGCAAGCATAAGTCCGGAAAACACTCTAAGAAGTCTGACGATTCCAGGAAAAAACACCGCATGGAATCGACTTCTAGAAATCTCTCAGATTCGACATCCTTGAAATTGAAGCTGAAGATGGATCACCGGTCCTCGGCTTCTAAATCCCCTGCCATGACTTCGGCACCGCACCCGACTGGTTTGACTTCGATGCCATCAACACCAACACCACCAGAGCTGTCTATACCCATCGATATTGTACCTGCTGAGATCGTCCATATCCATTCTCGATCTCCATCGGTCCACGGGTCCCTGTCAGAACACATTCTGGAAACCGAATCGCCAGAGTCAGAGCACCATCGGGGTCAGCGAGCTAACCTGCTGGGAGCACACTCCTTTCACGAAGTCTCCATGCCTCGCAAGCAGCAAACAGTCTCTCCAGTGTCTCCACTCCTAAAGGAGCCTCCACTCCAAAGAGAGCCTTCGACTCCCAAAGAACCATGCACTCAAGTCCTGGCCAAACGATCTCCCCGTCGTTGCAGGGAATGCTACTATTACTATAGCCCGTCACGCTTGAGGTCAATGTCCCCTCGTAGATACCGACGATACTATAGGTCGCCTTCTTCCGACTCGCATAGGTATCGATACCGCGAAGAACCATTCCAGCCTCGGTACCGAGAGACAACCTATCGGCCTACATACTGAGAATCTCAATACCACGAAGACACCTATCGAGAACATTGGTACCATGAAGACACCTACCGGCCTCGGTACCGTGAGGATGTCTCTCTTATCCGACATGGAAGTCCTTACCATCACCCAAGGCATTACAGCTTAGTCTCTAAACCGCTATCACCAGGTCTACAGCAGCTTGTTCAGTCTGTTCGAAACAACAGCCTGAACAACCTTCCGTGTCTACTAAAACCATGTCAATGCCCACTAAGACCACCTACACGACTCATATTGATACAACCATAGATGCTCCTGAAGAATCTGAAGCCGAGCATTCTGACTCTTTCCAGTCAACAGCCTCTTTACTGCCCTCTCCAATTTCTGACATCACCAAGCCAGCCGACCTTTCACCATCAGAAGGATCCAAGGCCTACTTGGATTTACTTACCAACATGGCTAACGCCCTTAACATCAAACTCACCACTGACTTACCGAGAGTGTCAGATATAGTCCATGACTTACTGCATGCAGACCTGCTGGCAGGCTCTTTCCTACCTATGCTTCCTGTACATCTGGAGGGCTTAAAGGAGGCGTGGGACGACCCCTCATCCGTCCCACCTACATCTAAGAGGATTGAGTCCCTTTACAAAATTCATGCTCCAGATTCAAAATTCTTGTTCAACCATCCGGCACCGAACTCCGTGATCGTCCATTTATCATCGAAATCTAAGCAGACATGTCATCCGGTCCCACCTGAAAAGGAAGGGAAGAAATTGGACACATTAGGGAGGAAAATCTACTCCCTTACCACAGCCACTTCCAAAATTCATAATTATTTAGCTTATTTTTCAGCCTATTCGTTTAATTTGATGTCTCAACTTAACACCATGATCCCTTCCTTACCTGACACGGCACAGAAGCAGGCATCACACATCCTACAAGAGCTCTCCCGGGTGAGCAAACAAATTAATTCAGTACGTCACGCAGTGGCTTGCTCATCCAGGACTATGGCCAAATTTATTGCTCTATGCTGTCATGCCTGGCTCTGTTCCTCTTCACTGCAGCCCGACATTAAATACAAAATTGAGGACCTACCCTTTGATGGTCAAGGCCTCTTCAATGCAACTACAGATGACATTTTGACCACTGTTGATGACAGCAGAAAAAGGGCTAAGAGGTTGGGAGTTACCCAACAACAATCCCAACCCAACCGACAGAGGGTCTGGAAACCATCATATTATAAGCGTCCCTGCTCACCTCGACAGGCTGATTTCTGGAAACGCAAGGCTCCACCAGCAAAACAACCGTTCCATCAAAGGGCCCATCCTCAAACCGCAAAAAAGATGGCCCCGGCTTCAAAACAGTCTCAGACTTTCTGATGCCACCCCTCCATCGACCACAACACCACACAGATACCACCAGACTATGTCCATTCTACCCCATGTGGGAATCTATAACATCAGATTCATGGGTCCTGGCGATCATCCATAGGGGCTACAACATAGAGTTCGATTCGCCCCTGAAGCTCCACAGATTCATAAGTACTCCCCCCTCCCTCCCTCTCCAGAAGGAGATCGCCATCTTGCTGAACAAGGCGGCTATAGAACCAGTTCCACCACAGTTCCACCACACAGCGTTCTACTCCCGTTACTTTCTGGTGCCGAAGAGGGATGGAAGACATCTGTGCCGCTGCGGTCTGGTCTTCTCCATCTACGTTTGCCACGCACTACGCATTAGACGTTTGTACTTGGCATGATGCGTCCTTCAGACAGGCTGTACTGCATTCCATTTTTGACTGACGTCCCCAGTCTTCTAGTCTGTGAGTACATTATTTTATGTCTTATATCTCATGGCTTATATGCATAATTAATTCTGACTTTTATTACAGATCCAGCACCCGCCTCCGGGCAGATCAGCTTGCCAGTCACCCATGTGTGGGACTGCACAGAGACCATGATGAAGATAAACAGGTTTCTTACCTGTAACTGATGATCTTCAAGTGGTCATCTGTGCAGTCACACACGCCTGCCCAGCCTTCCCCACTGCTGGTTTCGTTGCTCGCCTTATTTACAGATTTCCTCTATACAGCGGCTAGAAGAAACTGGGTGGGTGGAGCGGTCTCCCTTCGTTTTAGGCATGCACAGTGGATGCCTCCTCCCCAGATTGATAGGGAGTGCGCGCCAAAATTAATGCATAAGACTGCTTTGAATTCTCCGAGGTCGGGTTTAATCCAGGCGGATAACCCATGTGTATGACTGCACAGATGACCACTCGAAGCTACAGGTAAGAAACCTGTTTTTATCCGTTAGTTGTTTGTGGAGTCTTATAGCTTGCACAGCAAATATGTGTGTGTGTGATTTGGTGATTGCAAGGAGATTGTAAACTGCTCTGATACTCCAAGTGAAGGGCAGGGTATAAACCAATTCTTTTATATGGTTTGCAAATATGTGGCTGGTTTTTTTGTGGTTGTTCAGTTGCACAGTCGAGTCCGACTCTTTGTGACCCAAATGGACCAAGTCACGCCAGGCCCTCCTGTCTTCCACCATCCTCCGAAGTCTGCTCAAATTTGTGTTAGTGACATCAGTAAAGCTGTCCAGTCATCTCTTTTGCCTCCCCCTTCTTCTTTTACCTTTTGTCTTTCCTAGTGTCAGGGTATTCTCCAGGGAGTGCTTCCTTCTCATTTGGTGGCCCAAGTATTTGAGCTTCAGCATCTGACCTTCCAGGGAGCAGTCTGGGTTGATTTCCATTAGGACTGACATTTGATCTTCTTGCAGTCCAAGGGGCTCTCAAGATTCTTCTCCAGCACCACAGCTGGAAAGCATCTATTCTTTTACGCTCGGCCTTCCTTATGGTCCAGCTCTCACAGACATACATTACCACTGAGAATACCATCGCTTTGACTATCCCCCCCCCCACATTTATGTCCACCTTTGTCAAAAAACATCTCTCCGTAGTTTATATGGGCCTTTCCTGGGACCAAACAGGTTTAAGACCTGCAATACAAATGCTCAGTCTCTCTCATCTCCCCCATGATATCTGAACAAACATGAGGGAAAAGGAGACAAGAAAAAAAAGAACACAGAAGCTTTGTTTTTTGTTCACTTTTATTCAGTTCATAAGCTGGGTTCTGCCAAAAAGGATTAGGTTCAAAATGAAACCCTTGATTTAGAATTGCGAGAAACTGTGTCTGTGTATTTTATTATCCTGGCAGTTTCTTTTGCCAGGAGAAAACAGTTCTGATGCTGTTGCCATTTCACCTGCTTCAGACTGACATTTCCCCTTGCTGAAGTGTGGACTTGTGTGAAGCCCGGGAAGACTTGTTTTTAAATGTTATTGTAAAAAAAAGGATATATGCCAATTTGCAAGACAATCTCTGCAGTACTTGACAGGGACTTGCATGTTTGTTGACTTTTATGTGCATGCTGCAGGAAAGACAGGTTGCTTACCTGTAACTGTAGATCTTCGAGTGGTCATCTGTGCATTCACACTCATGGGATACAGCACCTGCGCCGATCCCCGAATCGGTATCTGAAAAGCCCAGGATTTTTCCGCGCTCGGCGCCAATGGGCACACGCAGGCGTCCCAATACGCATGCTCACCGGCATCAGCGCGGGGATCCCGCCAGTTCCTTCCTGACCGCTGGAAGCCCCTACTGGAGGGAGACCATCAGCAGTGGGGAAGGAGGGCGGGTAGTGTGAATGCACAGATGACCACTCGAAGATCTACAGTTACAGATAAGCAAACCGTCTATCTTCTTCATGGTCTCTGTGCTTCACACTCATGGGAGATTAGCAAGCAAGACATACCTGGAGGCGGGAAGACGGTCAACCGGAAGAGACAGCTCACAACACCGCAGTTCCCAACCGAGTCCTCTGCTGAGCATGTACGTCCAGCATGTAGTGCTTCATGAAGGCACGCGGAGAAGACCAGGTGGCAGCCTTACAGACATCAGTAAGGGACACGCCCCTCAGGAACGCCACTGACGTGGCCATTGCTCCTATGGAGTGTCCACGAACAGGTCCAGGTAATGGCTTCTTTGCCAACAAATAACAGAGTTTAATCGTCTCAGTGAGCCATTTTGAGAGCCGCTGAGACGAAATCCTGGAACCTAGTTTGGGAGCAGCATACAAAAAAAAAAAAAAGCTGCTTGTCCTTACGAAAAATCTTTGAACGGTTCAAATAAAACAGCAAAGCACGCTTAACGCCCAAAGCATGCAACCTATGTTCCTCGTCCGAGGAAGGGCTAGGGTAAAAAGTGGGCAACCAAACTTCTAAATTGAGGTGGAACTGAGAGACCACCTTTGGAAGAAAACTAATGTCCGGAGCCAGGGAAACTCCAGCTTCTCAAAAAACAAGATAAGGATAATCGCCTTGAGCTCCCCAACACAACGTGCTGATGTGATGGCAACCAAAAATGCAGTCTTCCATGACAGGAGCTGCAAAGAGCACGTGGCCATCGGCTCAAAGGGGCGACGAGTTAGTTTGTCCAGCACTAAAGTCAAGTCCCACAACTGTGGGGGCGATCTTGATGGTGGATGCAGCCTAAACAAACCCTTCAAGCATTTCTCGGACTGAGGGTGTGCGAAAACAGAGTACCCCTCCACCGGATCATGAAAGGCAGATATTGCCGCCAAATATACCTTGATGGAAGAGAAAGCCAGGCCAGCATCCACTAGGGATAACAAAAAATAAAAAATTACCAATAATCCCACCCTGCTAGGTGAGACTGAAGGGTCAACTAAGAACTCAGTGAATCTCCGCCACTTCCTGTCATAGGAAGCGCGGGTGGACAGTTTTCTGCTGTTCGTAAGGACTTGCTGGACCCTGTCAGAGAACCCTACTGGTCGATGAACCACGCTGTCAGCTTCAGATGGGGCACGTTGTGATGGAATACATGCCCGCCTTGAGCTGACAGAAGGTCCGGTTCTGCCGGGAACTGGTAGAAGGCCCCCCTCGACAGTTGGAGCAGGATCGAGAACCAGTTCTGGCGAGGCCACCAGGGAGTCACCAGGATGCAGCATGGTCTCTCGCTTGCTATTTTGTTGACCACCTTTGTCAACAACGACAGAGGCGGGAACATGTAGAAGAACCAGCCCTCCCAATGAAGTAGGAGCCCATCTCCCAGAGAGGCTGGATCCGCTCCCCCTCTGGAACAGAACATGGGACATTTCTTGTTCTCGGCCGTGGCGAAGACATCCAGCTGCGGGTACCCCCAAAGCTGGAATACAGGCTTCAGAAAATGCCACTGTAGTTCCCACTCGTGTGGGGAAGCCACACCCCTGCTGAGGGAGTCTGCCTGTATGTTGAGGACCCCTGGAAGGTGTGCAGCCTTCACAAAGATGTCGTATTGTAGACACTCCAACCAGAGATCCATCGCCAATGCGCAGAGCCGACGAGATACTGTCCCTCCCTGCCTGTTGATGTAGCACAGGGCAGTGGTATTGTCTGTAAGTAGCACTACAGTCTTCCCCGCCACCAAGGGGCGGAAAGAGCATAGGGCAAAGTGAACTGCCAGCAGTTCTAGGTAGTTTATGTGGCATTGAGTCAGTTTTGGCGGCCACTGGCCCCCCACACACAGGCCTTCCATGTGGGCCCCCCAACCCCACAAGGAGGCATCTGTTGTGATAGTCACAGTAGGAGTCAGGAGATGGAAGGGAGCTTCCTGACAGATGTTGTTCTCTGACTCCCACCACTGTAGCATCTGAAGAGTCACAGATGGGATGACGAACCTCTTTTGAGTTGAGTCTCTGAGTGGGCGAAACTGGCGAAGAAACCACAACTGCAGGCCTCTCATCCTCAGTTTCGCAAAAAGTAGCACACTTGTCGTTGCCGCCATCAGCCCCAGCATCCGCTGCAGCTGCTGCGCCGTGCCCCACTTTCGCCTCCTTAAAAGTCATACCAGACCGATAATGTCCCTCGCTCTCTGCGGAGGTAGGTATGCGCGATGCTGGTTCGTATCCAGCAAAGCCCCTATGAACTGCACTGTCGTTGACAGAGTAAGGTGAGATTTCTCCAAATTGACCTGCAACCCCAAGGTGTCGAGAAGACGTAGAGTGATGGCAATGTGCGTTGACAAACTTTCCCTCAACTTCGCCACAAGGAGCCAGTCGTCGATGTATGGAAAAACGACAACTCCCTGGAGATGGGCAGCCACAACGCTCATCATCTTCGTAAACACCCGAGGTGCAGTGGACAGGCCGAACGGTAGGACTTTGACCTGGAAGTGTTGGGAACCCACTGCAAACCGAAGGAAACACCTGAACGCCAGATGGATGCTGACGTGGAAGTAGGCATCCTTGAGGTCCAGGGTCGCCATCCAGTCCCCTTGATTGATGAGGGGCAGGATTGTTTGCAGCGTGGACATTCTGAACTTCTGGTACAGAATAAATTTGTTCAGATTCCGAAGATCCATAATTGGTTTTAAACCCCCGTCCCTCTTGGGGACCAGGAAGTAGCGAGAGTAAAAACCTCCCGTCCTGGCCTCCATCGGAACTCTTTCTATGGCTTGTTTCCATAGGAGACTGTTCACCTCTGCCAGCAGAGGTGGGGAAGGGGGAGTGGTGATCACCACGGATTGGTTCGGAATCTGAGCAAACTCTATTCTGTAGCCCTCTTCTATGATGGACAGAGCCCACCTGTCTGTAGAGATCAACTCCCAGGCAGGTAGGAAAGGGCGGAGGTGGATAGTAGGGATGATGACGCGTGCCACGAGAAAGTCAAAGGCCCTGCTTTTGAGGGCGAGCACCCTTGGATATGTCAGTGGCCTGAGAACCATAACGGTTCCTGTTGTTGCCTGAGTACAATGGTCTGCTGTCAGGCTGGGTGGAACGAGGTCGCCATTGCTGTTCGGGCGAGAACTTTTGATAAGGCTTCTTGGCCCATGGTTTGTGCCACTGCTTCGCCTTGGGAGCTCTGGAGGTGGCCTGCACACCCAGGTTCCTGGAGGTCTTCAGGCTCTTGTCTATCTCCTGCAGTGCACTGTCTGTGGTAGTGCTGAAAAGGCCATTCCCCTCAAAGGGCAAGTCCTCAACAAAGGCCCTAGTATCTTGCTGCAGGGCTGCTGACCTTAGCCATGAGTGCCGACGAATGCACACAGCAGACGTGATGGTCTTTGCGGACACATCCACCATATGCTTTGCTGCAGCCAATTGTTGCTTGGCTACAGCAAAGCCTTCTTTCTGCAGCTTCCTAGCAGCAGCCTTTTTGTCTTCGCCCAGGGAAGAGAGGAGAGGGGTGAGTTGTTCCCATACGGAGTATTGGTATCTAGCCATGCAAGCAGCATAGTTAGATACCTTTACTTCTAGGGCCCCTGCAGAGTAGACCTTTCTTCCCATACTGTCCAGCTTTTTTCCCCCCTTGCCAGGTGGACCTTACGTGCTTTGGAAGAAGAAGAGACGACCACTGAGTTCGGTTTTGGGTGGGCGAAAAGGAACTCAGCACCCACCTCCTGGACCCTATACATGTGGTCCAGCCTTCTAGATGACACTGGCGTAGAAGATGGTTTCTTCCAGGGCTCCTTGACTGGCTGCAGAATCACTTTGGTGATCGGTAAAGCGATTGCTGTGGATGTGTCCCTTTGCATAATTTCAAAGACATTATCATCCACGACGGGTTGTGGTTGCTTCACAGGCAGGGAGAGGGAAGTAGCCATCCTCTTCACCAGTTCACCATAGGACTTCAGATCCTCCGATGGCGAGATAGGAAGATCCTCAGCCATACGGGACACTGGTAAAGGCTCCAAGGCACGTTCCTGGTTGTCGGTACCGCTCTCAGAGTCCGACGAGGAAGACTCCTTCTGCATGGAGTGCTCAGAGAGGATTGGCATCAATTCCTGGATGGGCGAATGGGTCGATGTCGATAGTCGCCGATGAGCTTCAGCTGCTGGGGCGGTGCGCCTCTCCGGAGGGATCGATGCCGATGGCCTTCGGGAATGGTGCGAAAGCGTTGACATGTAGGATGCCTCCGATTGTTGATCTCACTCCGCAAACTCCTTTGGTGGAAACCACTGATATGGAGGATAAGGGTACAGATAGGTGGGCGGCTCCCATGGTGGTAGCGGTGGGAAACGGCATGGTGCCATGGAAGGCTGTAGCTCTCGTCTGCCTCTAGGTTCCATCGGGGTAGATGGGTCCATTGGTGCCGATGCCTCTACTTTGGAGATGGAACCACTCCCACTACGTCGCCGCGACCCGGAAAACGAAGATCGCTGGGTGAGGTCGATCTCCTGCTCAGACATCGAGAGATGGAGTTGCTGAATACTGCCTCTCGATGCCGATGGGCTGTGGAATGGAGACGCCAGGATCTTCCTTGGCGGAGCAGAAGTCATCGGTGCCGAAACGTCACGAGAAGGTGATGGAGTGCGGGATCTCTTCTGCTTCTCTTTGGACTTGGCCTTCTTCAGTACGGATGCTCGGGTCCCCGAGTCATCCCGACGCTTCTTGGCGGGCGTGTACACTGATCCTTCATGGGATCGTTTTGTGGAGGAGCCTCGCTCGATTGGCATTTCAGTCAAGACTGGTGTCACATCGGCCGATGTGACCATCGGGGCTGGAGTGTCCACCATGGTCGATGCCGACGGGCCCGATGCCGATTTCTGAGGGCAGAGTGCCAACTCGGTTAAAGCAGCTGAAAGCTGCACCGCCCGGCTCTTCCTTGTTTGCTTGGAGAAGCGGAGATAGTGTGGGTAGGACTCCACGCGGTGCGCTTCACCCAAGCAGAGAAGACACAGAGAGTGGCCGTCTGGGGGGGGGGCAATCTTCTTCCCACAAGAGCGGCGGCATTTGGAAAAAACCCAACGTCTTTCCATAGATGCCAGTCGCAAAAAAACCCACTCAGAGTCCTCTGAGGGGAAAAATTTTGGGGGAAACAAACGGGGGGAAAGGCCCCGAAGGGCAGTCCAACAATCACACACACTTTTCTTTTTAAACTAACTATCTAAAACTATCTATCTATCTACACTAAGAAAAAACAACAAACGGCTATATACAACGATAAGGCAAAACCCCAATATCTCACCGACTGGGGACACGAAAGGCAAACCTCTCCACGCAGCGGTCAGAAAGGAACTGGCGGGATCCCCGCGCTGGCGCCAGTGAGCATGCGTATTGGGACGCCTGTGCATGCCCATTGGTGCCGAGCACGGAAAAATCCCGGGCTTTTCAGATACCAATTCGGGGATCGGCGCAGGCACTCTATCCCATGAGTGTGAAGCACAGAGACCACAAAGAAGATGCAAACTTCTGTACCTGCCCAAGAATTTAGCTGTGTTCCTGTTCCAACTAGAGCAAGAATGTCCAAACTGCAGCTTGGGAGCCACATGTGGCTCTTTCACATTTATTGGGTGGCTCTCAAAGCCCTCACTGCCCCGTTAGCCATCTTGAAAAGGGAATTTCTCTCTTTAAATCACTTTGACAAGACCAGCCAGCCAGCAACTTGGAGAGTGCATTTAAAGTTAACGTAGCTTTCTTTCCACCTCTCTATCCCCCATCTACATATGAACATATGAAGCTGCCTTATACTGAATCAGAACCTCGGTCCATCAAAGTCAGTATTGTCCACTCAGACTGGCAGCGGCTCTCCAGGGTCTCAAGCTGAGGTTTTTCATGCCTATCTGCCTGGACCCTTTTTAGTTGGAGATGCCGGGGATTGAACCTGGGACCTTCTGCTTACCAAGCAGATGCTTTACCACTGAGCCATCGTCTCTCTCCTAATATATTCCTTCCTTCTTTCCCTCCTCTCAAACATCTAGAATTTATAATATGTATAACAAAGTAGGAGTCAAGTGGCACCTTTAAGACCAACCAAGTTTTATTTAGAATGGAAGCTTTTGTGTGTGCACGCAGACTTCTTCAGATGAGGAATTCTGATTCCTGATAGACCCCTTGGGTACAGCCAAAGGGGTTAAACAAGGCTGCCTCTTGGCCCCTCTTCTTCTAAATTTTTATATAAACTGGTAGCACACATAAAAATCCAAAAATCCCGCCCCCCCCAAAAAAAACCCTTTGCAAAAAATATTCCCCTGCCCTGCTCTGCCCATGCAGGGAAGAGGAGGCAGAGTCTATGCAAGGATACTGTCCAATCCACAGATAAGACAAAGCCCTCATGGTAATCCCAGTGTTTTGTTCTGCCAACGGTTTAGGGATCTCTAATCAAATCCTCTCTGGCTTTTTTTAGTTGTGAGAATCTCTCGGCTTGAAGCTGCCAGCGCTGAAACAAATGGCTTTGGCGTTGGTTGGCGTTCGTATGGCAGATGGAACGCAAAGCCCATTACTTCCTTTCTCATAGGGATGGTTATGAACTTTGTGAGTGTTTAAGCAGCTTGCCTGATGGCAAGAGGATACTTAGTGGGAGACTAATTCCAGAAGGGAAGCCGTGCTAGAGCGAAATAAAACAGAACCCTGATGGCACCTTAAAAGGCTAACAAAATTTATTCCAGCATAAGCTTTAATGAGTCAGACCTCACTTAATCCAATTCATCATCTGCACCAGTATGTCCTGGAAGATTAAAATGTTCCCCCAATGTTTCAGGACATATTGCTGCTGATCGAAAGGTTACTTACTGTTCTCTGACAAAAAGCACTCACAAAAGTGAAACTCCAAGGCAAAGTGCTGCATTAGGATTCATCCGAAGATTTAACACTCTTTCTTCACCGGGTTTCAACAGGGACTTGGATTTCCTTATTCATTACAAGTGTTAATTGCTCGACATGTTGCAACCTATAGAGAAGTCAATTGGTTTTATCATGTGCTTAGATCAGGGGTGTCAAACTCATTTGTTACGAGGGCCGGATCTGACATAAATGAGACCTTGTTGCAATGGGCCATGTGTATCACAAAATGTAATGCCAGGTAGCACAGATATAAACTTTATAAAGGACACAGACAAACACAATTAAAAATTTTGTATCTCTCCCATGTGATCGAGGGAACTGGGCAAAGGAAGCGCTGGCTCTTTCCCTCCCTCCCCAGGGGATGAGGTGGGGGCAGAGTCTCAGCCAATAGAAGGAAGGGAGGCTTGGCTTAGTAGCCCTGCGGTGCAATCAAGAGAGCCTGGCAAAAGCAAGCTCTCCCTCCCCACCTTCCTCCCCAAGGGAGGAGCCTCATCCAATGGAGAAAATAAAAGCTTTGCTCTGTTGCTCCTGTGTGATTGAGCAAGCCTGGTGAAGCAAGCTGTGACACAGAAGGAAATGAGAGGAGGAAGAAAGCAGACTTGCTAGTGCACCTGACAGGAATCCTTCAGGGGCTTGATCCATCCCCCGGGCCACACATTTGACACTCCTAGCTTAGATCTTACTTTGTTCTGATTTTCTCTCTACTGTGAGTAGTCTTCCCTCTGTGGCTTATCGGTTATTGTTTCTAACCGGCCACTCTATCTGACCCTGCCCCCACTGCCACCTTTCCACAGCTTGTCACTTGAAGTATAAATATGTCCCCCATGGATGTACATTTCATGCACAAACTGAAGTGACTGCTATTTCACCAGTGTGTATGCTGGAATAATGTTTTTAGCCTTTAAGGTGCTATTGGACTTCTATTTAAGTTAGTGGAAGACTCTGTGGCTTTCCGAATTGGACAATATTTTCATTTGTCAGTGGCCTATGTCTGCTTGCTCTTCTGGAAGTACCACCTCTGGTACTCATAGGAGATGATGACCCAAGGACCAGCATGGATTAGGGCAGGAGTGGCCAAACGGCTCAGGAGCCACTCTTTCACTTCTATTGTGTGGCTCTAGAAACCCCACCACCTCATTGGCTGGCTTGGAAAAAAACATATATCAACCCAAGATCATCATAATCTTCTCCTCCTCCTCCAAGCCAAACCAAGCCAGTGGCTTGGAGAATGCATTTAAAGTTGCTTTCTTTCCATCTCTCCCTCCCCATCTATTTTCCTTCCTTCCTTCCTTCCAACATCTAACATTCATGTCTTGTGGCTCACAAACATCTGCCATTTATTCTACGTAGCTCTTACATTAAGCAAGTTTGGCCACCCCTGGATTAGGGCTAATAATGTAAGGTGCTCTAAGCCCTGCTTTCCGGGAAGGGCAGCCTAGCCAATTGAAAGTAATAAATAAATTGATAATAATAATTCCTAATACAGGCGTTATTCTTTTATACAGGTTGGGGAAGTCTTTGCTGAGCAGAAGTTCCCCCTCCCTAAAAGCAGACAGGGTCGTTCGCCTTTGTTGGTAATTCCTGAAGGGTGTGTCTTCTCTCCTGTCTTCCCGTTTTGGCCCTGTGTAATTAAAAGACAGATGTGCCATGAGGCAGCTACCCAGTGACTTTTTCCCCCTCCACAGCCTTTTTCTTCCTTCATCCTTCTCTTCTGTTCAGCTTGGAAGAAGACGCACCACCTTCTGCTGCCTGAAGCAGAGTTAGGTTCCCCTCCACTGAAGTAAAACCTTTCCACCTTCCAGAAAGTTTGGTGCAGTGGTTAAGTCTGGCAGACTCTAATCTGGGAGAACCAGGTTTGATTCCCCACTCCTCCTCCACATGCAGCCAGCTGGGTGACCTTGAGTCAGTCCCAGTTCTCAGAGCTGTTCCCTCAAGAGCAATTCCTGTCAAAGCTCTCTCAGTCCCACCTGCCTCACAGGGTGTCTGTTGTGGGGAGAGGAAGGGAAGGAGATTGTAAGCTGCTCTGAGACTCCGAAGGGGCAGGCTGTAAATCCAACTCTTCCTTTTCCTCCTCCTCCTCAGGGGAAAAAGCCATGGACACGTCTGGGTCAGGGACCTCCCCCCGTTGCTCTGCATCTAGGCTGGGACTGTGGCTACAGTGGCTTCAGCCAGTCTGCCATTTTGCTGCACGTGAAGGAGTTCAGCTGCAGGGACTGCCCTCACCCCTTCAGCGCAGGAGAGCCAGTTTGGTGTAGTGGTGAAGTGCAGAGACTCTTATCTGTGAGAACCGGGTTTGATTCCCCACTCCTCCACTTGCACCTGCTGGGTCAGCCATAGCTCTGGCAGAGGTTGTCCTTGAAAGGGCAGCTGCTGTGAGAACTCTCTCAGCCCCACCCACCTCGCAGGGTGTCTGTTGTGGGGGAGGAAGGGAAAGGAGATTGTAAGTTGCTCTGAGTCTCTGACTCAGAGAGAAGGGCAGGGTATAAATCTGCAGTCTTCTTCTTCAGGTCCAGGTAAGACAGTCCTTGTGAGTTAGGGTGGTGTCCTACATGGAAAAGAAAGTGGAAACAAGATGGCATGTGCCACTCTGGCCTGGCTGGGAGCCAGGATTTTAAAAGTTGGGGGGGCATGTAAAAAATTCAGGGGCACGTAGCAGATCCCCTCCCCTGGCCTCAGTGGGTCAGGGCTCCCGACTCAGGGCACCTGATCGACAGGCCCTTTCAATCCCCCTCCTGTGCAATTTAAATCAGGGGGGAGGGAAGGTCGGGGAACCTCTGAGTTTGGGCACCCAACATGAAGTTAGGGAGCAGGGCCCCCACATGCCTTTCTGTAGCTACAGGCCCGACTCTGGCAGATTTCTGGCATACCATCAGTCTTTAGAGCAGGATTGCCATCCAACTCTTCTTTTGTCTAGGGACAAGGGGTTAATTTCCTGAAAGGTGAGGAACCCAGTCTTAGAATCATAGAGTTGGAAGGGACCTCCAGGGTCATCTAGTCCAACCCCGTGCACAATGCAGGAAACTCACAAACACCTCCCCCTAAATTCACAGGATCTTCAATGCTGTCAGATGGCCATCTAGCCTCTGTTTAAAAACCTCTAAGGAAGGAGAGCCCACCACCTCCTGAGGAAGTCTGTTCCACTGAGGAACCGCTCTAACGGTCAGGAAGTTCTTCCTAATGTTGAGCCGGAAACTCTTTTGATTTAATTTCAACCCATTGGTTCTGGTCCTGCCTTCCAGGGCCACAGAAAACAATTCCACACCATCCTCTATAGGGCAGCCCATCAAGGACTTGAAGATGGTGATCATATCACCTCTCAGCTGCCTCCTTTCCAGGCTAAACATCCCCAGCTCCTTCAGCCTTTCCTCATAGGACGGTCTCCAGACCCCTCACCTGATAAGCTTAATGTAAGAGTCACCCCTTTGCAAACTTGTCTTTTTCCTCAAGAAGTTTTTCCTCAGGTTCTTTCTATCCTGAAAAACCCAATGGAAAAAAGAAAGAAAGAAGTAGACAATGCCTGGCCCAGCACATCTCACCAGCTCAGCCGTGGCTTCTGGCATTCTGTTCCTTTAAGGGTTTAGCAAAGCTGTGAAAGCAGAATGGGAGGCAACAGCCGGCCCTTGGGCTGGATCCGTTCCTGCTTCTGTTCCCTGGCTTTGGGCACCCAAGGTGGAGGCCACACCGACTGACCCACACTCTAACGCAGCGACCCCAGCAGAAAACCGACACTGCCTTCCTAGGGATCCACACGATGACTCTGGCCTGGCTGTATGCAAACACTCCGACGCCCTGGCGGCTGCACTCAAGGCTTTTGGCAGTGGGCTCCTGCTCTACCTGTTGGGCACTGGAGCTTTTGGCAGCAAAAATGGCATCCCCCAGCTGCTGCCTTCTCAGCCACTGTGTCTCTGGATGCCTTTCACGGGTTGGCCAGAATAATGGGGCTGACCATAACCGCATAGCGCAGGGGTGGCCAAACTTGCTTAATGTAAGAGCCACATAGAATAAACATCAGATGCTTGAAAGCTGCAAGATGGATGAATGGAAGGAAGGAAGGAAGGAAGGAAGGAAGGAAGGAAGGAAGGAAGGAAGGAAGGAAGGAAGGAAGGATTGGGGAGAGGTGGAAAGAAAGCAACTTTAAATGCACTGCCACAGGAGGTGGTGGTGGCAAGCATAGCCAGCTTTAAGAGGGGATTGGATAAAAATATGGAGCAGAGGTCCATCAGTGGCTACTAGCCGCAGTATATATATGTGTGTGTGTGTATACACACACACATATATTGGCCACTGTGTGACACACAGTGTTGGACTGGATGGGCCATTGGCCTGATCCATCATGGCTTCTCTTATGTTCTTAAATGCATTATCCAAACTGCCAGCTGGCTTGGCTTGGAGAAGAGATTTAAAGAGAGAAATGCCTTCTCCAAGCCAGCCAACAAGGCAGTGGAGGCTTCAAGAGCCACACAATATGTGTGAAAGAGCCACAGTATGGCCACCCTGGGCTGCATGGTTGGGAAGCAGACCTCACCTCACAGACCAGATGGGTTAGTGTCCAATTCCAGGGAGTCAACCTATTTGGGTATGCTGTCGGGAACTACCTGGAGGAGGAAAAGGACGAGGAGGAGGCTCTTCTATCACTTAAGAATGAAGGCAAACCCAAAAGGAGATTCCACTTTTTTCCTGAAGCTTGACCTGGCACCACATTCTGTTCATACAAACCAGCAGTTCCAGGTCCACAGTTGGACCCTGCTGCTTATTTTCTTCAACTGTCCATTTATTTCTGCTCTCTGCTACTTGTTAAGATCATCAGAACATAAGAGAAGCCGTGTTGGATCAGGCCAATGGCCCATCCAGTCCAAAACTCTGTGTCGCAGTGGCCAAAAAAACCCAGATGCCATCAGGAGGTCCACCAGTGGGGCCAGGACACTAAAAGCCCTCCCACTGTGCCCCCCTCCCAGCACCAAGAATACAGAGCATCACTTGCCCCAAACAGAGTTCCAACAATAAGCTGTGGCTAATAGCCACCGATGGACCTTTGCTCCATATGCTTATCCAACCCCCTCTTGAAGCTGTCTATGCTTGTAGCTGCCACCACCTCCTGTGGCAGTGAATTCCACGTGTTAATGGGTGAAGAAGTACTTCCTTTTATTAATTCTAACCCAACTGCTCAGCAATTTCATTAAATGTCCACGAGTTCTTGTATTGTGAGAAAGGGAGAAAAGGACTTCTTTCTCTACTTTCTCCATCCCATGCATAATCTTGTAAACCTCTATCATGTCACCCTGCAGTCGACGTTTCTCCAAGCTAAAGAGCCCCAAGTGTTTTAACCTTTCTCCATTAAACTTGTTGTTTAATCAGGGCTTTTTTTTTGCTAGCAGCAACTCCTTTGCATATTAGCCCACACCCCCTCTCATGTAGGCCAATCCTCCAAGAGCTTACAGGGCTCCTTGTACAGGGCCTACTGTAAGCTCTTGGAGATTGGCTACATCAGGGGTGTGTGGCCTAATATGCAAAGGAGGTCCTGCTACAGAAAAAGCCCTGTATTTAACCAATTTTAAATCCATAAAATCACCTGTCCTCTTATGAGGACATATGCTTACTTGGCAGTTTTTGGTGACAAGCTTTGTCAAAAAGTATTTTGAAAGTCCAAACTTATATCGTCTACTGATTGTTTTCTCAAAACTCCCAAAGGTTGGTAGTGCAAGACATAGAAACATAGAGCTGGAAGTGACCCCAAAGGTCAACTATTAACACCCCCTGCACAACACAGGAAATTCAGTTACCTCCCCCCCCCCCCACACTAAACAAGTGACTTCTACCCTATGTCCAGAGGAAGGCAAAACCCCTCCAGGACCCCTGGGCAAATCTGGCCTGGAGGAAAATAACTTCTTGACCGCAACATGGCAATTGGCATTAACCTGAGCATATAAGAAAGGGTCAGAAGAGTTGAACATTGGCTTACCCCTTCCTGCTCTCCCACAATCTTCCTGAATTCCTAGAGAGTTATAGAAACAGCCTTGCTGGCCATCTAGTCTCGGCTTAAAAGTCTCCAAAGGAGAGCCCACCACCTCCAGAGGAAGCTTGTTCCTCTGAGGAACTGCTCTGTATCATGAAGTTCTTCCTAATGTTCAGCCAAAACCTCTTTTGATTTAATTTCAATCCATAGATTCTGGCCTGACTTTCTAGGGTAACAAAAAACAACTTTGCTCCAGCCTCTATATGACTTCAAAGTGGCTGTCATATCATCTCTCAGTCATGTCCTCTCCAGGCTAAACATGCCCAGCTCCTTCAACCTTTCCGCATAGGACTTGCGTCTCCAGACCCCTCACCATTTGTGTTGCCCACAAGTTCCAGATTGTCAACAACCTTCTTAAACTGAACACAATATGCTCCAAGGGAAGCCTAACCAGATACTGTCACTTCCCATCACTGTACTTCTTCGAATGAAGTCCCAAATGACATTTGCCTTTTTAGTTGCTGCATCATACCGATGACTCATGTTCAGTGTATGATCTGCTAAGACCCCTAGATCCATTTTCCATGAGCTACTAACAAGTCAAGTCTCCCCATCCCATGGTTACATAGTTGATTTCTTCCATCCTAAATGCAGAACTTTACATTCATCTCTTTAAAAATTCATCGTGTTAAGTTTTAGCCATTTTCCAACCTGTCAAGACCATCTTGAATCTCATTTCTATTGCATTTAGTAACATCTGCAAGTTTAATGAACGTCCCCTCCAATCCTTCATCCAAGTCATTTATAAAGATGTTGAACAAATCTTACAGGATGTACCTTTGAAGAAGCCAAGCTGGTTTCCCCTCAGCAGGCTTTGTACCTCCATGTGCCTCATAATTCCTTCTTTGATTACAGTTTCTGCTAGGACAGACATTAGGCTAAATGGACTGCAATTTCTCTTGATGTCTTTTAAAAAACTGTGTTAACATTTGCTGCTTGCCAGTCTTTGGGTATAGTGGCTGCTTTTAGTGGTAAGTCAGATATACTGTTTAGTAGATCAACAGTCTCACATTTGAGCTCCCTGAGAACCTTCAGGTGAATAGCCTCAGGACCTAGAAAATGATTGGGTTTTTAATGTCCAGAACTTTACTTATCACCTCAATTTGACTCTTCAAACTTCTTTCTTCAAAATGGTGTCTGTGGCCTGCCACACACTTTCCACAGTGAACACAAATGCATAGAATTCAATTAGTTACTTGCTGTCTCCCTATCTTCCTTTAGCAATCCATTTTTTCCTTGGTCATCCGAAGGCCCAACTGTTTCTCTGGCTTGTTTCCTGTTCTGGATATAAGTAAATGTTTGTTTGTCTTGATGCTTTTAGCAATCTGCTCCTTGAATTCTCTTTTTACCTTCCTAATTATTAACTTACACTCCATTTTCCAGAGTGTGTGTTTGTTTCTGTTCACTTTATCAGGGCAGACCTTCCACTTTTAAAAATAAACATTTGTTGTCTTTCTTATTTTAACCAGGTAGGCATAATTTTAGACTTTGTACTACCTTTAACTTGGGACATGCAATCTAGCTGGGTTTCAATCTGTGCAGTTTTGAATAATTTCCAAACTTCCTCCAGGGAACTTTCTCATGTTTCCCTTTCATTTTTTAACTAGTCTCCTCTTTTGTGTGTATTACCTCTTGAAATAAAATGTTACTGTTTTGAACTTGGGGGTAAACTTCTGCTGACATGAATGATGAATGTAATAGTTTTGTAGTCACCACACCCAGTTGGTGCAAGAATATCTCCATCTCTCACCAAGTCTTCAGGCCTGCTCAGAACCAAAATCATTACCCCTTTGGTTGGCTCTGTGATCAACTGTTCCAGTGTGCAGTCATTAATGATGTCTAGGAATCTTATTTCTAGGAATCTTGAGCACGTGCTTATCTCAGTCAATGTGAGGGAAGCCAAAACCTAGCTGCTTTATCACCTTGGAGGGCTTCTAGTGTCCTGGCCCCACTGATGGACCTGATGGCATCTGTTTTTTCCGGCCACTGTGTGACACAGCGTGTTGGACTGGATGGGCCATTGCTTGATCCAACATGGCTTCTCTTATGTTTTACCTTATTTCTTTCCCCAACTCAAGATCAGCCTCTGAAGTTTGATCAGATGGGTGATAGTACTCCTCCTCTGTTAACTAACCCTTATAGCCCAGTATTTCTAACCATATTGCTTCTATTGGGGAGTTCATTCCCTGGATATTTTCTAACATTTGATTCTATGTCCTCTTTGATATACAACACAACACTTCCCCCAACACATCCCTCGTATCCTGGTTACAGAGCTCATACCAGGGGATGACCACATCCCATTGATTTCCCCCATTCCACCATGCTTCTGGGACACCTCCTATATCTACATTGTCGTTTAGTATCAAGCATTCCAGGTCCCCAGTCTTGAGTTGGAGGCACTAGCAAACACACTCCAGTGGACATGCAACTTTGCCTCTTCCACCAATTTGAGCTCAACTCCCCTGTTCAAAAGCCCTGGGATGCAAGCCCCCAAGGAAGAAGATGAAGAAGATATTGGATTTATACCCCACCCTCCACTCCAAATCTGAGACTCAGAGTGGCTCACAATCTCCTTTATCTTCCTCTCCCACAACAGACATCCTGTGAGGTGGTGGGGCTGAGAGGACTCTCACAGCAGCTGCCCTTTCAAGGACAACCTCTGCCAGAGCTATGGCTGACCCAAGGCCATTCCAGCAGCTGCAAGTGGAGGAGTGGGGAATCAAACCCGGTTCTCTCAGATAAGAGACTGCACACAACCACTAAACCAAACTGGCTCTCCAGAAAGCTGTTCGGTATATCCAGTGTTGGCCTTGAATTAGGTGGCAAACATTTGTATCATTAAATATCATTCTTGGGTCCCTACAGCCTTTTGTAATTTGAGTTGTCATTGCTACCAAGCCCAAGAATGGGACAGCCTTAAAATATCTTCTCTTAATTACAAAATCAATAGCATTGTCATTACTTTTATTGTACAATTGAAGATTTATGTACACCCCAGAAGCGCAGCTAAACTCTCTCTGCTTGACTTTCTATATCAGTGTCTAGGGTGACAGAGGCTTATTGGGTGGTTAGTTCTTAAGATGTGAGAGCGGAGAAGCAGAAAAGTGGGTCAGGGTGAAGGCACACAGCTGAACTGCCCTGCCTGGACTGGATTAGTCAAATATGTCTGGCACAGGAAGAAAAAGGACTAATTCTGCTTAATCAAATCCATAAGATCTTTCTCTATCCCTTGATTGTTCAGCTTGTCCAAACTGTAGTATCTGTGAACAATCTTTTCAGCAGTGACCACCACCACTCTGAGACCGTGGGTGTCTTCTCCAAGTTGGCATCCTATGGCAGATGAAACAACCATCTCAAGATCTTTGTAGGAGCCTCCAGCGTTTCTATGGTAATGTCCAGAAAACACTGCTTTAATACCTGTTTGGAGAAAAGAAGTGTATTATCTATCACACGTCCTTGATCAAAAGAGATTATTTTAAATTCTACTTCTCATTTATAATGTCACCATGTGGAATCTGGTTCAGGTAGCCGGCTCCAGGTTGACTCAGCCTTCCGTCCTTCCGAGGTTGGTAAAATGAGTCCCCAGCTGGCTGAGGAGAAAGTGTAGATGACCGGGGAAGGCAATGGCAAACCATCCCATAAAAAGTTGGCTGTGAAAACATTGTGAAAGCAACATCACCCCAGAGTTGAAAACGACTGGTGCTTGTACAGGGGACTACCTTTACCTTTTTAAATATATAGCTCTATATCTATAATCCATATACCTAATAGCCAACTTAAGAGGAAGCACTGGATGGGAGTAAGGTTTTATGATGACAATTATAATTCAAGAAGCATTTTAAGGTAGATGCTGAGCCGATATAATATAGTACACCTTCCGATGAAGTCAGGGGTGTGGGTGTATGCAAATGAATTCTGCTAGTGAGCTCCGGCACCTCTTTTTATATTAAATGACTCCTGGACCCAGTCATTAAGGAAGGTGAAACATGGGGTGGGGCTCTGGATTGTGAGCTCCTGCCATAAGGCTTTCCAGAATGTCTGGTTTGGCCGCTATATGACACAGGATGCTGAGCTAGATGGACCATTGGTCTGAGGAACCGTGACACCAGACTACTTAGGGCTTTAAGGAACAGTTAAGTTTCTTTCTCTTAGGCCAGCTAGTGATTAGTAAGAATGGGTGGGTGTTTTCTCCTGTTCCTGTGCTCAGCTTATGTAATTCACTTCCTCTTTGCCATAGGTTACACCATGAAAATATTTGCAAAAAAAAATTGTTTTCTGTTTTTGCATCATATGGTTGGTCTGTTTAAATCTCAGCTGTTGTTTTAATTCCGGTTATGCTAATTGCATTTTAAATCTAATTGCCAGCCACACTGGAGGCCTGTTGGCTGTACACACCACTGGGCATCCAAAAGAGAAATTGGGACCACTAACATCTACCATCTGGAAAGTTATCTCCAACTGTCCTGGTTAACAGCAAAGAGAGATAGTCCGTGTACAGATTTTCACATGTGGATGTTCAGTGCTTTGGTTAGGCATGTCGTAATTTGAACAGAAACGCTTCATGGTGTATGTTGTAAAAAAAAGAAAAATTAAACCACTGACGAAGGCCTCTTGGCTGAAATGCATTTAGTTTACATGTATTTCATGTTATTTATAACTGTGCCTGGTGACAGGAAAGAAGCTTCTAAGCGTGTGATATCCCCATGGGTAAAAGTGCAATTTTACTAAAAAGATTTTCTTACTCTAGGGGAGGTACTTATACGTGTAACCGAAATGGATGGATTTTGATGCAGTTTTTAAGTTTTACAATCTGATTAAAGCTTTTCTGATTTAATATTGTTGTAGCTTTTTGTATATTACCGCATACAAGCTTTCCCCCCTCAGCTTTTTCAACTTTTTTGGTTATGTAGTTTATTCTGGGTTGAAATGCCCACCTCCCACTTTTGCTTGTTCATTTTGCTGTCAAGCAGAAAGGTAGCATATAAAAATATTAAAAAATAATGCTAGAAACAACACCTTCTCCATCTGGGTTTCAAAGATATGGCATATAACCTTTATTTATATTTTCAGGCTTTCATTGGCAGAGAGGGAATGAAGGACTATTCAGACTCAAAGCAGAAGAACCATGATGTGAGCCAAGGGACGTTCACTAGACATCCAACTGTCTTTCGAAACTTGAAATGCTGACAAAATTACACTGCTTGAGATATGTGTTTATATTTTAAGCCAGTTTGGTGTAGTGGTTAAGTGCACGGATTCTTATCTGGGGGAACCGGGTTTGATTCCCCACGCCTCCACTTGCAGCTGCTGGAATGGCCTTGGGTCATCCATAGCTCTCACAGAGTTGTCCTTGAAAGGGCCACTTCTGGGAGAGCTCTCTCAGCCCCACCTACCCCACAGGGTGTCTGTTGTGGGGGAGGAAGATAAAGGAGATTGTAAGCCACTCTGAGATTCAGAGTGATGGGTGGGGTATAAATCCAGTATCATCACCACCACCACCACCATCATGTGGGCATCTTACCACCAATCTCAATAAAACAAGACCAACAAAAGGTATTCCACCATAACCTTTCATGAGTCTGAGTCAATCTGGTATTCTTAACCAAAACAATCTCTCTTTAATTGCTCATGGACGAAGCCTTTAAATATTGGGTCAAACGTGATTTCAGTGTGTGTGTGTGTGTGTATCCATCACTCTGCAAAGTCCTTGTCAACTGGAAGAATGGACAGCTATTGTCAAGGTATAACAGGAGGCTTTGCTTGCATAAACCATGCTTCCCGGCTCTATTAGCCAACAGAACAGCTTAGCACACAATAAAAAGTTAAAGGTGCAAACACCAAGATTTTACCGACATGGGGTGATGTCATATCACAATGTTTTCTTGACAGACTTTTTATGGGGTGGTTTGCCACTGCCTTCCCCAGTCATCTACACTTTCTCCCCAGCAATCTGGGTACTCATTTTACCGACTTCGGAAGGATGGAAGGCTGAGCCGGCTACCTGAACCCAGCTTCCACCGGGATCAAACTCCGGTTGTGAGCAGCTTGGACCGCAGTACTGCAGCTTTACCACTCTGAGCCACATGGCTCCTTTAGCACACAATACAATTCACTTATTATGCGAGGTTTGCCTCAATAAACCAACAGGAGGTGCCATCTAAAATGCTGCAACTTATGCAAACAATAGCTTGATTTCTCAGCGCTGGTGCCTTGCTAAAGACTGTCTTCTAAATACATTTATTTGAACGGAAACAGATACGGGCATGCCCTATTTCTGTTTAAATAAATGCCTTTATTTAGTACAAACCTGCAGACTTTGTCTACCTGGGATTAAAGTTCCGTCTACAAATTCAGTGTGTTGAAGCTTCATATGGCTGCATTCCTGGCTTGACTCTCTGCTTCCAAGTGGAGGGCTTTAAAAACAAAACCAGCCTCTCAGATAAAACTCTGAATATTTTAAAAGCTGAAAAGTGGGGATGTTCTGTTCCCTGAGCACAGCTCTGCTCGCGGTACTCAGGATACAACCACATGAGCCTGTTATTGGGCATCTGCGATGGGTTGTTCTTACTCAGGGGTGGCCAAACAGTGGCTCCGAAGCTTCCCTAAGAAGCTCACACACATCATGTGGCTCCCACCGCCCCACTTGGCTGGCATCTTGAGAATGCATTTAAAGTTAAAGGAGGAAACAGAGAGAGAGAGGAGAGGAAAAAGTAGCGGGCACGGGTGGAGAAGAAAACATTAGAAGGAGAAAAAGAACGGGACAGTACAAGAGAGCAGTAATATCAATGATGTACAAATGTGGTATCCAGTGCCATGGCTTTCTTCTTTGGGCTATATGAATGGAAGTATAGTGTCCAGATCATGTGAAGTGATATCGCTGCACTCTGCTCTGGTAAGACCTCACCTGGAGTATTGTGTTCAGTTTTGGGCATCACATTTTAAGAAGGCTATAGACAAGCTGGGAGGTGTCCAGAGGAGGGCAACAAAGATGGTGAGGGGTCTGGTGACCAAGTCCTATGAGGAAAGGCTGAAGGAGCTGGGGATGTTTAGCCTGGAGAGGAGGCAGCTGAGAAGGGATATGATCACCATCTTCAAGTACTTGAAGGGCTGTCATATAGAGGATGGTGCAGAATTGTTTTCTGTGGACCCAGAAGGTAGGACCAGAACCAATGGGTTGAAATTAAATCAGAAGAGTTTCCAGCTCTATATTAGGAAGAACTTCCTGACAGTTAGAGCGGTTCTTCAGTGGAACAGGCTTCCTTGGGAGGTGTGGGCTCTCCTTCCTTGGAGGTTTTGAAACAGAGATTCGATGGCTATCTGACAGCAATGCTGATCCTGTGAATTTAGGTGGAGGTATTTGTGCAGGGGGTTGGACTAGATGACACCAGAGGTCCCTTCCAACTCTAGGATTCTATGATTCTTCCACTTAGCAACACAGAAACCTGGCCAGGTGAAAGGTGGTAAGATGAGCATTTGTGGAGGCAAATCAAGGAGCCAGATCCGAGATTCACAACTCAACCGTATCTTAAATAAATCCCGGATTCACGTTAAGCTGTGGATCCTCTTAACACCAGTTGAGAATTTCTAGCAAAGGTACATATTCAGCCTCTGAGGGCCGTCAACTCAGTGGTGGTGAATCCCACACTTTGATTGGGGTCTCTGAATCTCTGCAAATTGTACGAAGTTCTTGGGGGGTCGGAAGAGCTGCTGCCAAAAACGCAAGTGAGAGGAAACAGCTAGACATCCATTTGCACAGAAAGGATGACGACCCAGTAAAAAGGTATCCCCCCCCTTCCACTTTTGTCTCTCCGGCTCAAGGTTGTCATGTAGGAAAATGGTTCTTTATAGCTGGCTGAGACAAGACTAATGTTACCTGTCAGGAGCGGTTCTCGCTGCTCCCGTAGCTTTCATATATTCCATCGCTGCTTCTTGCCATTACAAAGGAGCTACAATACCACTCTTGCTCCCACCGGCAGCTTTTCATTGCCTTCAAAGATGCAGGGGTTTTCTGGACGGTGATAAAATGTGGAGGTGCGCTAAAAATGTTCTGCTGGCAAGAGCATCACCTGTACTGAAGCACCGGGACCAGGGGTGGTGATACTGTTGCATAAACCTAGGCGTTTCAGTTTTGACTTTTAAAAATCAGAATGTACCAGGGGAAGAACTTGAGAGCATTTTCTGCCTTCTGCAGTTTTTAGGGGAAAGCTGAAGGCATGACTTGCCAAAAGATGATTTTGGATTTATATCCCGCCCTATACTCTGAATCTCAGAGTCTCTGGGCGGTCACAATCTCCTCTACCTCCTCCCCCCCCAACAAACACCCTGTGAGGTAGGAGGGGCTGAGAGTGCTTTTACAGCAGCTGCCCTTTCAAGGACAGCTTCTATGAAAGCTATGGCTGACCCAAGGCCATCTCAGCAGCTGCAAGTGGAGGAGTGGGGAATCAAACCTGGTTCTCCCAGATAAGAGTCCACACACTCAACCACTACACCAAACTGGCTCTCAGGGGTAGTAAGAGCAGGGGTGGCCATACTTGCTTAACTACATAGAATAATTGTCAGAGCCATGAATGTTGGATGTTTGAGAGCAGGAAAGGAAGGAAGGAAGGAAGGAAGGAAGGAAGGAAGGAAGGAAGGAAGGAAGGAAGGAAGGAAGGAAGGAAGGAAGGAAGGAAGGAAGGAAGGAAGGAAGGAAGGAAGGAAGGAAGGAAGGAAGGAAGATCAAATAGATGGGGTAGGGAGAGAGATCTGGAAAGAAACCATCATGCATTTTCCAAGCCACTAAGCTTCCTTTTGGGCCCACTGTTTCCACCCATCAGCAGTTACCTATGGTAGATATTAAAAAATCCCGCTGTCATTAAGACTTCGTACATCCAACTCAAAACAAGTTGATTTGTTGTCCCATATTCTTCATTACTGCTCCCAATATACTATACGCCTTAGGTTTCTAGTCCCAATTTTGCTCAATATGACAAGTTGCTCAGATGGTGCAAAGGTTTGCCGTCTTCTGAATGATTTGTCATCTGAAATAACTGAAAAGGTTGCTTTATTCTTGAATCTGGTAATCAAGGATCGATTGTCCAATGTATAGCTGATTATGACTGGTTTATTTTGTTATTTTTGTTATTTCTCTTTTTGTTGTTGCCTTATTTATAACTTGATATATGCTAATAAAGGCTTATGTGTGTTTGCTTGTTTGTTTGTTTGTTTTGGAAGGAAGGAAGGAAAACAGATGGGGGAGGGAGGGAGAGCTGGAAAGAAAGCAACTTCTGCATTTTCCAAGCCACTGATTTAAAGAGAGAAATGCCTTCTCCAAGCCAGCTCATGGAGCCACACAATATATGTGAAACGGCCACATGTGACTCCTGAGCCACAGTTTGGCCACCCCTGTTTTAGGCCATCTCTAAACATTATGGGCCGCTTATGCTTGATTGAGCATCCTGTTTCAAGGAGGCCCCCAGCTTGAAGAGAAAGATGCTGCCATGGGCAAACAGAGGCCATTTAAGATCTATTCTGCAATAGTCACAGTTTTTTAAAAATCCTAGTCCCTCAGTAAAGTGGCCCTCTGAGACTGGGAAGAAAACCCAGCCAACATTTACTCTTTTGAGTAGAACTAAGAAAAACTAAACTGATGCTTTCCAGACCCGTTTTAAGGAAGAGGTGTTTGAAAACGCAGGTTGTTGTTGGCTTTGAAAATCCGGGGCCATTGTTGACGGCTGTCACCCCCCCCCCAAAAAGAAGCAGGTTGCAGCCAGAATGTTGCCACCCCCACCCCCCGCCAACAGTCTTCTCCCCATCCAGTTGCAGTCTCTTAACTTGTTTTTGTTCATTACCACAAGCCAGCAACAGGACTGAATAGATGCAATAACGCTAAGATGACAAGCTGGCAATTTACTTCTGTCTTGCTTTTGATCTCGAACATGAAAAGGCATCTCATAAAAATGTACAGCACACTCGACAGCAATTTATTTGCTTAGAATGGGTTTCTAATGTTACACTGTCACACTGGGGTTTTTGGAAAACCCTCTATTATTTTGTTGGGCCAAATCTGGCCTCATGATATAAGAACAACAGGGAACCCAGTGGCCCATCCAGTCCAACACTCTATGTCAGGGGTGCCCAAACTGTGGCTTGGGAGCCACATGTGGGTCTTTCATACATATTGTGTGGCTCTTGAAGTCTCCACTGCCCCACTGGCCAGCTTGGAGAATGCACTTAAAATCAAAGTTGCTTTCTTTCCATCTTTCCCCATCTATTTTCCTTCCTTCCTTCCTTCCTTCCTTCCTTCCTTCCTTCCTTCCTTCCTTCCTTCCTTCCTTCCTTCCTTCCTTTTACACTATCCAAGTTTGGCCATCCTTGCTCTATGTCATACAGTCGCCAATACCCAGAAGAAGAAGAATTGCAGATTTGTACCCCGCTCTTCTCTCTGAATCAGAGACTCAGAGCGGCTTACAATCTCCCTTTTCGTCTCCCCCCACAACAGACACCCTGTGAGGTGGGTGGGGCTGAGAGGGCTCTCACAGCAGCTGCCCGTTTAAGGACAACCTTGCTATAGCTATGGCTAACCAAAGGCCATTCCAGCAGGTGCAAGTTGAAGAAGAAGAAGATATTGGATTTATATCCCACCCTCCACTCCGAAGAGTCTCAGAGCGGCTCACAATCTCCTTTACCTTCCTCCCCCACAACAGACACCCTGTGAGGTGGGTGGGGCTGGAGAGGGCTCTCACAGCAGCTGCCCTTTCAAGGACAACCTCTGCCAGGGCTATGGCTGACCCAAGGCCATGCTAGCAGGTGCAAGTGGAGGAGTGGGGAGTCAAACCTGGTTGGACCAGGAAACTCCATACGTCCCCTCAAAGGGGAGAGTCTCCTGAATGTGTGGGTATAAGACTGGAAGTGGTCCAAACCTTATTTTGGGGAATCAAATCCGGTTCTCCCAGATAAGAGTCCACACACTTAACCACTACACCAAACTGGGTCTCAGGTGCCATCAGGAGGTCTACCAGTGGGCTGGAACTCCAGAAGTCCTCTCCACTGTTGCCTCCCAAGCACCAAGAATACAGAGAACTTCTGCCCCCCCCCCCTATAGAGTGCCACAGGACTCTAACTTTGTTCCACTATACATTGTGGCTAATAGCCACTGATGGAGGTCTGCTCCAGATGTTTATCGAATTGCCTCTTGAGGCTATGCTTGTAGCCGCCACTAGTTCCTGAAGCAGTGAATTCCATGTTAATTACTCTTTGGGTGAAGTAATACTTCCTTTTATCTGTTTTATGCCTACTGCTCATTAATTTCACTGAGTACCCATGACTCGCGAGAGAGCCAGTTTGGCATTGTGGTTAAGAGTGCAGACTTATCTAGGAGAACTGGGTTTGATTCCCCACTCCTCCACGTGCAGCCGCTGGAATGGCCTTGGGTCAGCCATAGCTCCCGCAGAGTTGTCCTTGAAAGGGCAGCTTCTTTGAGGGCTCTCTCAGGCGCACCTGCCTCACAGGGTGTCTGTTGTGGGGGAAGAAGGTAAAGGAGATTGTAAGCTACTCTGAGACTCTGATTCAGAGAGAAGGGCGGGGTATAAATCTACAGTTTTTTCTTCTTGTATTATGAGGAAAGGAGAAAAACAGGTTTCCTACCTGTAACTGATGATCTTCGAGTGGTCATCTGTGCAGTCACACCGACGGGAGAAGGCGCCTGCGCCGATCACGATCGGTAAACTTCAAAGCTGCGGATTTCCGCGCCTCCGTCCCAGCGCGCATGCCCAGACGCCCCACTGCGCATGCCCACCGGGACGGGGAGCGGACATCCCGCCAGTTCCTTCTGACCGCTGCGTTAGCCCACAGATGGACCGACGGCAGAGGGGAAGGAGGGCGGGTAGTGTGACTGCACAGATGACCACTTGAAGATCATCAGTTACAGGTAGGAAACCTGTTTATCTTCTTCGTGGTCTCTGTGCATCACACCGATGGGAGACTAGCAAGCCAAAGTCCTACCTGGAGGAGGGAGCGGCGGTCCATCAGGAAGAGACAGACTGCAACACAGCACAGCCCACCGAAGAGTCCTGACGCCTCCTCAGGTCCAGCGCATAATGCGAAACGAAGGTATGCGCCGAGGCCCATGTGGCAGCCTTGCAGATGTCCGGAAGAGGGACCCCTCTCATGAAAGCCGTCGAGGTCGCCACAGCCCGCGTGGAATGGGCCCGGACTGGTCCTGGAAGCGGCGTCTTGCGGAGGAGGTAACAGAGACGAATGGTCCCAGTAATCCATCCCGACAGCCGTTGAGACGAAATCCTCCGTCCTCGCGACGCTGACGCGTAGGACACAAATAGTCGAGGGTCCTTCCGGGAACCCTTCGTGCGATGAAGGTAGAAGGACAGCGCCCGCTTGACGTCCAGAGCGTGTAACCGACGCTCAGAGTCCGATGCCGGGTTAGGAAAAAACACCGGCAGGCACAGATCAGCATTCAAATGAAAAGGCGAGAGCACCTTTGGCAGAAAAGTTATATCAGGTCGAAGCACCACCCCCTCCGGGGTAAAGCGCAAATACGGGTCATCACACCGGAGAGCCGCCAGCTCGCCCACCCTCCTGGCGGACGTGATCGCCACCAGAAAGGCTGTTTTCCAGGCTAAAAGATGAGGGGAGCATGTGGCCATCGGTTCAAATGGCTTCGCCAATAAGGCTTTTAACACCAAAATAAGGTCCCAAGCCGGCGCCGGAACCTTGATGGTAGGGTACAGCCGGGCAATCCCTTTAAGGAACTTCTTCGTGTCCGGATGAGCAAAGACGGAATACCCCTCCACCTGGGAATGCTCCGAGGAAACAGCCGCCAAGTAGACTCGGACAGAAGACACCATCAGACCCCCGTCTAACAAGGACAAGATAAAGTCAAAGATGACAGGCAAGCCTGCCCCGCGAGGCTCAGTCCCAGCGTCCCCAGCGTCCCCAGCGAACCGGACGAACCTTGCCCACTTATAGGCATAGGACTGCCTAGTAGAAGACTTTCTGCAGTTCAACAGGACGAAGCGCGCCCGGTCCGATAACTGCGAGCACTGAGGCGCCACGCCGTCAGTTTCAAGTGCGGCACATCGTGGTGCAGGACCTGACCCTGATGGGAAAGCAGGAGGTCCGGGGCCTGCGGAAAGTGATGAAGTTCCCCATTGGCGAGGCACAGAACTATCGGGAACCATTGCTGCCTCGGCCACCAAGGGGTGACCAGGATTCCCACCGGTCTGCCCCGCAGAATTTTGTGCACCACCCTGGTTATTGAGTACTTGGGTTTAGCCTGATACTGCTGGCGAGGAAAAGTGGGGGACGGCTTCGTACACCAGGACTGTTCCGGTGACTTGGAATATGGCTTCTTGGGCCACGGTTTCCATTGGCGTTTTTGAGGACGAGAGGTAGACACCCCCAAGTTCCTGGATGTCTTCATGCTCTTATCTAACTCTTGGAGTACAGAGTCAGTGGTGGAGCTGAAGAGACCCGACCCATCAAAAGGGAGGTCCTCAATGAAAGCCTGTGCCGGGGGCGATTCCGGAGAAATCTGCAGTGGAGGCTTAGAATGTTTGGCCTTATCGGCCTTCTTAGTCTTTTCCGTGTGCTCTCCAGCGTCATCCTTGAGCCGTTTTGCAGGCACAGAGGGATCCGCTGAGGAAGCTGAGCCCGAGCGCTTTGGTGGGCGATCGGCATCGGTTGGAGCTCGATCGGCGTCGACCGGTTTCGATGTCGATGGCTCGACGGGCGCGGCAGCCTGCTCCTCCGCCATTTTCTTAGGGGTAAGCGCCTGCTCCATCAGCGCTGCAGCCAGTCTTGCAGCCCTATTTTTCCTCGTCTGTTTAGAAAAACGGGCGCAATGTCCGCAAGAGTCTGGCTTGTGGTGCTCCCCTAAACACCATAAACACAACGAATGTCCGTCGGGTGGTGCGATTTTACTACCGCACTTGGAACACCGGCGGAAAAACCCCCACCGCCTTTCCATGCGAGGCCAAAGGCGGGAAGGGAAGAAAAAACGGGGGGAGGGGGCCACCCGGCAGGTGGAGGAAAAAGCACACGCCCCACACCCCCGAAAAAACAATCCTAACTATTCTATACTAACTACACTATACTAACACTAACTACACTAATATCTACAGCTATCGAAAAAACAGAACGAAGTTCACCGACCGTAGCCTATGGATCGACTGATCAGCGCGGCGGTCAGAAGAGAACTGGCAGGATGTCCGCTCCCCGTCCCGGTGGGCATGCGCAGTGGGGCGTCTGGGCATGCGCGCTGGGACGGAGGCGCGGAAATCCGCAGCTTTGAAGTTTACCGATCGTGATCGGCGCAGGCGCCTTCTCCCATCGGTGTGATGCACAGAGACCACGAAGAAGATAAATACTTCTTTCTCTACCTTCTCTGTAAACCTAACCTCTTTAGCCTTTCTTCATAGGAAAGGTGTTTCATCCCCTTAATCATTTTGGTTGTCCTTTTCTGCACCTTTCCCAATGCTGATAGATCCAGGTGGGCAGCCGTGTTTGTCTGAAGCAGTAGAACAAAGCAAGAGTCAAGTCGCACCTTTAAGACCAACCAAGTTTTATTCAGTATGAAAACTTTTGTGTGCTAGAAGCACACTTCATCAGACAATGGCAAGCAGTCCTAAATACAGAGAAAGTGGGCCGTGAGTCAGTATGCAGAGTCATGGAAATGTTTTTTAGCAGATTAAGAGAATCACAATGTGGGGTCTGGGTTTCGTACATGGACATCAATCTGCTTTATATTTACCGTTAAGTGTTGTTTCAGACCAGTTAATGCTAACTAACAAACCCCAAACCCCAACTGGTGATTCTTTTAATCTGCTAAAAAACATTTCCATGACTCTGCATACTAACCCACAGCCCACTTTCTCTGGATTTGGGACTGCTTGCCATTCCATACTATTGTCTGATGAAGTGTGCTTAGAGCACACAAAGCTTGCATTCTGAATAAAACTCTGTTGGTCTTAAAGGTGCAACTTGCTTTTCCAATGCTATAAAATCATTTTTCAGGCACGGTGACTAGAACTGTACACAGTATTCCAAATGAGGCCGCACCATCGATTTCTTCAGGAGCATTATGATACCAGTTGATTCGTTTTCAATCCCTTTCTTAGTTATCCCCAGCACAGCGTTGGCCCTTTTTTATTGCAGTTGCACACTGAGCCGACATCTTCAGTGAGCTATTTACCACGACTCCAAGATCTCTCTTGGTCAGTCTCTGCCAGTTTGGAACCCTTCAATGTATACTTATAGTTAGGATTTATGGCTATAATATGCATAACTTTGCACTTGCCCATGCTGATCCTCATTTGCCCTGCCTCAACAGATCCCTCTGGTGCGTCTCACAGTCCTCTCTGGTTCTCACTGACTGAACAACTTTGTGTCATCTGCAAATGTAGCCTCTTCACTGCTTACTCCCAGAGCCAAATCATGAATGAACAAGTTAAAAAGCACCAGGGCCTAGTACTGAGCCCTGCAATACCCCACTGCTTTACCTCCTTTCATGGAGAAAACTGCCCATTTATACTCACTCTGTTTCCTGTTAATTAAGAAGAAGAATTGCAGATTTATACCTCACCTTTCTCTCTGAATCAGAGACTCAAAGTGGCTTACAATCGCCTATATCTTCTCTTCCCACAACAGACACCCTGTGAGGTGAGTGGGGTTTAGAGGGCTCTCACAGCACTGCCCTTTCAAGGACAACTCCTGCGAGAGCTATGGCTGACCCAAGGCCATTCCAGCAGATGCAAGTGGAGGAGTGGGGAATCAAACCCGGTTCTCCCAGATAAGAGTCCACGCACTTAACCACTACACCGAACTGGTTAATTAACCAGTTTTTAATCCACAAGAAGGCTTGTCTTCTTATTCCAAGACTGCTGAGTTTACATAGGAGCCTTTGATGAGGAACTTTATCAAGAGCTTTCTGGAAGTCTGGGTAAATGTCATCTATTGGGTCACCCTTGTCCCCGTTTGTTCACCCCTTCAAAAAAACTCTAAAAGGTTAATGAGACAAGATCTTCTTGGGTTGCCAATCCCCAGGTGGGGGGGCAGGGGATCCCCCAGTATGGAGGCCCTCCCCCCTACTTCAGGGTCATCAAAAAGCACCGGAGGGGGGGGGAGAATGTCTGCTAGGTACTCCACTATTCCTTATGGAGGCTGATTCCCATAGGGTATAATGGAGAATTGATCCATGGGTATCTGGGGCTCTTGGGCAGTGTTTTCTGTAAGTTGCAAAGTCTTGTGAGCAAAAATTCTACTTTGTGAGCTATTGGTATTAGAGTTGTGAGTTACTGGCATTAAAGTTGTGAGCTACTGCATAAATTATTGTGCTCTGGGGTCATCCTTCCTGAGCTGAGACAAAAATGTGTGAGCTGGAAGCTAAAAATCTGGGAGCTAGCTCATACTAACAGCTTAGAGGAAACACTGCTCTTGGGAGGGTGGTTGTTTTTTGAGGTAGAGGCACCAAATTTTCAGCATAGCATCTGGTGCCTCTCCTCAAAATACCCTCCAAAATTTCAAAAAGATTGGACCAGGGAGCCCAATTCTATAAGTTCCCTCCAAAAGGCGCCCTATCCATTATTTCCAATGGAGCGAAGGCATTTAAAAGATGGGATGTCCCTTTAAATGTGATGGCCAGAGCTCCCTTTGGAGTTCAATTATGCTTGTCACAACTTTGCTCCTAGCTCCACCCCCAAAGTCCCCAAATACTTCTCAAATTGGACCTGGCAACCCTAAGATCTTTCCTTACGGAAATCCATCTAAGTCTTCCTCAATACCTTCTGCTCATCAATTGGCTCACTAATTCTATCTTTAATAATGGATTACACCAATTTACCCAGTAATGGCTTTAGGCTGAGCAGCCTGCAATTTCCTGGGTCTCTTCTGGATCCTTTATAAAGGTGGGGGTTTATTTATTTATTACTTTACATCAGCTACCCTTCAGTCCTCGGGAATGGAGGCAGATTTTAGTGACAGTTTGCCTATTTTTGTCCCGAGATCCACAAGTTCACATTTGAGTTTGTTCATTTGGGTCTCATCACTTGAACCTGACTCAGGACTTCTGACACCCCTCCTGAAATCAGCAGTTCTGGAGAACGGGCGAGCACCTCCCATCTTCCACAGGGAAGACAGAGGCAAAAAATGCAAGGCTTTTTTTGTAGCAGGAACTTCTTTGGCTATTAGGCCACACCCTTATGATGTAACCAATCTTCCTGGAGCTTACAGGCCTGTTCGTACAGGTGTGGCCTAATATGCAAAGCAGTTCCTGCTACACAAAAAAGCCCTGAAAAAAATGTATTCAGCTTCTTTGCCATTTCCCTTTCATCCTTTAGTAATCCTTTATCCCTTGGTCATCCAAGCGCCCTAGCTGTTTTTCTACTTCTGATGTGTTTCAAGAAATTTTTTATTATGGGTCTTTATGTTTTTTGCAATATGTTCCTCATAAACCCTTTCTGCCTGTCTGATCTCTGACAAATTGTATTTGCCAAAGGCCTTGCTCCCTTCTCTTTGCCTCATTCAGACTAGCTTTTCACCGCTTAAAGGAATCCTTCTTACCTTTTACTGCTTCCATTACTTCATTTGTTAACCATGCAGGCCTTTTAAAATACCTGTATTTTGTGCCTTTCCTAACCTGCAGCATACATTTCATCCAAACATCCAGTATTGTAGTTTTAAATGGATTCTGCGCTTGCTGAAAGAGTTTGAAACTCCTACTTAACTCTCCCCTTCCAGTTTCTCCTTTACAAGCAGTGTTCCATCTAAGCTGAGTTAGTGTGAGCTATCTCACAGTTCTTTAGCCTCCAGCTCACACATTTTTGTCTTAGCTCAGGAAAAATGGCCCCAGTGCTAATTAATGTATGCAGTAGCTCACAGTTTTAATGCCAGTAGCTCACAAAGTAGAATTTTTTGCTCACATGACTCCACAGCTTAGAGGGAGTATTGTTCACAAGCCCCTTCATTTGAGAGAAGTTACCCCTTCTAAAGTTAAATATGGTTGTGTCAGTCTTTTTGAACAACTCCCTGTTTACATAAATGCTAAACTTACTAGCACTGGAGCCACTGTTCCCAGCTGGTGTTATTACATATAGACCTCTCACCAGGTTCTGAGCATTAAAAAAAAAAAGAAAAGAAAAAAGGTAATGGTAGTCCCCTGTGCAAGCACCAGTCGTTTCCGACTCTGGAGTAACGTTGCTTTCACGTTTTCACGGCAGACATTTTACGGGGTGGTTTGCCATTGCCTTCCCCAGCCATCTACACTTCCCCCCCCAGCAAGCTGGGTACTCATTTTACCGACCTTGGAAGGATGGAAGGCTGAGACAACCTTTACCTGGCTACCTGAACCAGCTTCTGCTGGGATCAAACTCAGGTTGTGAGCAGAGGGCTCTGATTGCAGCCCCTTGGATCACCTGCCCCCTGGTAGGTTCTGTGACCATCTGCTCCATGGCACAGTTAATTGAGAGTATCTAGAAAATTCTACCGATTCTGCTTTAGCTTTTGTTCCAGTCTTGTCTCTAGCTCGTAAGTTTGCGTGGGGCAGCGAGCAAGCAGGGAACACTCAGCCCCACAGAAGGAAGGCGAGTGCGAAATGTGGAATCGGTACCTATCTCTTTCTCCTGACTTGTTAACTCAACCAATGTGTGAGTAGTTAAAATCAACTGTTATGACACAGGTGGTGAAGTGGGCATGCCCACAAAACCTTAGAATTAAACTTTGTTAATTTAATAGTGCCACTGGACTCAAACTTTGTTCTGTTCCGATGACACAGCTATTTTGCTGACCTGCTTGTCTTAATTCTTTTGCTATTTTTAAAATCATCCTCTAACCTTTGATGTGGTGGGACATAACAACCCCCAGAACTAAGCTTCCTTTTGGGCCCACTATTTCCACCCATAGAGTTTCTGTAAATGAATCTATTTCTCTTAGATTATCAATTCTGCTGGACTGTATACCCTCTCTGACATACAGAGCCAATCCTCCAACCCTTCCCTCACCATCCTTCTGATATAGAGTATATCCAGGAATCATTGAATCCGACTGACTATCCTCATCTCACCAAGTTTCTGAAATGCCCACAAAGCCTATGTTCTTCACTTCTAGCCATTGCATGTCAACATCTGTAATTTCCCAGACAAGTTAGGCCTGCAACATTCCTCCTGCAGCATCTAAACCAGGGGTGTCAAACATGCGGCCCTGGGACCAAATCAGTCCCCCGGAGGCTCCTATCAGGCCCCCCAGTAACTGATTGTCATCTGCTTCCTTCTCCCGCTCTCTGTCAGGCTCTGTTCATTTATACTATTGCTAAATACTGTTTACTAACCATATTGATCAATGCCTAGAAACGCTCACTAACATGGGGGCTGGGGTAGTGAAAAGGGAGGGGGGAAAGTAGAGAGTAGCTTCCCGAGAATATCAAAGCTTGCCAAGGTCTCTTTGAAGTGGAAAGTATGTGCCAGATTCTCACCTCCTCCCCAGAGGCACCAAGGACATTGCCTCTGGGAAAATGTAACCATCTCAAATGCAAAAGCAGCCTTTTGTTTTGGGAAATGAGGGGTAGAAGCAATTGCTTTGATGTAGAATGTTAAATACCAATGATTTGAACTGATCTCCATCAGTTCCAAGGCCTACCAAGCTGGAGTAACTCTGACGTATCCAATAAATGCAACTTTGTTTCAAAATACCAAGTCTGCTTACTTGTGAGCTTCAATGAACCCCCGCCTGACACTCTCTTGCTTCCTTCTGCATAACAGCTTGCTTTGCTAGGCTTGCTCAATTGCACAGGAGCTTCAGAGCAAAACATCTATTTTCTCTACTGGCTGAGGCTCCTCCCTTCGGGAGGAAGGGTGGTAGGCAAAGCTTGCTTTGCCAGGCTCTCTCAATTGCACAGCAGAGCTACTGAGCCAAGCCTCTCTTCCTTCTACTGGCTGAGGCTCCCCCCACAGTCCCCTGGGGAAGGAAGGAAAGAGCCAGAACTTTCTTTGCCCAGTTCCCTGGATCCCACTGTCGAGCAATGTTTTATCTTTCTATAACCGCCTATGTTTATCTGAATATAACTGCCATGTTTTAAAATGTTACTAACCCTGAACTAAGCTGAGGCACATCAAAGTAGAAAATTGGCCGGCACCTCTTTCGCACCTCTTTCGCTTTTACTAACAAATGCAGGAATTTGTTCTTTGAAGATAAAGCCTCCAGGGACAGTTTCCCAGGCCAAGCCTGGACCCAGGAAGAGTAACCACAGGGGAGATAAAGAAGTACTGTGTCAAGTTTCACACGGAATACAGGATTGTTTAGCAATTGTAGCAATGTTTAGAGAACCTTTGATGTGCCACCTTTAAGTATGCATTTTACTGTTACTTCGTATCAGTTCCAATACCTGACTCAATAGAAGCACATAGATTATCAATAAACCATACTTTGTTTCAACTCAAGGACTGGTTACTTTGAAATCTGCTTGCTTGACATTTTGGAACTGATCCATTACTAAGAGTTTATCTGCACCGGTAACTTTTAAGCCAGATGGCTGAAAAAGTGCCGGATAACAGAGAACCTACTGAAACTTTTGAAGGAGCAGGAGTAAAGACTCCTCCCTGGCACATCGTCGGGGCTCGAAGAATCGGGGGACATGGGTCCCCACTACACATCCAGGAGCTGTTCATCACCCCTCAGAAGTAGGAGCCATGCACCTCCACCACCCTGATGGATGAGGCGCCGGTGCGCCACGAGACCTTCCTGACGAGGCCCGTGAAAGGGGGGAAGAGCGGGAACCCCGGGGAACAAGGGGACGAATGCCCCATTCGAGATGATGACAAACGGGGAGGACCGAGTCCAGACAACGACTGCCGTGATGGGTCAGACTCGGAGGAGGAAGATGGGAGCCCCCCGAAAGAAATGGGCATCCTAAAGACTGTGAGGGGAGAGATGGCAGCCATGGCTCGAGAACTGCGGGACGAGATCCAAGCGAACGGCACTTTCATGGTGCGAGAGATGCAGAGGCAGATCAACCGGCTGTTACTGCACAATTTTGGAAGGGCCCCACAAGCTCCGCTGGCACCGCCAGCAGCGCCAGCGGTTCCGGTGGTTCCAGCCCCACCCGGGGCCCCAGCACCAGTGCCAGCACTCCCTGGGCCACAAGACTACAGGAGAGGCCGGGAGCTAGATGCCACCTTTGATGGTGACCCAGAAGAGGTGGAATATTTCACCATCGAAGCCAATAGCTACATGCATTATTGTGGGAACACAGTCCACTTGGCTGAAGTTGTCTGGGAACATCTCGACTCCAAGCTGAAGGGGGCTGCCAGACACTGGTACGTAAGCCTGTATGAGATGCGGGGCCCTGAACTCAATAGTGTGGCCGGGTTCCTACAGGCCCTACTAGTCCAGTATGAGGATCCCCTCCAAGAGACCCGGGCCATCACGGCTCTGCGAGACATGCACCAGGGGTCGAAATCGGTGCGCGAGTACACCGCTGACTTCAGGGCGCCAAAATTCAAGGTTGGAATGAGATGATAAATTTTTAAATTTTTATTTATATCCCCCCCTCCCCGCCTAGGCAGGCTCAGGACGGCTAACAACATTCAGATAAAACATTATACAATAAATACAGTGATTTTAAAACAGCATTAAAAGTTATACAGTAGTTATACATTTCTACAATTTGCAACTGCCCAACTCTTAGAGGAAAGCTAAAAGATCAGTGTTTGTCTCTGATCTCTCATTCATTGCATTTAATTTAGATCTCTGAAACCAGCTTAAACACAATCGCTCTCAATTTAGCCCACCTCCCAATGTTTCTGTGAAAAATGGAAAACACGTATACCTTGGAAAACAACATAACTGACTGCAGTTAGAGGGTATATGTCATTACAGAACCATGGTTCTTGAAGTCTTTTGCAATCCTCTGCACATTAAGGCGAGAACTAAAGTTGGCCCATAAAGGCTACCAGTTAGCCCTCCCTCTCTGATTGAACAGCAACTGCAGCCCCACATGGAAACAGTGAATGGAGGAGTGTGAATTAACCTTCACCTTGCAGCAGGATAAAAGCTAAAAAGGGAAAGGTGTGAGTGGCTGCTATGCAAGGAGCTGCATGGCTCTCCTACCCTCTTGGAACACGCCTCAAACCAGGATCAGGTCACAGGATGGCAATGAAGCAACCAATAAGTTTCTATCAGCGATGGTAGGAAATAACACACAAGGTGCCATGAGATTGGTGCTGCTATCACTGTGGTCACCAATGGGGGGATCTGCAAGAGTAGAACACATACTTGGTGCTCAGCTTTGGTTTGGTAGGGTGCTATCATTAGACAGAAGTTCTAGTCTTTTAGAAGTCCCGCTGATTGTCTGCATTGGGAAATCCTATCCGTTCATATGCAAAGATGAGAGGAAAGGAATTGAGGGAGAGGAGAAGGATTTGGACTCCTTGTAAGACTTTTGCCATGAAGTTCCCTTCCCATCCCTTCCTTGCTGGTCACCAATACGGCTTGCTGCAGGACAGAAATGATAAAGATCGAAGCCTACCAGTGGGGCCTGAATGCCAATCTCCTGGATCGGGCCCTTCAGCAAGCCCGCCCCACGACTCTAGTGGGATGGGTGCAACTAGCCGGTGCGGTGGAAACCAACATGAAGCGAGTGGCTCTCCAGCACCAACTGTAGCAAGGGAAAAAGGGGGGACGTAAGGCTTGGTCAGGGGGCAAAGTAGAGCCGAAGAAGGGATCGACCCCAGGGGGAACCGCCAAGCCCCCCATGGGTTGTAAGTGTTTTCGCTGTGGTGACCCGGGCCATTTGGCGGCCAACTGCCTGGAAAAACCTCGAGCCCCCCCTTACCCCGAAGCCAACAGCGACGGGGCCCAAGAAGGCGGCAACCAGGCCCAAAGAATCGAGTCGAGGAAGCACCGTGACATCGATGGTGCTAGATGAGGATACTATAATTTTGGACGACATGAGTGAGGAGTCGTGGGGAACCGAGCCGGCGGAAAACGGCACACTATGGGGTGCCGAGAGGCAGGTTGTGAATCTAACGGCACCATTATGGATGAGAATAACTGGATCCCTATTTTTTGTCCCACTGACTTTGCAAAATCAGAAGCTCAAACGCTTCATGCACGCCCGAGCCCTAATTGACTCTGGGTGCACACGAGAAATTATCACCTCAAAACTGGTGGCTGCTCTTGGACTAATCCGAAAGCCCCTGCCCCACCCAATCCAATTCGAACAAATGGACGGGTCCATAATGCGAAGAGACCTGTGTAGAAGAGGTTCAGGGCGTACCGGTAGGAATAGAGAACCATTGGGACATTGAGGTTTTCATGATCGCCCCCTCCTCCTTTTTTGATGTAGTACTGGGAGTCGGATGGTTAGCCAAGCACCAGCCGGAAATACAGTAGTGGGATCAAACCATAGACTTTACTGACAAAAGCGCATGCACCATCATTGGCTGGGGGACTGGGGACTTAATCCATCTCCCAGGAACGAAAGGATGTGTGTGTCCGTGGAAGAGGTTCAATCCATCTCCCGAGAGTATCGGGACTTGCACAGGGTGTTTAGTGAGGGAGGCGGCGAATGAGCTCCCCCCACACCGGAGCACCGACTGCGCCATTGAACTAATCCCTGGCCAGGAGCTACCTAAAGGCAAACTGTACTCTATCAGGTGGGCAGAAAAAGCGGAGCTAAGGAAATTCATAGACAAGAATTTAAAAAGGGGCTTAATTAGGCCGGCTACCGCACCGCACCCGTCCTGTTCTAGAAAAAGAAGGACGGGAGCCTTAGACTTTGCACTGACTTTCACAGGATAAATGGGATTTCGATGTCCAATGCCTACCCCATCCCCCTAATCAAAGACTTGTTAAGTACTTGTTAAGGTGTCGGAGGGGTCCATATTCACGAAACTGGACCTGAGAGACGCCTACTTTAGAGTACAAATCAAAGAAGGGGACGAGTGGAAGACCGCATTTAACACCCTGATGCGACAGTTTGAATACTTAGTGATGCCGTTTGGATTGCAGGGGGCCCCGAGAGATTCATGAATTTTATAAACGAGGTCTTAAAGGAGTACCTGTACAAAGGGGTAGTGGTGTACCTGGATGACATCATTATATTTAGAATAATTTGGAACCTCACTTCATTGCCACAGGGCAACCCAAAAGCTAAGGAATTGGAGATAGGCTGTGAGGCCTTTGCGAAGTTTTTTGCAGATAAGGTCCAATCGCTCCGCCACGACTGCCCCGCCAATTTAGATGCAGTGAGTGAACTTGAGGCCCAATGCGTGTCTTCTGATGTAATCTTGGACTGCTTCGACCCGCTCAGCTTGGAGGAAGTTGACAGAATTCTTGGCACTGCACGATCCACAACCTGTGACCTGGACCCATGCCCCTCCTGGTTAATTAAGGCCTGCCAGGAGGAATTGAAATGTCCTATACGGGACATTATAAATCGATCTCTTTCGGAGGGTGTTTTTCCAACATCCCTGAAGGAGGCAGTGGACCGCCCTCTCCTGAAAAAAGTTACATCAGACCCGTCCGTATTGGCACATTATCGGCCGGTCTCAAATTTGCCCTTTTTGGGCAAAATTATTGAGAGGGCTGTGGCGTCGCAGTTACAGGAATTTTTGGAGGACGCTTCCACCTTAGACCCATGCCAGTCCGGCTTTCGCCCGGGCCATGGGACGGAAACAGTCTTGGTCGCCCTCATAGATGACCTCCGATGGCAACTGGATCGGGGCGGCTCGGCGGTATTGCTGCTGCTTGACCTGTCGGCGGCGTTCGACATGGTCGACCATCGGCTGCTGACCCGCCGCCTCGCCGACGCAGGAATCCAGGGGCTAGCCTTAAGTGGCTCTCCTCCTTCCTTGAAAATCGGGGACAAAGGGTGGCAATTGGGGGGAAGCTGTCTCAGAGACACCCTCTTCACTGTGGGGTGCCTCAGGGAGCAGTTCTCTCCCCGATATTGTTTAATATCTTTATGCGCCCCCTTGCCCAGCTTGCACGGAGGTATGGGCTTGGTTGTCATCAGTACGCTGATGATACCCAGCTCTATCTATTGATGGAAGGCCGGACTGGCGATGTCCCTACAAATCTGGACCGGGCGTTACAAGCCGTGGCTAGCTGGCTCAGGCTGAGCGGGCTGAAGTTGAATCCAACGAAGACTGAGGTCCTTTGCGTGGGTCGGGGCGGACCGGGAGGGGAGATCATTCTGCCGGCTTTTGACGGTGCGCCACTGATACCAGTGCGCAGGGTCAAGAGCCTGGGGGTGCTACTGGAATCCTCGCTATCAATGGAGGCCCAGATAGCTGCCACTGCAAGATCCGCCTTCTTCTACCTTAAGAGGGCGAGGCAGTTGGCTCCCTTCTTGGAACACGACGACCTAGCAACTGTGATCCACGCAACGGTCACCTCAAGATTAGACTACTGCAATGCCCTCTACATGGGGCTGCCCTTGTGTCGAACGCGGAGACTTCAGGTAGTGCAGAATGCAGCGGCCAGGCTGTTGGTGGGACTACCTAGATGGGAACACGTGCGGCCTGTGCTGCGGGATCTGCATTGGCTACCGGTCGTCTACCGTGTTCGCTATAAGGTGCTGGTTATCACCTTTAAAGCCCTATATGGTCGAGGACCTGCCTACCTTAGGGACCGCCTCTCCCCATATATCCCCAGGAGAGCGTTGAGATCGAGCTCCCAAAACCTCCTACAAATCCCTGGGCCAAGAGAGGCCAGACTGAAGATAACACGGGAGCAAGCCTTTTCATTAATGGCCCCTCGTTGGTGGAACCAACTTCCAGAGGGGGTGCGAGCCCTGCAGGACCTGAACCAGTTCCGCAGGGCTTGCAAAACTTCTCTTTTTCAGCTCGCATTTGAATTAGGACCAGACCGAACTGATTAAATTATTGCAACTTTAGCCATCTTATGTATAATTGAAACTGATGTATGATACGATGTAACTGGGATTGATAGAATTTATAGCACCTATTTTTATTTATTTTAATTAATTTATGTAACTGTACCATATTTAAAGTATTGTTTATCTGTTTTAACTAAATCATGGCGCGCCATGTCTGTGAGCCGCCCTGAGCCCGCCTTTTGGCGGGGGAGGGCGGGATATAAGAATAAAATTTGATTTGATTGATTGATTGATATATATTCAAAAGATCTAGCTTCCCATGTACAACTGGTGAGGAAGGTGCTCGCTACCTTGTATGAACATAAACTGTATGCCGAACTGTTGAAGTGTGAGTTCCACCAAACAGAACTCGACTATCTGGGGTTTCGTGTCTCTGGGAAGGGGTTGGCGATGGACCCCGCCAAGATACAAGCAGTGTTGGATTGGGAACCCCCGAGGACACGTAGACAGCTACAATCTTTCATCGGGTTCGCCACTTTTTACAGGGGCTTAATTCAGGGGTTCGCCCAGGTGATGTTGCCCCTAACAGACTTGCTAAAGACTAAGGGGAAGGGGCCCAAAGCGAAAAAGGGGGGGGCAAAATTAGCTTGGACCCCCACTTGCCAAAAAGCCTTCAAATGGCTCAAATGCTTATTTACAAGTGAATCGGTTTTAGCCCACCCCGATGAGCTTAAACGCTTCGTGGTCCAATGTGACGCTTCCGACGTGGCTGTAGGAGCCATATTAATGCAGAAAGACTCAGAGGGGAGGTTGAGACGGTGCGCCTATATTTCTAAAAAATTCTCACAAGAACAGCGCAACTGGTTGGTGTGGGACAAAGAAGCATTTACAGTGACTTTTGCATTGAAAACATGGCGGTCCTGGCTAGAGGGAGCAAGGGTGCCGTTTGAGATCTGGACTGACCACAAGAACCTGGAAACGCTTACTGGGCGTAGGAAATTGACTGAAAAACAGATCCGGTGGGCTGGGTTCTTCGCAAAGTTTGACTTTACCCTCAAGCATATTCCCGGGTCGAAAAACTTTCTAGCTGATGCACTATCGAGGCTGCCCCAGCATGAGAGTCAAAAGGAGGAGGTGGTAGACTCTATCATTCCTCCTAGCACCATAGCGGGCGCTGTGACCACCCCGTCAGGAAAAAAGCATAAAGTGCCAGAACCATGGGGGGGCAACAGACTGATCGAGGAAACGGAGCGTGAGGGCGAAGGGAGGCCAGAAGGACTTACAAAAGGGGCAGGAGGGTTTTGTTATTATGATGAAAAACTGTATGTCCCCAAAACTCTGCACAGGGACGTTTTACAGAATTGCCACTGTAACAAACTATCGGGCCACTTCGGATATGTAAAAACCCTGCACTTAGTCAACAGGCAGTTCTGGGGGCCACACATGAAAAAGGACATTTCAGAATATGTGGCTACCTGTCCAGTGTGCATAATGGCAAAGAAAAGGGGGGGGGGGGAAGCCCCCAGATCTCCTACAACCAACTCCCACGGCCGAACGCCCTTGGTCGGGAGCCTTTATGGATTTCATAGTGGAATTACCGGTGTCCCAGGGATGGACTGTAATATTAGTAGTGGTGGACACCTTTTCAAAGCAAGCCCACTTCATCCCTTGCAAAAAATTGCCCACTGCAAAAAAGCTTAACTATTTATTTTTCCAACACATTGTTAAAGTACACTCATTCCCAGACAAGGTCATTAGCGACCGCGGGCCACAGTTCGTTGCCAACTTCTGGCGGGAGTTTTGCAAGCTAATGGGCATGAAGCAAGGGTGAAGCTCTGCCTATCACCCCCGGACGGACAGGCAGACGGAATGAGTGAATGCCCTTCTAGAACAATATTTACGGTGCTATGTTAACTACCAGCAATCTAACTGGGTGGAATTCCTGCCATTTGCGGAGTATGGGTACAACAATAGCCTCCACAGCTCCACCAAAACCACACCGTTTAAGATTGTAAATGGCTATGAGGGGAAGCCCTTCCCACTGTTACCCAGCAACAGTGGAGCCCAACCACCTACTTCTTGCCAACAGTGGTGGGAGACATTGGGAAAAGGGTGGGATGTGATCCAAGACAACCTGGAAATGGAAAAAAGGGATTACAAGGCACACTTTGATAAAAAGCACTCTCCGGAGTGGGAATTCAAAGTGGGAGAGACAGTGTTTTTATCCACCAAGAACTTGCCGTTACCACAAACATCTAAAAAGCTGGCCTATAAGTACCTGGGACCGTTCAAAATAAAACAGGTGATCAATAAAGTGACAGTGGAGCTAGAGTTGCCTAAACTGTTTAGTGAAATCCACCCTGTTTTCCATTGCAGCCTTCTTCGAAAAGATCCGGGGGCTACGAGCTGGCACCCCCGCCCTCCAGAGCCCAAACCTATTCAAGTGAGGGGTCAGAGTCACCATGAGGTCCAGGAAGTGTCGGATGCCAAGAAGAGGGGGGTGCTATGTTACTTAGTTCGTTAGAAATATTTTTCCACTAGCAGTGACGAATGGGTAAAATCCTCCGACCTTAGAGCCCCCCTCCTTCTCAAAAGATTTTACCTACTGCACCCAGACAAACCCCAAGCAAGAGCTTAGGGGGGGCAGTATGTCAAGCAATGTTTTATCTTTCTATATCCGCCTATGTTTATCTGAATATAACTGCCATGTTTTAAAATGTTACTAACCCTGAACTAAGCTGAGGCACATCAAAGTAGAGAATTGGCCGGCGCCTCTTTCGCTTTTACTAACAAATGTAGGAATTTGCTCTTTGAAGATAAAGCCTCCAGGGACAGTTTCCCAGGCCAAGCCTGGACCCAGGAAGAGTAACCACAGGGGAGATAAAGAAGTACTGTGTCAAGTTTCACATGTGAATACAGGATTGTTTAGCAATTGTGGCAATATTTAGAGAACCTTTGATGTGTCACCTTTAAGTATGCATTCTACTGTTACTTTGTATCAGTTCCAATACCTGACTCAATAAAAGCACATGGATTATCAATAAGCCATACTTTGTTTCAACTCAAGGACTGGTTACTTTGAAATCTGCTTGACACCCACGGGAGAAATACAAAGAAAGTCCCTTTAAGACCAATGAGTGCTAATGTTTTAAGCCTGTTTTAAGGGTTTTTTTTAAAAAAATTTGTGTTTGTCTGTGTCCTTTATAAAGTTTATATCTCTGCTACCTAATCTTAAATAGGTACATACGTGGCCTGGCTGGCATGACCTGGCCTGACAAGATCTCATTTATGTCAGATCCGGCCCTCATAACAAATGGGTTTGACACCCCTGCTATAGACCTTGTCAGGTAGTCAATACTGTTTGTCAGCCTCTCAGTGGCCAGTCCTACTCCATTCCCCTCTAAAACTGTTAACATCTCTTAGAGATGAGTCATCCCAAAATGAAGATAACTCATCTCCTGTTGGCTTTCCCCCAGGATTTAGTTTAAAAACTGCTCTGCCACCTTTTTGATTTTAAGAACCAGCAGCCTGATTCCTTCTTGGGACAAGTGGAGACCATCTCTTTGGTACAGGTCCCACTTGTTCCAAAAAGCATCCCAGTGCCTAATTTAATTTCCAATGTTAATTTCACCCTATTTTTTTTGCAGTTTTTTTTTAATTTTGTAATATAACTCATGTTATTTCTCCATCTTACATTCCTACAGTATCTTACATTCATATTACAGATCCATCAATTACCTCCCTCCCCCCTCCCAAATTGACCATTATAGAACTCATTTATATTTTCAACCACATGCACACCCTTTGGAGCCTGAGCCTTATTTCATTAATGGCCCCTCCTGTTTTTACCCATCCTATATATTTATACCACCTTTCCTTAATTTCTTCAATCTTATCCTCTCCTTGCTTTCCTTGTTTTAGCATTGATAATATATCTGACTGAATCCATTTGTATAAATAACTGTTCCATTTATCCAAAGTCCATTTTGTGGCATCTTTCCAACCAAATGCTATGGCAGCCTGGGCTGCCAAAATCATAGCCTTAAATATCTCCTGGAAAGGCTTATCCACTTTAGGGTTCCCCAATATTCCCATAAATAGCACCTTTCCCAAAAGTTTCACTTTAACTTTACACACTTCTTGCACTTTTCCCAAAATCTTCTGCCACAATTCAGCCACTTTTGAACACTCCCACCATAAATGCACATAATGTCCCCTCTCCTTTTTGCAATGCCAACAACTGGATCTCAATCCCTTAATTGTATATGCTAATTGAGCTGGTGTTCTATACAATTTCCAAATTAATTTCATTTCTAATTCTCTAAATTTTTCAAATTTGATATCATGAATATTTCTCATTACTTTATTTATCTCCTCTTCCAATAATACATCTTTCTCCCACTTTGACTGTATTATACTTATCATATGATCTTTGTTTTCCCTCATAATATTATATATCTTTCTTGTTAAACCTTTTCTGTCATCTTTCCTACTTCTATACAGTTCTTCCATCAGGGTATCATCCTTAAATATTCCAGAATATTTTTGTTGTTTCAACATACTATATAAATGATTAACACCTAATGAATATTGACTCCCTACTATTCTTAATAAATCTTGCCTTGGTATTAAAGTACCCTGGGTATCATACATATCTTTCACTTTCCTTATATCATTTTCCTTCAGTTTCTCCCAAAAGGTTCTCTCAATTTGTTTTGACTCCCTACTTAATGATTCTAATGGTGCCCATTTTGAAATTGTAGGCATCCACATCCCCTTCTTTTTTCCCCATATTTTTAATCCCACTTGTCTTGGTCCTATTGTATTTTTATGTCCCTTTTTATGTCTTGTGTAAATATGCCAAATCTACCTTCTCCTTTATTTATACTATCTTCCCATCTTGCCCATTTATCTCTGTTATTTCCATCCAGTTCCATCAACATTTTTATTTGGAATGCTTCATAATACGCTTCCAACTGTGGTACACCCCAACCTAGTTCTTCTTTTGAAGTATATATCACATGCTTTGAGACTCCAGCTTGTTTCTTTCCAAAAACTCAAAGTACCTTATCCCATATTGTCAGTTGTTTCTTGGGCACCCACTCTGGGAGTACCTGAAACAGATACATCAACTTTGGTATTATAAACATTTTAATTCCTTTTATTTTTCCTAATATACTCATATACTTGTCCTTCCATTGAATTAAAGTTTCTTCTATTTCCCCCCCCAAACTATTTTATAAGTTAATGTCTTTAACTTAACATTCCTTGTTATAATTACCCCTAAATATCTCAACTTTTTAACTCCTAATTTCATACCTGTTAACTCTGCTATTTCTTTTTGTTCCCTTATACTGAACATTATTTCTGATTTCTCAATGTTTAATCCCAGCCCTGAACATTCTTTAAAATCTTCCAAAATTATTATTAATTCTTTCATAGCCTCTAGGGGGTTCTCTAAAACTAACAATATATCATCTGCAAATAAATTCAGCTTAATTTCCTCCTTCCCTACCTTATATCCCTGTATTCTACTACTGTTCCTAATTCTATCAGCCAGAGGTTCCACAGCCATGACAAAAAGCATCGGTGATAGGGGGCAACCTTGCTTAAGCCCCCTCTGAACCATAACTTCCTTAGTATGTCCTTCATTTATTTTAACCACTGCTTTCCCATCCTTGTATATTTCTCTTATTGTATTCACAAACTGTCCCTCAAAACCAAATTTATGTATCTCTCTCGGCTTGGCTTCGCGAACGAAGATTTAAGAAGGGTGCAGTAGTCCACGTCTGCTGCAGGCTCGCTGGTGGCTGACAAGACCAATGCGGGACAGGCAGGTCCGGCCACAGTGGCTGCAGGGAAAAGTCTGATTTAGGGTTGGTGCTGTAGCAGTGCGATTCTTCCTCAATCTCCTTTTGTCCTCAAGACCAGCTATGCGTGCGTTCTCAAAAGAAGAAACAGCCTGGTGGATGGTGTGCCTCCATGCTTTGCGATCTAAGGCTAGGTCAGACCACTGGTGATGGTTGATGCGACAGGTGGCAAGGGATTTCTTCAAGGAGTCCTTGTACCTCTTCTTTGGTGCCCCTCTATTTCGATGGCCGGTGGAGAGTTCACCATACAGGGCAATCTTGGGAAGGCGGTGGTTTTCCATCCTAGAAATATGCCCTGCCCAGCGCAGCTGCGTCTTCAACAGCAGTGCCTCGATACTGGTAACCTCCGCCCGCTTGAGAACTTCAGTGTTGGTCACAAAGTCACTCCAGTGGATGTTGAGGATGGTGCGAAGGCAGCGCTGATGAAAGCGCTCAAGGAGTCGCAGGTGATGACGGTATAAAACCCACGATTCGGAGCCATAGATGAGGGTTGTCATCACAACCGCTTTGTAAACATTGATCTTTGTGCCTTTTTTCAGATGCTTGTTGCTCCACACTCTTTTGTGCAGTCGGCCAAAGGCACGGTTTGCCTTTGCCAGCCTGTTGTCAATCTCCTTGTCAATCTTAGCATCTGAGGAGATGATGCACCCCAGGTAGCTGAACTGCTGGACTGTCTTCAGAACTGATTCACCCACAGTGATGCAGGGGGGGTGATAATCTTCCTGGGGTGCAGGCTGGTGGAGAATTTCTGTCTTCTTCAGACTAACTTCTAGGCCGAATAGCTTGGCAGCCTCTGCAAAGCAGGACATCATATGCTGCAGAGCTGATACCGAGTGGGAGACGAGTGCAGCATCATCAGCAAACAGTAGCTCTCGGATGAGTTTTTCCATTGTCTTGGAGTGGGCCTTTAGTCGCCTCAGGTTGAACGGGCTGCCATCGGTGCGATAGCGGATGTAGACACCATCGTCATCATCTAGATCTACTGCGGCTCTTTGAAGCATCATGCTAAAGAAGATCGTAAAGAGAGTTGGCGCGAGAACGCAGCCTTGCTTTACACCTGTGCCTATTGGGAAGGTCTCCGAGAGGTCGTTGCAGTGTCTGACTTGGCCTCGCTGGTCTTCGTGTAGCTGGATGATCATGCTGAGGAACCTTGGGGGACATCCTAAACGTTCCAAGATTTGCCACAGGCCTTTCCTGCTAACGGTATCGAAAGCTTTGGTAAGGTCAACAAAAGTCACATACAGAGCCTTGTTCTGTTCCCTGCATTTCTCTTGGAGCTGCCTGAGAACAAATACCATGTCGGTGGTGCTCCTGTTAGCTCTGAAGCCGCACTGGCTCTCTGAGAGGAGTTCTTCTGCAATGGCGGGCACCAGTCTGTTCAGGAGTATTCTGGCAAGGATTTTGCCTGCGATGGAGAGCAGGGTTATCCCCCGGTAGTTGGAGCAGTCTGACTTTTCCCCTTTGTTCTTGTATAGGGTGATGATGATTGCATCGCGAAAGTCCTGTGGTAATTTGCCTTGTTCCCAGCAGGTGACAAGTACTTTGTGAAGTGAGCTATGTAGTACTGTGCCCCCATGCTTCCAGATCTCTGGTGGAATTCCATCAACTCCTGCTGCCTTGCCACTTTTCAGTTGCTTGATGGCTTTAACAGTCTCTTCTAGAGTGGGGATCTCATCCAACTCTGTTTTCACTGGTTGAAGTGGGGTGAGGTGAATTGCTGAATCTTGAACTACGCGGTTGGCACTGAAGAGAACCTGAAAATACTCTGACCACCGGTTCAATATGGATGCCTTGTCTGTGAGGAGCACTTGGCCGTCTGCACTATGCAAGGGACTCTGAGTCTGATATGATGGACCATATACTGCCTTCAGGGCTTCGTAGAACCCTCTTAAATCACCAGTGTCTGCACACAGCTGGGTTCTCTCAGCAAGCTTGGTCCCCCACTCGTTCTGAATGTCTCGAAGCTTGCGCTGGAGGTTGCTACATGCAGCGCGAAAGGTTGCTTTTTTCCCAGGACAGGAGGGCTGAGCAAGATGTGCTTGGTAGGCAGATCTCTTTTTCGCCAGTAAATCTTGGATCTCTTGATTGTTCTCATCAAACCAGTCCTTGTTCTTCCTTGTGGAGAACCCGAGGACTTCTTCAGAGATCTGCAGGACGGTAGTTTTTAGGTGTTCCCAGAGTGCTTCTGGAGAAGGGTCTGTGGGGCAACTGGGGTCCTCAATTCTTGACTGGAGTTTTGCCTGGAAGGCAGCTTTAACTTCGGCTGACTGGAGACTGCCAACCTGAAACTTCCTCCGAGGGATACCTCCTCTCCTGGGTGTGGGTTTAAAGTGAAGACGGAGATTGCTGCGTACAAGACGATGATCCGTATGACATTCTGCACTGGGCATTACTCGGGTGTGTAAGACATCTTGAAGGTCTCTCTGGCGCACCAGAATGTAGTCGATAAGGTGCCAGTGCTTGGACCGTGGGTGCATCCAGGTTGTCTTCAGACTGTTCTTCTGCTGGAAGATAGTGTTGGTGATAGTGAGCTGGTGCTCCATGCAGAATTCTAGCAGGAGGCGCCCGTTGTCATTGCAGTTGCCAATGCCGTGTTTGCCAAGTACTCCTTTCCAGGCTTCCAAGTCTTTACCTACTCTGGCATTGAAGTCGCCAAGGATGATCACCTTGTCCTCTGTAGGGGTCTTCCGTACGAGGTTGTGTAGATCAGCATAGAACTTGTTCTTTTCTGCAGGATCTGCTTGAAGGGTTGGGGCATACACACTGAAGAGTGTTGCATGCTGCTTGTTTTGAAGTGGGAGGCGCATGGACATGATGCGATCTGAGTGACCTGTTGGCAGGTTTTCGAGTTTGGAGGCAATGGAGTTCCTGACCATGAAGCCAACGCCAGAAAGGCGGCTCTCAGCCTTTGACTTACCTGACCAGTAGAGGGTATAGCCAGCACCGTGTTCTTGAAGACTACCTTCCTCAGGGAAATGGACCTCACTGAGAGCTGCTATGTCGATATTCAACCTGAGAAGTTCGTGGGCAACTAGAGCAGAGCGTCGTTCAGGGCGACCACTGTCTACTGTGTCAAGCATGGTTCTGATGTTCCAACATGCAAGCTTTAGTCTTTGCACACTTTGTGAGGCAGGTGCATGCCTTTTCTTTGTTGTTATTTTTTGACCGCAAGTAAGGATGCCCATTGACCGCGGCTAGCCAACTGGGGTGGAGGAGACGAGCTTTGTTTAGGCCACCTTTTCTAGGCCCCTCTCCGTGTGGAGCAAGCAGTGCTGTCCCTAGATAACGCTGCTTGGTCGTTCAGGGTGCTGCCGAAAAATGCTTTCGTCTCCGGGTTAGCATCAGGCGACCAATACCCTGAACCGCCTACATGCAGGATCGGGACTGCGGCTTCCAGTGGCACCTTCCACCTGCCGTTTCGCCCCTTGCCCATCGCTGCAGGACTTGATGCGTTGTGGGTTGTGTATGTGGATATGCCCTTCAGGCCTGCGCAGAGGAATTTTTTAGGTGAAGCCCAGTGTGCGCGGTACTGGCTCCACCCTTTCACCTGGGGGTCATCTGCCATGGCCCAGTAAGCCGGGACGCCGGCAGCAAGTCCTCCAGGTGGTAGGTGTTACATTAACGAGCTCTATCTGCCCGGGTTTGATGTTAGAGTTTTCCTTCTCTTAGGCTGGCAAGGTTGGTGGGCCCAGCCTGCCCATCCGGTTATACCGCCGGACAATTCGGTCGCACCATGACGTAGCAAACTCTGTGAAAAACGGGGGGGACCAGCGAGAAGGTGTTGCTACGGATGCAGTAATGCAGGAGAGGGGGGGTGGGGGGGGTGGACTCCCTCTGGGTATCCTACCCCCCCCCCCAGGGAAAGTGTATGCGCAATACATAGCCTCTCCTCTCCCGGTGTAGTGAATGCCGCGTGGTCACTGTCTGGCTATGCCTGGCAGATGGTCACTGCAATGGCCTCTCCTGCATTATGTATCACTTTAAACATATATCCAAGTATCAAAAGCTTTATATACATCCAATTTTAATAAGACAATTTTTTTCTTATTATTCCCACGGTATAAAGCATTTATCACATTTCTGATAGGGTGCCCTATATACCTCTCTTTCACGAATCCATATTGGTCTTCTCCTATTAACTTTGGTAATACCTTCTTTAATCTATTTGCTAGAACCTTTGCAAAAATTTTATAATCTTGGTTTGCCAAACTTATTGGTCTATAAGAATTCAGATCTTCTGGATCCCTTTGTTGTTTTTGGATTGTAATAATCTCTGTCTTCCTCCAGGAGTCTGGGGCTTTCCCTTCATTCAAAATTTTATTAAACAACCTTTGCAATTCCGGGGCTATCAAATTTCTGCTTACTCTCTCCCTGCTCAACTCATCTGTTTATTCCCTTGTTCCAGACATCTTGTCTCTGTAGCAGGGCCCTCTACCTCGCAGAACTACCTAAGAACCTGACTTTAACTTGCCCCTCTGAACCCCACTTATCACATTAAAAAATACCTGATCAGAACTTTACTCAGTCGGTATCAGCTTCTAAATTCCTGGCAACAGAAGACGTTTTCTTAACTCAAGAGTCTGGGAAACTGCCAAACTGCAGGACAAACAGTTGCCCCAACAGCTGTGGCCATCATAATGCATCACAAATAATGAAATAAACCAGTCAAGTTGATTTAAAATGCAATCTAGAGATTTTTATCAGGGCCTTCTAAAGCCAATCACTCGCCTTACTTTGAAAAAAAAAAAATGTGAACATGTAATTATCCAAGTGGCTGAGAGGCCTTAAAGGCAACATGTGGACCTGGGCGCATAAACTTCTTGCTCTTTCTTTCTCTGTTCTTCAAACATGTCCCAGAAAAAATATATATATATATCCAATTCTGAACAATGATCACAGAGTTCAGATTTTTTTTTTAAAAAAAAATCTGCACAATAGGGCACATGAACCCCACATCTCTGTGTACATGTGTGCATAGAGCCAGTTTGGTGTAGTGGTTAAGTGTGTGCACTCTTATCTGGGAGATTCCCCACTCCTCCACTTGCACCTGCTGGAATGGCCTTGGGTCAGCCATAGCTGTTGCAGGAGTTGTCCTTGAAAGGGCAGCTGCTGTAAGAGCCCTCTCAGCCCCACCCACCTCACAGGGTGTCTGTTGTGGGGGGAGAAGATATAGGACAGGGGTGGCCAACAGTAGCTCTCCAGATGTTTTTTTGCCTACAACTCCCATCAGCCACAGCCAGCATGGCCATTGGCTGGGGCTGATGGGAATTGTAGGCAAAAAACATTTGGAGAGCTACCGTTGGGCACACCTTTTCCCAAGGAAGCAATCTTGATAAAGTTTATTTCAATAAAGCTCTACGCACTAGCCATAGCATTAGACATAGCAACAGATATGTTTGGGGTGAAGTCCTGGGAAACAGAGGGAGTGTCAAGATAGCCTGATTCTGCTCAAAGGCTGATGGGTCCAGCCTGTCAGAACAGGCCTGGTTAAAATCATCCTGGACCAAATGCTGCTAGTTTATTTCCCTGTAATGACCCCTCTCTCCTTTATGACTGGCAACTGTCGTGAATCAAGCAAATTGTTCCTTCTCAGACAGTGGTGTGAGGGAGTGAAAGCCTTCCAAGGAAAGCAAGGCCAAATGGTGTGATAACTGGCCTGGGAATGTATCTTTGTAGTTACGTGTGAATGTTCCCCCACTACCCTCCCCGTAGGAATTTCTTTGAAGTGTATCTTATAACTCCTGTATAAATGTATTGGTTTCATTCCACTCAAGCTATCGGCAAGTCCCCAGTCCCCCCTGGCCCCCGGGATGGAGGACGAGGAAGGGAGCTGGACACCACTTTTGATGGGGTCCCGGAATAAGTGGAATACTTCACAATCCAAGCCAACAGCTACATGCACTACTGGGGCAACACATTCCCAGATGAGTTCAGTCGAGTGGACTATCTGGGATCGAAGCTGAAGGGAGCCGCGAAGAGATGGTACGTGAGTCTGTACGAAGCCATGAGCCTGGAACTGGGCTATGGGGTGACGTTCCTTCAGGCTCTTTTGGCTCAGTACGAAGACCCCCTCCAGGAGACCCGGGCGTTGGCCCTGAGAGACATGCAGCAGGGGCAAAAGTCGATCCGTGAATATGCGGCAGACTTTCGGGCCAACGCAGCAAAGGTGAGAGGGTGGAGCAAGCTGATGAAAATCGAACACTTCACCTGGGGCTTAAACGCAGGCATTCTGAACCGAGCCCTCACCCAGGCCAGACCCACCACGCTGGTGGGCTGGATTCAACTAGCAGGGGAGGTGGAGATCAACATGAAGCGTGTGGCCATGCAACGCCAGCAGCAGAGCGGAACAGGAGGTTGAGACCCGAAAATGACCCCAAAAGCAGAGGTAAAGAAACCTGCGGGGGGAAGCAGCGGAGGGAAGCCGACGGGGCCACGCAAGTGCTTCCGATGTGGAGACCCAAGTCACCTGGCGAGCAGTTGCCCAACCCCCCCGTGGGCTCCACCATCAGCCCCCAAGCAAAGCACACCGATGCCGAAAAAGACACCGGGCCACCCTAAGGATGTGGCAAAAGGCACGGTAGTGACCCTCGAGGAGGTGGAAGAAGATCCATTCTGGCGGATGAGCTGAGCAAACTAGCGTGGATGGAGGAGCTGGCGGGAAACGAGAATGACCTGCTCTGAAGGGTGCCAACCAGCGGGTCATGGAGGAACCGGCACCGCTGACGGTGAGAGTTACCGGATCATTATATTTTGTCCCAGTGAGACTGTTGAACCCCAAGCTTAAGCGGTTCATGCAAGTGAGGGCACTCATTGACTCTGGGTGCAATCGGGAACTAATCACCCCCAAGTTGGTAGAGGCCCTGGGGCTAACCACCACAGCCCTCCCTGGTCCGATGCAGTTCGAGCAAATGGACAGGTCGGTGATGCAAGGGGAACCTTGCACCAGAGAAACCCAACTCGTGCTTGTGGGGATTGAGGAGCACTGGGATCAGGAAACATTTGTAATAGCCCCCTCCTGCTCCTATACAGTGGTACCTGTCAGACACTGGAAAGTTAACATGATATAATATGATGCTGGGTCTGAAATGTGATGAACTGCTTAGCTTAACCGACTCCATTTTCTAACACATGTCACTAACCCCAAGTAGAAACCTTGCATATCAAAGCAGAAGTAAAGTTGCTACTAACACTGGTGTGAATTCCTGTCCATGATACTAACAAAGGCAACCTCCCTTTGAAGATAAAATGCCTCAGGGAAGGCCGGTTGAGCCGTCCCTGTGAGAATGGGAACCGCAACGAGATAAGAGAAAACTACCGTGTGAAATGTATCACTCTATTGTGGGAATGTAGATTTGTTTAGAAACCTTTGATGTACAACTCGTTAAAATATCTGTGCTTTTAGGGAAAAGTATCAGTTCCAATCTTTTGCTGCGCTCAGAAACTATGAACTATCAAATAAAGGCTTTACATTGTAACAAATGGAGTTTGCTTAATTTGAAGTTCCATTGTCTGACAGTACTGGGGGTTGGGTGGCTGGCCTGGCACGAGCCCCGCATCCGGTGGGGAGACCAGACTATAAAATTTATAGATCCATTATGCAAAACCCACTTGTGGAATTGCGAATGGGGGACACAAGCCCCAATATCAATAGGGAGGGTCTGCCTAACCCTGGAGGAGGTCCCCGAAGTGCCGAAGGCCTACCGGGTCTTAATGGGGGTGTTCAGTGAACAGAACGCGAATGAGCTCCCGCCCCACCGGAATACGGACTGCGCAATAGAACTGATACCGGGTCAGAAGCTACCAAAAGCCAAGCTGTACTCCATGGGGTGGGCAGAGAAAGCGGAACTCCACAAGTTCCTAGACCAGAACTTGAAGCGGGGCTTCATCAGACCGGCGACGGCACCTCATGCCGCACCGGTCCTGTTTAGGAAAAAGGACGGCTCCCTTAGGCTTTGCACAGACTTTCGCGGGATAAATGCGATTTCTACGTCTAACGCCTATCCCATCCCCCTCATCAAGGACCTATTAAGCACGGTGTCTGGGGGGGAAATTTTCACAAAACTGGACTTACGAGATGCGTACTTCCGAGTACGCATAAAGGAGGGGGATGAGTGGAAGACGGCATTTAACACCCCTATGGGATAGTTCGAATACTTGGTGATGCCGTTCGGGCTACAAGGGGCCCCCGGGGTGTTCATGAACTTTATAAATGTTGTGTTGCGGGACTTTTTGTTCAAGGGGGTGGTGGTGTACCTGGATGACATTATTTATTCGCAAGATGAAAAATCCCATGTGACGTTAGTGCGGAAGGTATTAAGCACTCTGTTAAAACACAAACTGTACGCTATACTGTCTAAATGTGAGTTCCACAAGACGGAACTAGATTATCTGGGGTTTAGAGTCTCCGCGAAGGGATTGGCAATGGACCCGGCAAAAGTACAAGCCGTATTAGATTGGGCTCCCCTGATGACACGTAGACAGCTCCAATCGTTCCTCGGGTTTGCAAATTTCTACACAACCTTTATACCAGGGTTTGCCCAAATAATGCTCCCCTTGACAGAGTTGTTAAAAAACAAAGGGGAAGGGGCCAGAGGCCAAACGACCGGGCGCCCGCCTAATTTGGACATCAAAGTGTCAAACGGCGTTTGGCAAACTAAAGTGGCTGTTTACGAGTGAGCCGGTCCTGACCCACCCCAATGAATTAAGACCCTTCATTGTGCAATTTGACGCCTCCAACGTGACCGTAGGAGCCATTCTGATGCAGAAGGATGAGGAAGGGGGTCTAAAACCATGCACCTATATATCTAAGAAATTCACTAATGAGCAGAGAAACTGGTCGGTATGGGACAAGGAGGCTTTTGCAGTAACTTTTGCATTAAAAACTTGGAGGTCCTGGTTGGAGGGGGTGAAGGTACCGTTCGAGATCTGGACCGACCACAAAAATGTTGAGGCCCTCACGGGAAGGAGAAAAGTGAGTGAAAAGCAAATCCGGTGGGCGGGATTCTTCTCTAAGTTCGACTTTGTGCTTAAGCATATTCCCGGCACAAAGAATTTCTTGGCTGATGCCCTATCCTGACTGCCTCAGCACAATAGCCAAAAAGAGGAAGTAGTAGATTCCCTGATTCCGCCTTCCCAAGTGGCCACAGTCGTCACTACCCGCTCACAAAAGAAACGTAAGCTAGAAGGGTGGGGAACAGAGAAAATGGTTGCAGAGACTGAAAAAGAGGGAGAAGTCCAACGAGGGGAGATTCAGAAAAGAGAGGATGGGCTGTGGTACAAAGGGGAAAAGGTCTATGTTCCAAAAAGCATGAGAAAAGAAGTGTTACAGTTCTGCCATTCAAATAAGCTGGCTGGGCACTTTGGGTATGTGAAAACGCTCCACCTGATCAGTAGACAATTTTGGCGGCTGTCTCTAAAAAGGGATGTGTCGGAATTTGTCTCTTCCTGTCCAATTTGTATCATGGCCAAAAGAAGGGGGGGAAGCCTCCCGGACTTCTCAAACCATTGGAAACAGCTACCAGGCCCTGGTCAGTAGTCTCCTTGGACCTCATAGTAGAGCTACCGCCATCTCATGGCAAAACTAATACTGGTGGTAGTAGATATTTTTTCAAAGCAAGCTTACTTTATTCCATGCGCCCAACTCCCCAACGCTAAAAGACTAGCATATTTGTTCTTTAACCACGTGGTTAAACTACACTCATTCCCGGACAAGGTAATTAGTGACCGGGGCCCGCAATTCGTTGCCAACTTTTGGCGGGACTTCTATAAATTAATGGAGATGGAGCAGGGGTTGAGTTCCGCGTACCACCCCCAGACAGACGGACAGACGGAACGTGTGAACGGCCTATTAGAACAATATTTAAGGTGCTACATCAACCACCAACAGTCCAATTGGGTTGATCTGCTCCCTTTTGCTGAGTACGGATACAACAACAGCGTACACAGCTCCACCAAAGTCTCTCCATTTCAGACTGTAAGTGGCTATGAAGGCAAGCTGATCCCCTTACTGCCGGGGGGCGGGGACCCCGCCATGCAACCTAGCTCTTTTGAAGAGTGGTGGGACACTCTGAGTAAAAGTTGGAATGAAATCCAGGAAAATTTGGAAAGTGCCAAGGAAACATACAAAAAGCAATATGATAAGTCCCATGTGCCAGCCTCGGACTTCAAGGTGGGAGACTCAGTGTTTGTATCCACTAAAAACTTGCCTATCAATCAGCCCTCTAAGAAATTGGCATATCAGTATCTGGTGTCACGGGCTGGGGCCAGGCCAGGCGAAGTCCAGGGGCAGTCCAAGGTCTGTAGCTGGGTAGCAAGGAGGGTCCAAAGCGCCAAAACCGAACCACAGTCCAGGTATCGTAGGTCAGAGGTTCAGAAGCCGAAGTCAGGGGGTCCAGAAGTCAATGCCAGAGTCAGGGGGTCCAGAAGCCGAAGTGGATGCTAGAACGTCAGGTAAGTGACTAGTTGCTTCCACAAAGCCTTCTCTCAAAGCCCACAGCTATATAGCCCTCTGCTGTCTGTGGCCCATTTGGGCTAATTGCTGACTCAGAGGACAGCCAGGATCCTGCTGAGACTCAAGCACCCTCACTCCTAGAAGGGCCAGAATCCTTTCAAAACTCAGGGCTTAGGGAGCGTCTTGCTCGTGAGCGTGCCGCCCTCCTCCGATCCCTGAGGTCCTGACGAAGGCGGTCACGCACACGAGCCACCAGAGAGGGGAGGCAGGGGGGCTTGGATCTTCTCCAGCAGGAGGCAGGGGCACTGGTGCAGGTGGCAGGGGCACAGTTTCTTCTGCAGGCTCGGCTTCTTCTGCAGGGCCCCCAGCACCCATGACATCTGGGGCCTTTCAAAATTAAAAGAGTGATAAACCGGGTCACAGTGGAGCTGAAACTGCCTAAAATGTTTAGTAAAGTACACCCCGTCTTTCATTGCAGTCTGCTCCATCGAGATCCTGGCCATTCTCCTTGGCATTCTCGAACAACAGTGCCGCAACCTATTCAGATTGGGAATCAGAATCATCACGAGGTTCAGGAGATCCTGGACTCAAGGATTAGACACGGGAAATTATATTATCTGATTAAGTGGAAACATTTCCCTTCCAGTGAAAATGAATGGGTTGCAGAAAAAGATGTACTAGCTAATGATCTGATTAATAAGTTCCACAAAAAACACCCCTTGAAACCGAGGGGCTCCGCTTGAGGGGGGCAGTATGTCAAGATAGCCTGATTCTGCTCAAAGGCTGATGGGTCCAGCCTGTCAGAACAGGCCTGGTTAAAATCATCCTGGACCAAATGCTGCTAGTTTATTTCCCTGTAATGACCCCTCTCTCCTTTATGACTGGCAACTGTTGTGAATCAAGTAAATTGTTCCTTCTCAGACAGTGGTGTGAGGGAGTGAAAGCCTTCCAAGGAAAGCAAGGCCAAACGGTGTGATAACTGGCCTGGGAATGTATCTTTGTAGTCACATGTGAATGTTCCCCCACTACCCTCCCCATAGGAATTTCTTTGAAGTGTATCTTATAACTCCTGTATCAATGTATTGGTTTCATTCCACTCAAGCTATCAGCCTGAACCACAGTAACGGTTAATCAATAAATGAAGTCTTTGTATCAACGTTGACTCCTTGTTGAATCTGTCTACTTGACAGGGAGAGGGAGATGATACATTCTCAGCATGCAAGAGAAAATGCGTTCACAGTGCTGAGATACATTTCAACATTAACCTCATAATGACAAGGCACTTGGACAGATCCCAGAGTTCAGATTTTTTTTTTAAATCTGCACAATATAGGGCACATGAAGCCCACATTTCTGTTTATGTGTGCACGTAAATATAAGGGAATGCCCATATTTGTAGAAAAATCCCAGAGCAGTAAGAAAAATCTGGAAAGTGGAGGGGGGGGATTTAAAACAGAGAATGCCAATCAAGATCTCAGGAGAAACCATGCAAGATCACAGATGGCATCCTCAAGTTGCCAAGTGCCCCTGACAAGGAAAAAGAACAGATGGTAGGGTTGGAGCAACCCAGAGAAGGTGATGGCAGTTGAGTGGAAGCTTCAGTAAGCAACGACAGAGATGGTGAGTGAAAGAAGCAGTCAGTTCTTATCTCAAGACAGGGTGGTGTGGCGGATTTTTTTAAAAAAGGACTGGGCAGAGACACAGAGGATAAGGCACGCAAAGCTATTAGCCACCATGGCTGGTGAGTGGTAGGCCAAGTAGGTGGTCGTCTAGGGCGCCCCTCTCCCCACGTGCAGTGTGTATGCTCCTTGGAGCCTCCCTTCCCCAATGGAAAACAGGCTCCATTGAGTGCAGAACCTGCCCAGCCGGTTTTGCATTCCCCGGGTCTGTTACAGACCTGGGAAATTCGAAAGCGAACAGTGCCTGCGTAGTGCACTCCTCAGAGCCCGGCAGGGATAAATTAACCAACTGTAAAAGCTGAAGAAGAGCCAATTACAGTTTCTAAAAATTGGCTCCAGTTGAAGTTGTCTGCTGCCACTCATCCTTCCTATCTACTTTAACAGAGCCGTGGGGTGGGAGCCATAGCTCATTGGTAGAGCATCTTTCTCGCCTGCACAAGGTCTTGCCCCTGGCACCTCCAGTTAAAAGGATCAAGCAGCATTCTTACAATTTTTATTGCTTAATCTCACTTTAAAAAAATTTAAAATAAAAAACTGTAAATTCAAAATATAAATAGTTTCAAGTTCCTTCATTTCTTCTGCCATTCTCTGGTTTTTTTTAAAAAAATTTTTTTGGGGGGGACACTAGTGGACAGCTCATCTAGGGCACAAAAACCCTAGCACCGGCCCTGTTAGTCACAATGGTGATATGGAACCAGATGCTACACCCCCAGTTGCTATGAAGAAGATATTAGATTTATATCCCGCCCTTCACTCTGAATCTCAGAGTGGCTTGCAATCTCCTTTGCCTTCCTCCCCCACAACAGACACCCTGTGAGGTAGGTGGGGCTGAGAGAGCTCTCCTAGAAGCTGCCCTTTCAAGGACAAGCTCTGCGAAAGTTATGGCCAACTGGGGAAGGCAAGGGCAAACCATCCCATAAAAAGTCTGTCATGAAAACGTTGTGATGCAACATCATCCCAGAGTCGGAAACGACTGGTGCTTGCACAGAGGAAAATTCACCTTTCTGAATTTTCTGCATTGTGTGGGGGATTGGACTGGATGACCCTGGAGGTCCCTTCCAACTCTATGATATGGATGGCCACTGGGGGAGGGGCAAGATTTGATTTTTCTGGGTGTGCGTGCAAGCTCTGTTAATTCAAGAAAGGTTGAGCAGATTAGTGTCACTATTTACCACAAGGATTCTGCACACACTCGAAACAGTAGATTCATTTCAGTCTGGCATGACCTGAAATGCTATCCTCTCCTCTGAGAGCCAGTTTGGTGTAATGATTAAGTGCATGGACTCTTATCTGGGAGAACTGGATTTGATTCCCCACTCCTCCACTTGCAGCTGCTGGAATGGCCTTTAACACAAACTTAAACACTAACTTTAACATGAACCTAACAGTGACGCGAACTGTAACCCTAACCCTATTGGTCCATTAGCTGTAATGATTCCCATACGCTAAAATGGAGCGTGGAAGAACATTCATAATTCTTCCGCATCAACAGTGTATCTTTCAGTAAGACAGACAAAAATACATCTTACCCAACCCTAAACATAAACCTAACTTTAATCTGAAACTAATTGTGACTCAAACCGTAACCATAACTTTAACCCCATGGTCCCTTTCACTGTAATGATTCCCAAAAGTAACAATAGGCTTCCTGTGAGCGCAGCAACAGAAGCATTTGAAAAGTCTCCAAAATAACACTTCAGGGTTGCTTAAACCCTCCAAACAACAGATTTTTAGACACCGCTGGATTGCTATAGTCCCTCAGTGCACAAGAGGTCCTCTATCCCCACAGGAGTGGGCTACCTTTTAGAGCAGTGCCAAAAGCTTCCTCAGCAGGGGATTCCAATGTTCTCCTGAAATCAAACGTTTTAAAACGTCTGATTTTTGGAGACCGTTGGATTGTTTCGGTCAGTGGGCTCACAGGAGCACCTCTATCCTTGCTAAGGTGAGCTGCCATGCACTGTAGATTCTCATTCACTGTAATGACTTCCAAAGGCTCTAATGGAAAATAGAAAAATATCCAAAATTTCTTCCCATCAAGAGAATACTTATCAATATGATATGAAAGATACTTCTTACCCAATCCTAAACCTAACCCTAACTTAACCCGAACCTAACAGCGACGTGAACCGTAACCCTAACTTTAACTCTAACCCTATTGTTCCATTCACTGTAATGATTAACATATGCTAAAAAGGAATGTGGAAGAACATTCATAATCCTTCCCCATCAAAAGAATATCTTTCAGTAAGATAGACAAAAATACGTCTTACCCAACCCTAAACATAAACTTTAATCTGAAACTAACTGTGACTCGAACCGTAACCCCAACTTTAACCCTATGGGCCCTTTCTAATGATTCCCATAAGCAACAATGGGCTTCCTGTGAGCGCAGCAACAGAAGCATTTGAAAAGTCTCCAAAATAATACTTCAGGGTTGCTTAAACCCTTCAAACAACAGATTTTTAGACACTGCTGGATTGCTATAATCCCTCAGTGTGTCAAGCATGCGGGTTCAATGACGAGTCGATACAAAGACTACGTTTATTGACAGACCGATACTTTAGCCGAAGCCATTTCTTGAGAGTAATGAAACTGATACATTGATACAATACTTTTAAGGCATGCTTCAAAGGGATTCCAAGGGAGGGGGCTGCGGAGAAGCGTTCACACCTAAACTATAAGTCCGTCTACTTTCCCAGGATGTTTATCAGAACTTTGCCCTTGCTTCTGCCAGATGTCTTATCCTCCCTCCGGAGAATATATGGGAAGGTGCTGATTACTTTGTTCCCTTCACACTACTCTAACCCTTAAAATGTCAGATTTTTGGAGACCGTTGGATTGTTTCGGTTGGTGGGCGCACAGGAGCACCTCCATCCTTGCTGAGGTGTGCTGCCATGCACTGTAGATTCTCATTCACTGTAATGACTTCCATAGGCTCTAATGGAAAATAGAAAAATATCCAAAATATCTCCCCATCAAGAGGATACCTATCAATATGATATGAAAGATACTCCTTTCCCAACCCGAAACTTAACTCTAACTTTAACACGAACCTAACAGTGACGCCAACCGTAACCCTAACCCTAACTCTAACCCTATTGGTCCATTCACTGTAATGTTTCTCATACACTAAAATGGAGCGTGGAAGAACATTCATAATTCTTCCCCATCAACAGTATATCTTTCAGTAAGACAGACAAAAATACGTCTTACCCAACCCTAAACATAAACCTAACTTTAATCTGAAACTAACTGTGACTCGAACTGTAACCCTAAGTTTAACCCTATGGGCCCTTTCTGTGTAATGATTCCCATAAGCAACAATGGGCTTCCTGTGAGCGCAGCAACAGAACCATTTGAAAGGTCTCCAAAGGTCTTCAGGGTTGAAGCCGGTGCAGGGTTCCTCCTTACTTTCATAGCTCTTGTAGGAGCTGGATTTACTAATCTTGGTGCCAAGGCAAAAAGAGATGCATAATGATTAGGGTTGCCAGGTCTGTGCTGGAAAATATTTTGAGACTTTGGGGATGGGTCCAGAAGAGGGCATGGTTTGCAGAGGGGAGGGGGCTCAGCATGGTACAATGCCATAGAGTTTACCCTTCAAAGCAGCCATTTTCTCCAGCTGTAAAAAGTAGATCTCCAGGCCCCACCTGTAGGCTGGCAACCGTAATAATGATGCAAACGATGGTCAGTGATTTTTATGATACATTTGTGTTTCTCTCACTGGTGCCAAAAAACAATTCCCTAACCTTTCCCTATGGTGGTCTTAGGGGGACTGTTACTCTCAGCTTGTTTTTTTAAAAAGTCTTCTTCTAAAACAGTCGTAAACCGCATCCATATGTATTTTATCTTTCTGTATAAAGAAAGCATTAAGAGTTTTAATAAAAAGATGTGTGCAATATTTGTTCATGTCTTGCAGCTCTCAAACATCCGATGTTTATTCTATGTGGCTTTTATATTAAGAACATAAGGGAAGCCATGTTTGATCAGGCCAACGGCCCATTCAGTCGAACACTGTATCACACAGTGGCCAATACACACACACACACACACACACACACACACTGTGGCTAATAGCCACTGATGGACCTCTGCTCCATATTTTTATCCAATTCCCTCTTGAAGCTGGCTATGCTTGTAGCCGCCACCACCTCCTGTGGCAGTGAATTCCACATGTTAATCACCCTTTGGGTGAAGAAGTAAGCAAGTTGGGCCACTCCTAGACTGGAGACGTGGAAACATATCCTATTTGAAAAGGGTTAAAATTCCACCCAATGTGGAAGTACAGATAGTGGAGGTTTTCACCCCTCTGAACTTGAAGGAACCAAACCTTAGGTTTGCCCCAACCTGAGATTTATAGTGGGGCTGAGAGGAATATGATTTCACAACTCTGTGTGGCAAGATCTTAGCTGCTTTTTTAAGGATTTTCACCCCACAAGCAGAAAATGGGAGCAGAAGACAGTGGCTGAGGCAGCAGTACAGATGTGTGAATGAGTCACACAATTGTCACGATCCATTGCCATTTCTTATTGTCTGGTGTAATGTATTCTGAACTGTAAGGAGGAATGGGAGGAGGGGATGTAATGTGCCGGATTGCTTTTGCTTTGCTTTCTTTTGTAGCTTCCCGAAGTAACCATTTCCACCTTGCAGACGGGTACCCAAGATCATGTTATCTGTTTGCAAAGACTGTTTCACTATTCTCTGTTAGCTACAAGAGAAAAAGTGCTGGGAAAATATTCATATTAAATGTATGGGCTTTTCGCATTGTATTTTAGGCAGGCTGTTCAACGGCCATTGATAAGGTATATATAAGGTGCACTACCTCACAGGCACCCTTTAGTTCTGACACTACCGTGTATGCTACTGTCCTGTCTATCAGTAAAGACAACTGTCTGAGTATACTGGAGGCCTTCTTTAATTGACGATAGTCCCAGAAGAAGAATTACAGATTTATACCCCTTCCCTTCTCTCTGAATCAGAGTCTAAGAGCGGCTTACAATCTTCTCCCCTCACAACAGACACCCTGTGAGGTGGGTGGGGGAGGGGAATCAGACTCAGAGTGGCTCACAATCTCCTATATATTCTCCCCCCACAACAGACACCCCATGAGGTGGGTGGGGGAGGGGAATCAGAGACTCAGAGCGGCTCACGATCTCCTATATCTTCTTCCCCCACAACAGACACCCTGGGAGGTGGGTGGGGATGAGAGGGCTCTCACAGCAGCTGCCCTTTCCAGGACAACTCCTATGAAAGCTATGACTGACCCACAGCTGATTCCAGCAGGTGCAAGTGGAGGAGTGGGGAATCAAACCCGGTTTTCCCAGATAAGAGTCCGCGCACTTAACCACTACACCAAACTGTCTCCAGAACGGGTGGAAGGGGTGAAAATTACCAAGAACCAGTACAGCGTGGGATTTCCCCCCACCCCCCATCTTCCTAGCCACTGTTCACCTCCCCACACCTGAAGACTTCCCCTGCCTCTCTCCTTCTGTTCTGCTCTTGGTATTGAGCCCCATCCAGAGAGGCTACAAGCCGGCCCCTTCTTTCGGCTCGCCTTTAAAACCAACTGCAAAAACAAATTCGCACATCGGTGGTTCTTTCTGCAACATAAATTAATGAAGGAGTCCTTGATGAACTCCAGAAAGCAAAACATAAGTGGCTGCGATAGAAAGAAGGAGTAGAACAACTTGACAATTTATTTTGCACGCTGTTATCTTGAAAGACTGATTAGAGAAAATTACCACAATAGGAAACGCAGACTTTTGAGAGTGAGATCCTTTATCAAGACAAGCTCAATGCTGACCCGGGTCTTAGTCTTTGAATCCTTTTGAGTGATTCAGACAGTCTAATTGGAATCTCTCAGTCTCAGGTATTTGTTCGGGGTTATATGCAAGCTCTTTCTGAATCCCCTATCAGTTCTGGCTTCACCAAAAAAAACCCACCCTGTAACATTTCAGCTATGTAGCAATTAAATGGGAACTGGTGCATAGCTTGTGTTTGATCATAGAGAAAGAGAAAAATGTCTCAGTGAGAAGTTACAGAAAATGAACATCAATTTGGACCTCATGGTACAAGCAGCATATAGGCACAGTGTGGTAAATTCAGCAGGGATTTGTACAGAAGATCTGTTCAAAACACTACCTGAGACCTGCATCACTGAAGTATTTTAGCACACCTGTTTGTAGCCCAGGGTTGTCAAACATGCAGCTCCTGAGGCCCCTGAGCAACTGTCATCTGCTTCCTTCTCCCCCTCTCTTGCTTCCTTCTGCATCACAGCTTGCTTTGCAAGGCTTGCTCAATAGCACAGGAGCTACAGGGGAAAGCCTCTATTTTCTCCATTGGTCAAGGGGCCTCTGCCTCTTGATCCTCTGGGGAGGGAGGGAAAGAGCCAGAGCTTCCTTTGCCCAGTTCCCTGGATCCCATGGGAGAAATGCAAAGAAAGCACCTTTAAGACCAACGAGTGCTAGTGTTTTAAGCATGTTTTATTTTAAGTTAAAAAAAATTCTTTAATCGTATTAAAAAGTTTCTATCTCCGCTACCTAATTTTAAATAAGTACACACACAGCCCCAGTTGCTAAAAATACAAAGTGGGAAAATAGAACTGAAAACTGCAGAAGAGTTGAGTTACAAATATGATTGGTTTCAAATGCAACAAATAAAAAGTCTGGTGGAGAATGATATTAAAGCTGAAGGAATAAGGAAAGAGCAAACAGAAATGGAAAGAGTTCTGCTTGGAGATAATGAGAAATTAATTTCAAAAGTATACAAACTACTTTTACAATGGTCTACAGAAGATGAAGTAGTGAAATCGCAAATGATAAAATGGGCAATCAATGTAAACAAAGAAATAAAGATGGAATCTTGGGAATATCTATGGAAGAACTCTATGAAACTCACAGCATGTCATAGTATTAAAGAGAACTGTTTTAATGTATAGATGGTATATGACTCCAAAAAAATTAGCAAAGATGAATAATAAGATGCCAGATAGGTGTTGGAAATGCAAAAAACATGAAGGTTCTTTCTACCATATGTGGTGGACTTGTGAAAAGGCTAAAATGTTTTGGCAGATGATTCAGCAAGAGATTTCTAAAATTTTGGGATATGAATTTAATAAAGAGGCAGAGACTTTTTTGCTGGGATTACAAATGGAAAAATTTCCAAAAGAAGATAGAACTTTAATATGGTACTTGCTCTCAGCTGCTAGGACATTATATGCGCAGCTGTGGAAGCAAGAAAAAATACCAGAAAAATGGGATTGGATTACAAGTTATCTTATGGAGTGAAATGGACAAATTAACAAGAAAACTAAGAGACTATGATTTGGAACTTTTTAAGTTGGACTGGAAAAAATTCAGAAGATACGTAGAGAAAGAGTGGAAAATAAAAGGACATTGGGCAATCTTTGATGAGGATTAAGACGTTTAAAATAAGAATAAGAATATAACCAATGGGGGGGTGTCTTTTTGTCTTTTCTTAATAGCTAAGGGTACCTTTAATACCTGTTTATTTTTTAAAAAATAACACTGGCGGGGGTCAAGTAACGGAGGGAGGGGAGGGGAAAGTAAGATATGGGGTAGAAAAATTTTTCTTTTATCTTAAGTTCTTTATAAGTTGTAGATATAGTTCTGCTACCATATGTTACTAATAAAATTGTTTACCACTTAAAAAAGTACACACACAGCCCGGCCCAACACAGCCTGGCCTGAGAAGATCTCATTTATGTCAGATCCAGCCCTCGTAACAAATGAGTCTGACACCCTTGTGTAGCCTCTTGGGACTCCAGGCTATGGTGGAGGTGGCTACAAGGACATTTGCCATGTCTGTCGGCTGAGGGCCTGGAGACAGGCCCACAGCTGGAGTGGGGCCCCTGGGCCATGGCCCCAGCACTCGCCACCCTGACTTCCAAGTTCTCATGCTCCTCCTTGTCGCTACCACCGCTGGCTGCCCTCTCTTGCAAGACGCTTCCTGCTTCCAGCCCTACGGCCCTCTCTTCCCCAAGCCTCTGAGGTGTGCCGAGTGCTGCTGCGTCCTCCAATCCACTGCCTCCTCCGCCGCTCTCTTCCCTAAACCAGCTCAGCCCTTCTCTTCCCTGAGCCTCTGGAATCAATCTTTAAAATAATCCCAATGTCTGCATTGGGGGTGGGGGTGGGCAGGGCTCTTTTTCTAGCAGGAGCTCCTCTGCGTATTAGGCCACGCCCCCTGATGCGCCAATCCTCCTGGAGCTTACAGGAGGCCCTGCACGAAGAGCCCTCTAAGCTCTTGGAGGACTGGCTACATAAGGGGGCATGGCCTAATATGCAAAGAAGCTCCTGCTAGAAAAAGAGCTCTGGGGGTGGGGATGACAGACTCTAGGGGGGACCTGGAGATCTATTGGAATCAATCTTTAAAATAAGCCCAGTGTCAGCATTTGGCGGTGGGAGGGAGGGATGCATTTGATGGCTCAGTTCCCCCTCTCCTCAATTAAAACATTCTGTAGGTGTAATTTTCTTCCTTTGATTTGTCTGCTTATTCATTCATTATTATTTAAATAAAGTATAATAAGCATAAGTGGTGCCCATTCCTTCCAAAATGTGATCCACTAACCAAAAAAAAAAATCTTTGCTACGGCCCTGCCTGGAGACACTGACCAATTTCGCACTAGACTTTTAATCCTGGTTTAGCCCTGTCCCAAAGGTGACATTCTACACTAGAATCATAGAATCACATAGTCATAGAGCTGGTATCTCTGATTCTAGTGTAGAATGTCAGTTTGGGAACAGAGTTAAACCAGGATTAAAGGTTTAGTGTGAAATTGGTCACTGTTTTGTGCCTCTGTAATTCCAAAGTTATAATGGGCAACAGAGAGGTTTCCAACGCATACAACCGGCAAACCATATATTAAGAGATGCTTGTGTGATTTGCTTTTCAAAGTACTATGGCAGAGGGGAGGCAAAGCTGACACATGGATACCTCAAAGGGCTTTTTTTGGTAGCAGGAACTCCTTTGCACATTGAGCCACACTCCCCCGATGTATCCAATCCTCCTGGAGCTTACAGTAGGCCCTGTAAGAAGAGGCCTGTAAACTCTTGGAAGACTGGCTACATCAAGGGTGTGTGGCCTAATATGCAAAGGAATTCCTGCTACCAAAAAAGCCCTGGATACCTGCCTCGGTGCCTCTGAATACAGTAAGTTAGCAAGTCTCTCTCGGCTTGGCTTCGCGAACGAAGATTTAAGAAGGGAGAGACTTGCTAACTTACTGGATACCTGCCTCGGTGCCTCTGAATACAGTAAGTTAGCAAGTAAATAAATAAATAAAGGTTTGTCAGTTCATGTGTCACACTGAGCCAAAGCCAGCCTGAATTGGATGTGGGCCTGTAAACCCACAATTCGTGTTGTGGACCGAGAGCAAACCAATCCAGCTAATCACACCAGATGACAGCAGAACTTCTAAGGCCAGTCTCTGCCTTTGAAATGCATCTCCGACGGTACCCATAAGAAGCATCCGAGTACCACTGGAAATTGGATTCCTTATGAGCATTTTTAAAGAAAATTTCCTCCACTGCTCACTAGTTGCCTTTCAATGATAACACGCCGGAGAGATGACTTTAAAAAAATTGGTAGCATACGCTTATCTTTATGGCTTAACTTGGTGAAATGAAGGAAGCGCCAGATTTTCAATTTATAAATATTTATAATAAGGACACATTTTTTTTTATGTTTAATTAGCCCAACTGTTAGGGACACTTCTAAGTGAGAAATGTAACTCAGCACTTCACACCAGATGTAGATTCTGCAGCTTGGGTTTTAGATCTGCGGCTTAAAAAATGAATGAGGAACTGAAATCAAACATATCACACAACATTTTTGATCATATGGCGTTACAAAAGAGAGTAACGCTGATTAGACTTAGCAGCAAAGAAAAAGGCGTTTCTGAACTTCAATGAAGAGCCCATACAATACACATAATCTTAGATCAGGGGTGGCCAAACTGTGGTCCGGGAGCCACATGTGGCTCTTTCACACATCTTGTGCGGCTCTTGAAGCCTCCCTGTACCATTGGCCAGCTTGGAAAAGGCATTGCTCTCTTTAAATCGCTTCTCCAAGGCAAGCAAAAGTTAAAGTTAAAGCTGCTTTCTTTACACCTCCCTCCGTAATCTATCTATCTATCTATCTATCTATCTATCTATCTATCTATCTATCTATCTATCTATCTATCTATCTATCTATCTATCTATCTATCCATCCATCCATCCATCTATCTATCGCTCTCTCTCCCTGGAGAACCAGTTTGGTGCAGTGGTTAAGTGCATGGACTTTTATCTGGGAGAACCAGGTTTGATTCCCCACTCCACCACTTACAGCTGCTGGAATCGCCTTGGGTCAGCCATCGCTCTGGCAGAGGTTGCCTTTGAAAGGGCAACTGCTGTGAGAGTCCTCTTAGCCCCACCAACCTTACAGGGTGTCTGTTGTGGGGGAGGAAGATAAAGGAGATTGTGAGCCACTCTGAGATTCGGAGTGGAGGGCGAGATATAAATATCATCTTCTTCTTCTTCTTTTCCCTCCTGTTTTGTGTCTCTCAAACATCTAATGTTTATTTTATGTGGCTCTTACATTAAGCAAGTTTAGCCACCCCTTCCAACCCTCCCATCTTGTGGCTCTTACATTAACCAAGTTTGGCCACCCCTGCTCCATTTCAAAGGGCTACCTGGAGCAACCAAAGGTATCCGTTTTCTTCTCCATTTCTCATTCTGTGGGCTCAGATGGCTACTGACCTTCAGCTTAGCCAGAATGGAATCACAAGCCCACAGCCAGATGTCTTGGCAGCCTTTACACAAGTGACTCCTATTGTAAACACCTTCTTTCCCCACCATTCCAAACTCTCCTGGATTGTGCTCAAATTACTGTACTAACATGAGCAAAGGAGGGAAAAATCGAGACCGACAGACCCAGAGGGTAATGAATAATCTTTCATTAAAGAAAAGCAGTCTAATTTTCTCAGCTTGGATTTGGAAGACCAGAATGAATATTAAGTGCTTCAGAAGCTTAACCTTCTTAAATGACAAGAGCCGGATAAATAAAAGCAAACACCCCCCCCCCCAAACTATATATTAAAATGTATGAAGCGGTCTGAGATTTCATTATTTATATTAGATCTTCAGTTTCATAACCAAGGATGCACTGAAATTTTTTTATTTGTGGGGAAGGTATAGAGAAATAGGTCACTGAACACCTTTGCAGTGGTTCTGCAATATATGTAATATTGTACTGTATCGACAACAACCTGTAAGCACGCAGAAAGGTTCTTCAAGCAATTTTTCTTAAAGGGAGGAGATAAGAAAATGGAATGGCTCTGTTACTACAGAAACTGAGCCATGAGATTTAACAGTTTTTTGGGGTTTTTTTAAAGACCTGGGATTATTTCATCACACTCTTAGCTACGCCTTTATATGGGTGAACTGCTGAGTGGGTCTGTTCTTTTTTTTGGTTCATTTGTTTAATTAATACAGACATCTGACTGAACAGATACTGGAACACCAGAATCTCATTTTGTGCAACAATCCGGTTGCTTCTATTTCTCTCTCCCTCTGTCCTGGAACTGCCTCCCAGTGTGCTTGTGTGACACCATCTCCCCTACCCACTGCAAACCCCTTCCCCAAATCCTGTTTCTCCTTGGGCACACCCACCCACCCACTCACACACTCTCTCCCCTATGGAAACTAAGAATGAATGCATTTCCTCCCCCTCATGGCTTTATTTTTTTTGTGGCAGGAACTCCTTTGCATGTCAGGCCACACCCCCTGATGTAGCCAATCCTCCTGGAGCTTACAGTAGGCTCTATACTAAGAGCCCTGTAAGCTCTCGGAGGATTGGCAACATCAGAGGGGTGCGGCCTAATATGCAAAAGAGTTCCTGGTACAGGAAAAGCCCTGCTCCTTCTCCTTTCTCCCCATTTCTAGGTGTTTCCCTTCCCTTTCAACACCATTTAGACTGCAAGCCCTTTTGGGGCACAGCCAGCTTTCTCGGACCCTGTAAAGCATTGGCCACTTGGCTGTGATCCTTGTACCTTATTCTGAACAATGGCCCCAGTTTGCAGATCTAACAAAATAACAACATACCTTACAGACTGCTGGGCTCTCCCACTTGAGAGTAGACTGATTATCCTTTTGATTGTCTCTGGCTTTAAACTGGCCTCCCTTTGGGCCGTCTTCTACTGTCCAACCTTGCCAGAAGACCTGCCTCCCAAAACCTGTTGCCTGTGAGGCCGCCTACAGAGATGAGACAACTACAGACAGGGCATCTTTGGTGGTGTCACCTCGCCTTTGGAATGCCCCCCCCCTGCTGGGCTGTCTCTTGGGTGTCAGGCCAACCTACTTCTTTTTTTACATGGCTGTTTGATGGTTTGTTTTGGGGATGCTGTTTTTAATGGGTGGTTTGCTTATGTTGCTTGTGTAAAACCATAATAGAAGAAATGTCAGGGTGAAACGATACCACCAAAACATTTATTATAGGGAAAAAATTGGGTGATGGGAAAAACCTTGGGGCCTCTACTTCTAGACAATCTATGATGAAAAATATAAGTGTGCACACAGAAACTTTAATATTCCAAAGCCCCTACCTTTAGACAGACTGCAATAATAATAATAATATGACATTGAATTTATATTCCGCCCTCCACTCAAGAGTCTCAGAGCGGCTCACAATCCCCTTTATCTTCCTCCCCCACAACAGACACCCTGTGGGGTGGGTGGGGCTGAGAGAGCTCTCTCAGAAGCTGCCCTTTCAAGGACAACTCTGCGAGAGCTATGGCTGACCCAAGGCCATTCCAGCAGCTGCAAGTGGAGGAGTGGGGAATCAAACCCGGATTTCCCAGATAAGAGTCCGCACACCTAACCACTATAGACAATTCCCTAATCCCACCCCCAGCTCTTTTCTGTAGTTACAGTGCCAGAAAATCATGTGGGAGGCCCAGATTTAAATTCCTCACAGTGCCATGGATGCTTACTGGGTGGCCTTGGGCCAGTCACACCATCTCAGCCTAACCTACCCTGAAACCGGGGGGGGGGGGGGGCTGGAGAACCACATGAGCTGCTTTGGGTCCCCAGTAAGGTAAATAAATATATATCTGCCTAATCAATGAGCACTTCACACATCTGACGATGTGAGGGCCAATTCCAAAAAGATGATCATAGAATCATAGAGTCGGAAGGGACCTCCAGGATCATCTAGTCCAACCCCCTGCACAATGCAGGAAACTCACAAACACCTCCCCCTAAATTCACAGGATCCGCATTGCTGTCACAGGACAGCCATCTAGCCTCTGTTTAAAAACCTCCGAGGAAGGAGAGCCTAGCACCTACTGAGGAAGCCTGTTCCACTGAGGAACCTCTTTAATAGTCAGCAAGTTCTTCCTAATGCTGAGCCGGAAACTCTTTTGATTTAATTTCAACCCATTGGTTCTGGTCCTACCTTCCAGGGCCACAGAAAACAATTCCACACCATCCTCTATATGACAGCCCTTCACATATTTGAAGATGGCGATCATATCACCTCTCAGCTGCCTCCTCTCCAGTCTAAACATCCCCAGCTCCTTCAACTTTTCCTCATAGGACGGTCTCCAGACCCCTCATCATCTTCGTCGCCCTCCTCTGGACCCGTTCCAGCTTGTCTAGATTCTTATTAAAATGTGTTGCCCAAAACTGAACACAATACTCCAGGTGAGGTCTTACCAGAGCAGAGTAAAAGTGATGCCAGAAGGAATTCTGCTAATCTGGAGAGTGCTGCTGAACTTCTGTTTTATTTTTGTTGCTAGGGAGGAGGGAGGGTCAGGAGGAAGTGTATGGGTGACAACACAAGTGAAGCAGATTCTTCTTCTTCCCCGCTCGAGGGAAATCATTCCCCAAAGCAGCAGGACATTCTGGCTCCTTTACCTCCAAGCGTTTTTCAATCTTTGGCCAACGGCAGGGCTGTTACCAGTCGAAACTGCACGTATAGTTTTTTCACAAGAAAAGAGTTCCTGGCACACAGGAAATTAGCAAGTTGTGGAGACACAGAACAAAGTAGGAGTCCAGTAGCATCTTAAAGACCAACAAAGTTTCCAGGGTTCTCCTATGGGGCCCCGTGGCACAGGGTGGTAAAGCTGCAGTACTGCAGTCAGAGCCCTCTGCTCACGACCTGAGTTCGATCTCAGTGGAAGCAAGGTAGCCGGCTCCAGGTTGACTCAGCCTTCCATCCTTCCGAGGTTGGTAAAATGAGTACCCAGCTTGCTGGGGGGAAAGCGTAGATGACTGGGGAAGGCAATGGCAAACCACCGCATAAAAAGTCTGCCGTGAAAACGTGAAAGCAACGGCACCCCAGAGTCAGAAACGACTGGTGCTTGCACAGGGGATTACCTTTACCTTTAAGTTTTCAGGCCTTGAATTCAGCAGGAGCTCACAGGAACACAGCTCCTGAACCTTTCTGAGGGTTCCCCCTCTTCCCCCCCACCTACCTTGTCCACTGAATAGTAGGTGCAGCTGCGTAACAATCCCTGGTTGAGCTCCACCACCTATTTTTCTACAGAATGACCCCTGCATGCAGACTTCATCAGACAACGGAATGGGGGACAGTGAGCAGAGATACATATAGCTGGTGGACAGGGGTTAAGAATGGTCAAGAATGCAAAGTGGTACAAAGTTAGAATCCAATGGCAATTGGATCCAATGCCACTGGATTCTTACTTTGTACCACTTTGCATTCTTGAGCATTCTTAACCCCTGCCCACCAGCTATATGTAGCTTTCCTCACTGTACCCCATTTCACTGTCTGATGAAGTCTGCATGCATACAAAAGCTTACATTCTGAATACAACTTCATTGGTCTTAAAAAGTGCTACTGGAATCCTGCTGTGTTCTATTGCTTCAGACCAACACAGCTGCCCACCTGGATCTATATCATAGAGAAAATTACTAGGTGAGATCCTGACATACTGATTTGCTGGGCACATTTTTCTGTAGGGAGACCCTCCACCGGTCTGAAGCGGTACAGCCAGGGCTTTTTTTGTAGCAGGAACTCCTTTGCATATAAGGCCACACCCCCCTTATGTAGCCAATCCCACAAGAGCTTACAGGGCTCTTAGTACAGGACCTACTGTAAGCTCTTGGAGGATTGGCTACATCAGGGGTGTGTGGCCTAATATGCAAAGGAGTTCCTGCTACAAAAAAAGCCATGGGGACAGCCCAGATATGACCTCACCAAAATGAGGAAAGGGGCTGTACCTGCTTTGCGGAATTTGTCCAGCAACTCCTGCCGGACCGACTTCTCCAGGTTGAAGTAGTCGTTGTCTTCGTCAGGCGCCTGGAGGAACAAAGGGATGTGCTGGAACACCACAGCGTGTTTGCATGCTCTCTTTTCTGCCAGGGCCAGCTGCTTGTCCAGCCATGAGTCCTGAGCCTGCTTCTGTTCCGGGCATTTCGAGTGATCAAAGTAGAGCTGAGAATTGAGGACAAGGAAGAAGACGCCCCCTGCCCAGAAGGAGAAGTAATCATCTCCCCACTGCTGGCAATAATCGTCAATCGTTTCTGGAGTGGGCGAGTTCCCGAGGTCGTGGTTGCCGCTGACGAACACCGTGGGGATGTCACGGCTGAGGCCCTTCAGAACAGTTTTCAAGTCACGGGTCTGCGCCTCTCGCCAAGGAGTCCCTGCAAATCACAACGATTAAGGCATTATTTCTGGGACTTTCGCTGCTTCTGGCTGGCTGGCAATCTTCTGACACCTGCCATGCTCATTATGCAAAGGACTTGATCGCAAAGCCAAAACGAAATAAGATCATCTCAGAACGTTACAATTCGGCAACGACGAGAAGAAGCACATTATTTGGAAATGGGTTTTAATGCGGCGGGGTCTGCCTCCTCCCAGGAGGGAAACTGCAATAAAACTAGTGCCTTCTCCAAGCTGCCTTGTTAAGGTGATGTTGGTACAAACTTTAAACTGAATTTTGTAGCAACAGCCCTGACCTAGATAGCCCAGGTGAGCCCAATCTCAGATCTTGGAAACTAAGCAAGGTTGGTCTTGGCTGGTACTTGGATAGGGGACCTCCAGAGGAATACCAGAGGTGGGAGGCAGGGGCAGGCTTTATTCAGCCACCTCTCTGAATGTCCTCCAAGCCCCCAGCAGGGGTCCGTCACCAGGTCACCATACCTTCCAGGTGCACAGACACATATGTACACACTCACACATGCACATATATAAAAAAAGTCCTTTTAGCACTACTCTGGCTTTGTATCTCTCAACACCACAGCTTGCACCTGACCTGGATAACCCAGGCTAGCTTAATCTTGTAAGATCTTGGAAACTAAGTCAGGTTGGTGCTGGCTAATATTTGGATGGGTGACCTCCAAGGAATACCAGGGTCGTGACACAAGTGCACATAAAAATACAAGGGAGGGAGGGAGGAATCTGTGGCATAAAAGACTGTAGTTCAGAGAAGAGTCTTGCACAGCTGGAGAGAAAAGACAGAGCACACAGACAAGGTCCACCACCTCCTCATCCAGCATATTCAAGGAAACAGAGTCTAGCAGAGCAAGGAGAAGAGACAAAGCTTAGCTATATCCCTTACCAGCTGCTTTTCCATTTGCAAGAATGTTTTTTTGCCTGTATGGGAACACAAGCGAGTCCCCATCTGTCATCTCAAGCAGTGCCGATACAGGCTGGCCAACTCAATTAGAACCAGACCCATCCTGTTTTGAACCACAGGAGAACACTCAATACTTTCTAAGCCTCTCCCTGCTTCCTCCCAGAAGAATCCAACCTGAACTAACAGGCTTCCCTTGACATGTTCTGGCTGCCACAGTCATCGAAGGCCATGCGTGGCCAACTGTGCTTCCCTCGAAGTCCTATTAAGGAGTGTATTGAGGTGGGGGAATAGATACAAGGAACGAAGAAACCTCATGTGGTCCGTGGAGTCCGAAACCTTCTCTCATCTCTGCCAGAACATCTGCTGCTTAAGAAATAATCTCCCTTCTTTGGTGCAAAAAGAGGGAGAGAGAACAAAACTCAAGGCCAGAACTGGCCTGCTTTTCTGGCTGTCAGCAGAAGCAGCATCCACAGATTATTCCCCCCGAGCGCTAATCCATTTGCTAATAATCCAGTTTTTAACTGACCTTGGCCACGCGGCAGAGGGCATGCGCGCAGGGGGGGAAATGCATTCATAATGCATTAGCTACAGATACCTTATGGAGCCGTGCCTATCTCTGGGAGGGGGTGCGCTGGCGTTTTAATAAAAAGGGGGACTTGCCCTGAATGGACAAGTATGTTCTTCCTGTCGGAAACCGATGCCCACCTCCTCCACAGCGTTCAAGGATAAAGGTGCGCAGTGGCGGGTGTTAATGCTGCAGTTCATGTGAATTATTTTGTTGAGAACTTCAACCCAGGCAGCAAATCAGCATTAGGCCGCTACTACGGTGGGGAGGACGCTCATTTTAAGGGCCAATCAGCAAATCTTTGGAGGGGGGTGTGTGATTTCCATCAGAGGGCTGCCCTCCTGGCTCAGGCCGATGGCCTTTAAATCAGTGGTTTGAAACTGCGGACTGGTTTTGTGGAAGACAATTTTTCCATGGACCAGGGGCGGGGATGGCGATGGTTTCGGGATGATACAATTGTACACTTTATTTTTGTGTGGTGGTGAAGTGTGAGGACTCTTATCTGGGAGAACCGGGCTTGATTCCCCACTCCTCCACTTGCAGCTGTTGGAATGGCCTTGGGTCAGCTATAGCTCTTGCAGAGTTGTCCTGGAAAGGGCAGCTTCCGGGAGAGCTCTCTCAGCCCCACACACCGCACAGGGTGTCTGTTGTGGGGGAGGAAGGTAAAGGAGATTGTGAGCTGCTCTGACATTCAGAGTGGAGGGCAGGATATAAATCCAGTGTCGTCTTATTATTATTATTACTACATTGTAATATATAATGAAATAATTATACAACTCACGGACCAGTTGCTAACAGGCCACAGACCGGTACTGGCCCAGGGATTGGGGATCCCTGCTCTGAATCCACCATCCTATTTCACACAGCGGGCCAGCCAGAGAAGGCAGGAAGGCTTGTGGTCTTCCCTTTGTTGACCTCAGGACTGGTATTCAAAGGGCTCTGAACATGGAACTTCCAATTTGTCAGCATGGCTAAGTATCAGTGGGACTGTTCTCCATGAAGCTGTCTAACCCCTTGGCGGGCGTATGAAGAAGAACCAGGCCTCATTTGGGGCAGAAGCTCACAGGAGCGGAGGCCAGGAAGCTCTAAATTTTATTGTGCTCTTTCTTACACCCCCCCCCCGCCCCAAAAATACTTGCTTCTGAGCTCCAGGGGTCGTTTTGTAGAAAAATAGGTGGTGGAACTCATTAGCATACCCTTTCAGTATATGCTGCCTCCCCTCACCAGCTAAAACAAACCTGACGCAAGAAAGGAGAGCCCTGGGTGAGCGAGGCTTGCTTGGGCTGGCTAGAGATCCAGCAATGATATCACATGGAAATCATGTAATCCCATTGGGAATGTTGCACAGCAATGCTCTGGTTTGAGGGCAAAACTCTACGGTAAAATTGCGCCCTCAAATTGTAAAGTTTTGCCCCCGAATCGGAGTGTCACAGTGCGACATCCCTTCTTTGTGATGTCATCACGCTGGGGGCATTGCTATGTGCAGTGTCACTGTTTGGAAATGAAAGAAACCCTACACACTTCCCTTCTATTTATTTATTCCTTGATGTACTAGTTGTCCTTGGTCAGGGATGATTAGATAGATAGATAGATAGATAGATAGATAGATAGATAGATAGATAGATAGATAGATAGATAGATAGATAGATAGATAGATAGAAAGAAGACTGCAGATTTATAAGATAATAAGATAAGATAAATTTATTTTTATATCCCGCCCTCCCCCGCCAATGGCAGGCTCAGGGCGGCTCACAGACATACCTCGCCCTTCTCTCTGAATCAGAGTCTTAGAGTGGTTCACAATCTCCTTTATCTTCCTCTCCCACAACAGACACCCTGTGAGGTGGGTGGGGCTGAGAGGGCTCTCACAGCAGCTGCCCTTTAAAGGACAACTCCTGTGAGAGCTATGGTTGACCCAAGGCCATTCCAGCAGCTGCAAGTGGAGGAGTGGGGAATCAAACCCAGTTCTCCCAGATAACAGACCGCACACTTAATCACTACACCAAACTGGCTCTCCATTTCCACTAGATAGATAGACAGACAGACAAACAGATAGACAGCCAAAGCTTTTTTTGAGCAGGAATACACAAGAATGCAGTTCTGGCTGTCTTGGTGTCAGGCCAAATATCCAAATGAATTCCTACTGGGCTTTTGTTACACAAAAAGCCCTGTGTGGAACAATGGTAATATCAGGGTGTGTGGCCTAATATCCAAATGAGTTCCTGCTGAGCTTTTTCTACGTAAAAGCCCAGTTTGGAACAATGGTGATGTCAGTGGGGTGTGGTCTAACATGCAAATTAGTTCCTACTGGGCTTTTTGTCAAGTCTGGCTATAACTCTGGCTCAAATACAGAGCATGCTGGGTAGAACCAAAGTGTAACCAAATGCTGCTAGCAAACCCTCTCCTGTTTCCCCCTCCCAGTAGAAAATATTCCTGCTTTGAAATGGTGATGTGTGAAAAGTCTTATCTGAGCCTTCTCAGCCCAGGCTCAGGGGAGAGGAAAGAGCCTGGGAGCATCAAGGCCAACTGGGTCTCTAATCAACATGAGAATGTATTTGTAACATCTATGTGTGAATGTCCTCTGCACAATTCCCCCCCCCCCGTAGGAATCCCTTTGAAGTATACCTTATATGCAATGTATCTTCTGTATGTCCTTTAGTCTTTTCAAGCCTTGGCTTAGGCCACAAGTATTCAGTACCAATAAAATAGTTTCTTTGTACCTACATCAACTCATCATTGAATCTGCAGACTTGACATTTTGAAAAGACTCCCTTTTTTGGAGGTCAACCGCCCTGGCAACTTTGTAACCTGATGGCCGAAAAGATTCCAAGAGACGGAGAACTCCCCAACTTGGAGGAAGAGCCGGTGGCACCTTGGCACGTCCTAGATGCCAGGCGAGCCGCGGTTTCCCCTCCATAGTTACAGCTTGTGGTCACCCCCCGGCACTGGCAGCCGCGGACCTCAACCACCACTATGGACGAGGCACCCGCTCGCAGGGAAGCGATCATGACTCACCACATGAGGAGAGTGCGGATGACCAAAACGGAGCCCGACAACCCGGGCACCCGAGAGCCGGGCGAGGCTGATGCCACTCTCAATGTCCGAGAGCCAGAGGAAAACCCCGAAGGTGAAGAGAAAGGGGGAGAAGAGCCGCTGCCGAAGGACATGCACGAGGAAGACGGCCGCATGTTTCGGGCCTTGGTCCAAAAAGAAGTGGATGGGGCGATTAAGGGCCTGAAGGACGATATGCAGGCTATGACCGCCCAGATCTCCCACGCCCTGGGGTTAGCTGGGCCACGGAGACCCCCTCAACCTCCACCAGCTCGACCACCCACAGCCCCGCCACAAGCACCAGCGGCGCCGCGAGTAGCGGGCCAAGTGCCGCAGCAAGCGGTGCCGCCCGCCCCAAGGGATGGAGGTCGAGGCCGGGAGTTGGAAGCCACTTTTGATGGAGATCCAGACGAGGTGGAATACTTCGCCATCCAGGCGAACAGTTACATGTACTACTGGGGGAATACCTTCCTGGACGAGTTCAGCCAAGTAGACTACTTGGGGTCGAAGCTGAAGGGAGCCGCGAAGAGGTGGTATGTAAGCCTGTACGAGGCCATGAGCCTGGAACTGGACTATGTGCAAACCTTCACCCAGGCTCTGTTGGCCCAGTACAAGGACCCGCTCCAAGAGACGTGAGCTCTAGCCGCCTTAAGAGACATGCAGCAGGGTTCCCAAACCATCCGGGAATACGCCGCGGAGTTCCGAACCAACGCGGGGCCAAGGTGCGGGGATGAAGTGAGCTGATGAAGACTGAGCACTTCACCCAGGGCCTGAACGCTGGTGTGCTGGATCGGGCCCTTACCCAAGCTAGACCCACCACGTTAGTGGGATGGATACAATTGGCAGGGGAGGTCGAGACCAACATGAAGCGAGTGGCAATGCAACACCAGCACCAGTCCGGGAAGGGGCTGCAGATACCTCCCCACCGCCAAGACCGAGCCCAAGAAAGCCTCCGGGGGAGGGGCACCTGCGGGGCCCTGCAAGTGCTTCCGCTGCGGTGACCCGAACCACCTCACCTCCAACTGCCCAGCCCCCCCTAAGATCCCACCAGGGGGGCCGAAGACAAGCACCCCAACTCCCAAGAAACCGACCGGCCGCCCTAAGGAAGCGGCGAAGAGTAGCTTCGCCATGGTGGAGGAGCCGGAGGAGGATGTGCTGCTGTCGGCGGAGCTGAGCGAACTGACTTGGGCGTTCGAGCCGGCGGGAAACGAGAATGACCTGCTCTGAAGGGTGCCAACCAGCAGGCCGAGGAGGAGCTGGCACTGCTGAGGGTGAGAGTAAAGGGACGTTTGTATTTTGTAGTAGTGAGACTGAACACTAAACTGAAAAGGTTCATGCAGGTACGGGCCCTAATAGACTCAGGGTGCAATCGGGAACTGATCACCCCCAACCTGGTGGAAGCTCTGGGACTCGAGAGCTCGCCTTTACCCTGCCCGATGCAGTTCGAGCAGACGGATGGGTCAGTGATGCAAGGGGAGCCGTGCAGGCTAGAGACCCAGTCTTTGCCGATGGGGACTGAGGAACACTGGGATCAGGAGTCCTTTATCATCGCCCCCTTGTGCTCCTACCCAGTAGTACTGGGGGTGGGCTGGTTAGCGAAGCATGAATCCCGTATAAGGTGGGGGGCACAGACTATCAGGTTCATAGACCCCCTTTGCAAACCACACCTCTGGGATCCGGCCTGGGGCCTGCGGGCTCCGGTAGCCAGGGAAAGAGCATGTATGTCGGTGGAGGAGATCCACGACATCCCTAAAGCATACCGGGACTTGATGGGGGTGTTTAGTGAACAAGGAGCGAACCAATTACCTCCCCACCGGGATACAGACTATGCCATAGAATTGATCCCGGGGGAAACCCTGCCCAGAGCCAAACTGTACCCCATGGGCTGGGCGGAGAAGAAGGAGCTCTGCAAATTCTTAGACCATAATTTGGACCGGCAACCGCCCCCCCATGCTGCTCCGGTCCTATTTAGGAAGAAGAAGGATGGCTCGCTTAGGCTATGCATGGATTTTCGTCGGATTAATGCGATTTCCACAACCAACCCCTACCCCAACCCCCTCATCCGAGACTTGTTAAGCACGGTATCTGAGGGCAAGATTTTTACCAAGTTGGACTTGAGAGACGCGTACTTCCAAGTGCGCATCAAAGAGGGGGACAAATGGAAGACTGCGTTTAAGACACCTATGGGACAGTTCGAATACCTAGTCATGCCCTTCGGACTGCAGGGGGCCCCGGGGGTATTCATGAACTTTATAAATGACGTGCTCAGAAAGTTTTTGTTCAAGGGGGTGGTGGTGTACCTGGATGACATCATTATTTACTCACAAGACGAGCAGTCTCATGTGAAGTTTGTGAGAAAGGGGCTGAGCACCCTGCTGAAACACCAGCTGTATGCTAAGTTGTCTAAATGTGAATTCCATAAGATGGAACTGGATTATTTGGGATTTCGGGTGTCTGAAAAGGGGTTGGCGATGGACCCGGCCAAGGTGCAGGCAGTGCTGGAATGGGCTCCCCTGAGGAAACATAGACAGCTCCAATCCTTCCTCGGGTTTGCAAATTTTTATAGGACCTTCATAGAGGGGTTCGCCCAGATTGCCCTCCCCCTAACCGAGTTGCTAAAAACCAAGGGGAAGGGGCCAGAGGCCAAACGGCCGGGAGCCTGACTCAATTGAAGCCCGAAGTGCCAAACGGCCTTCGATAAATTAAAACGCCTGTTTACTAGCGAGCCGGTCCTGAGCCACCCCGATGAGCAGTGGCCCTTCATTGTGCAATGTGACACATCTGATGTGGCCGTCGGAGCCATACTTATGCAGAGGGATGGGGAAGGGTGACTGAAGCCTTGCGCCTATATCTCCTGAAAGTTCTCAGGCGAACAAGGAAACTGGTCAGTTTGGGACAAGGAGGCTTTTGCAGTAACTTTCGCCCTAAAAACATGGCGGTCCTGGCTAGAGGGAGCCAAAGTGCCTTTTGAGATTTGGACCGACCACAAAAACCTCGAAGCCCTAACGGGCAAGAGGAAGCTGAGTGAAAAGCAAATCAGGTGGGCGGGATTCTTCTCCAAATTTGACTTCACCCTAAGGCACATCCAGGGAACGAAAAACTTCTTAGCGGACGCTCTATCTCGCCTCCCGCAACACGAGAGTCAAAGAGAGGAAGTGGTGGACTCTTTAGTCCCCCCCTCGCAGGTGGTCGCAGTAGTAACCACACGGTCGTAGAAGAAAAGGGACTTGGAGGGACTAGGAACTGAGAAGTTAGCCACAGAGACCGAAAGGGAGGGAGACGACCGCCCAAAAGCAGGTGGACGGGCTGTGGTACAAAGGGGAAAAACTATATGTCCCTAACAGCTTAAGGGCGGAGGTACTGCAGTTCTGCCACTCTAACAAACTGGCAGGGCATTTTGGCTACATCAAAACGCTCCACCTAATCAGTAGACAATTCTGGTGGCCGTCCCTGAAAAAGGATGTGTCGGAATTCGTAGTTTCATGCCCCATCCGTATCGTGGCAAAGAGAAGGGGCGGTAAAGCCCCGGGGCTATCCAAGCCCCTCGAAACGGCCAAGCGCCCGTGGTCAGTGGTGTCAATGGACTTCACTGTGGAGCTGCTGCCCTCTCATGGAAAAACAGTGATATTGGTGGTAGTGGACACTTTTTCCAAACAAGCCCATTTCATTCCTTGTGCCCAACTACCAACTGCTAAGAAATTAGCCCTCCTCTTCTTCAATCACGTGGTCCGGCTTCACTCATTCCCCGACAAGGTCATTAGCGACCGCGGCCCGCAATTCGCTGCCAACTTCTGGTGGGAGTTTTGCAAATTGACCGGAATAGAACAGGGATTGAGTTCCGCCTACCACCCACAGACGGACGGACAGACTGAACATGTGAACGGACTTCTAGAACAATATTTACATTGTTTCATTAACCATCGACAGTCACACTGGGTGGATCTGCTTCCATTTGCTGAATATGGGTACAACAATAGCATGCATAGCTCAACGAAGGCTTCTCCCTTTTCAACTGTAAACGGGGAGGTGGGGAAGCCAATGCCGCTATTGCCAGGAGGGGATCCCTCCCCAGAATCAACCTCTTTTGAACAATGGTGGCAAGGGCCGAGTGGAAGCTGTAAAGCAATCCAAGAGAATTTGGAAACAGCTAAGGAAGCCTATAAAAAACAATATGACAAGTCCCATGTTCTAGCTTGGGACTTTAAAGTAGGGGACTCAGTGTTTGTATCCACTAAGAACTTGCCACTCAGCCAGCCTTCCAAGAAACTAGCATAAAAGTTTCTGGGACCTTTCAAAATCATGAGAGTTATTAACCAGGTAACTATAGAGCTGGAGCTGCCAAAGATGTTTAGTAAAGTGCACCCTGTATTTCATTGCAGCTTACTCCGCTGGGTGATTCGGTTTGGCACCCTCGAGCACCAGCCCCACAACCTATCCTGATTGGGAACCAGAATCACCACGAAGTACAAGAAATCCTGGACTCTAAAGTCAAAAGGGGGATTTTGTACTATCTGATAAAATGGAAACATTTCCCCTCTAGCGAAAATGAGTGGGTGGTTGAGAAAGACATATCAGCCCCAGATCTGATCAGGAGGTTCCATCAAAGATGTTCCAACAGGGCGGTAGAGGCAGCTTAGGGGGGGCAGTATGTCAAGTCTGACTATAACTCTGGCTCAAATATAGAGCATGCTGGATAGAACCAAAATGTAACCAAATGCTGCTAGCAAACCCTCTCCTGTCCCCCTCCCCCCCCCCGGCAGTAGAGAATATTCCTGCTTTGAAATGGTGATGTGTGAAAAGTCTTATCTGAGTCTTCTCAGCCCAGGCTCGGAGGAGAGGACGGAGCCTGGGAGCATCAAGGCCTGTCCTCTGCACAATTCCCCTACCCGTAGGAATCCCTTTGAAGTATACCTTATATGCAATGTATCTACTGTATGTCCTTTAGTCTTTTCAAGCCTTGGCTTAGGCCGTAAGTATTCAGTACCAATAAAATAGTTTCTTTGTACTTACATCGACTCATCATTGAATCTGTAGACTTGACACTTTTGCTACACAAAAAGCCCTGTGTGGAACAATGGTGATGTCAGGGGGTGTGGCCTAATATACAAATGAGTTCCTGCTGGGCTTTTTCTACAAAAAAAGCCCTGTGCGCATGTGCGTGCATTCCTGTTATGGAGGAGCGCTCAGTCAAGCAAGGGCCCTCTCAGCTGACTGAAATAATACAGTCCATATGGGCTACTTCAAGTAGAGCTGGGTTTCCTTTATGAGTAGGGTGGCACATCCTTGTTGGCTTTCTCAAGAAGGCTTGCTAAGACTTTTCTGGAAAACTGGGTGTGACCAATCTGTTCTCTCCCCCAGCCAAAGCTCACAGCTCCTAATTACCCATTCAAGCTCCCTTTTTTCAGGGGACTGGTTTGGCTTCTTTCACTGCAAAGCGAGAAAGCTATCCAACACACCAATTTAACAGAAAATCATATTAGGTATTGAATTACACTGCACAATGCCCGATTATTACAAAAGCATTTATCTGCATGAAAACATGGCTGACCTGTAAATGAAATGCATTTTTTCTCCGCAGGGATTTTGCGGCAAAGTTATCAATGGACAAATGCAACTACACTTTAAAAAAAATTGCTCCCCTTCCTCTCATCCCTCTGGATTGGCCCTCTGCCCTTTAAGCTGCTTAATTATCCTTCGTTTAAGCTTCACTGGATCACAGGAGCGATTGCCCACTTCCATGTATCTTGGAGTCCGACAAAGTACGTGCCCACTTAAGTACCATTTTTTTTTGCAGATTATCTTCCCACTGCCGTGAAAACAATTGCCCTGCTTCCTTTAAGCACACCTCAACTCTGAAGTTGCACAAACACCTCTGCCATTTGCACTTCAAGGCCTATAGCTTGAGTGAGGGAAGGATTAAGAGGGAAGGGCCATAGACCCACAAAAGTTGCAAAAGTAGGGTTGCCAATCCCCAGGTGGGGGCAGGGGATCCCCTGGTTTGGAGGCTCTCTCCCTGCTTCAGGGTCATCAGGAAGTGTGTGTGGGGGGGAGGGAAATGTCCGCTGGGCACTCCATTATTCCCTATGGAGACCGATTCCCATAGGGTATAATGGAGAATTGACCTGTGGGTCTCTGGGTTTGGGGAGGGCTGTATTTTGAGGCCAAGGCACCAAATTTTCAGCATAGCATCCAGTGCCTCTGCTCAAAAGACCCTCCAAGTTTCAAAAAGATTGGACCAATTCTATGAGTTTCAAAAAGATTGGACCAGTTCTATGAGCCCCCCAAAAAGGTGCCCCTATCCATTATTTCCAATGGAGGGAAGGCATTTAAAAGGAGTGTGGTCCCTTTAAATGTGATGGCCAAAACTCCCTTCAGAGTACAATTATGCTTGTCACACCCTTGCTCCTGGCTCCACCCCCAATGTCTCCTGGCTCCACCCACAAAGTCTCCTGGCTCCACCCTCAAAGTCCCCAGATATTTCTTGAATTGGACTTGGCAACCCTATGAGAAACCAAAAAGGCACTAAACAGACAAGTGTGGTTCCAAATGGCTGAGGGCGGCACAACTAAAACTAGATGTGGTTTTACAGGTGAATGTAACTTACAATGCAGAGGGGACGTCATGGAAATCATTCTGCTTTTAGCATGAAAATTTGGGAAGCGGTTCACAACACAATGGCGAGCTCTGTGGTTTCTGCTAAGTATGAAGTACCAGAGGCTTGGATTGTGCACGTAGCAGAACGAAGCACTATAGACGCATTCCCCCTCACTACACGGATTGTTGCCTGACTTTGTAAAAAATCCTAGGCAAACACAAATACTGGGGAAATTTTAAACACTATAGAACGAATATATATTATGACCGGGAAACAGATCCAAATACATAATTCTCAATACATACAAAAGTTGAGAACACACATTCCTAACTCCACACCAGAGACAAAAAAGGTCTTTCACAGAGTCCACAGAATCCAGATGTGGTGGTATCAAAAAGCACTAGACGCAAGAAGACCAGGAAAAGAATGCAGAAAATGCCAAGGTCCCTTTGCTTGATGATCGTTTCCAAGTACAAGTAAGCAGGGGTCGTTTTGTAGAAAAATAGGTGGTGGTGTCAGAACTTGAAGAACTTCAAACGAGGCCCAGTACTTCGTTACAAAGTATAGGTGTTTATTGAGAACTAAGTTCATGAAGGCACAGAATAACTCTGATAACGGGTTTAGCATTGGTTACAATTTTATGCGGTTGTTACAGAAACAATCAAGTTGGTTCTCACACTTCCAGAGACACTGGTCTGTTCCCAGAGTCTGTTATCAGCAGAGGGAGGAAGGAGTCCTGCTGCAATGTCCTGGGCGGTTGCCTTCAAAGGACACCTGCAGGCTATTCCCAGGGGCTATCTGTCATTCCTCCGGCAGTTACAGTTTGTTTGAAATGCAAAGCACTTTGATTAGAGGCCTAGCTATGAGTATACAGGGTTAGTATTAGCACACAAGATGGAGTCAGTTAGGCTAACATTGCTAAGCTTGGCAAGCAGGGAAAGTACAAGTTCTGACAGGTGGAGCTCATCCAGGATTGTTATGCAGCTGCACCTACTATTCAATGGACAAGGCGAGAAAGAGGTGGAACTCTCAGAAAGGTTCAGGAGACTTGCAAGTAAGGATCTTTCTCAAGCGCTGAGAATATTCTCCTCACTGAATTTGTAACATGGAACAGTCAAGCCTTTTCTATTATACATCGGTTGAACTCCAAACTTATGGCACATTGAAACGATTGTTGGGCAAAGGGACCTTGAGGTTTTTTCCTGGTCTTCTTGGATCTGGTGTTTTTGAATATCACCACATCTGAATTTAGATTCTATACTCCTATGGACTCTGTGATAGAACATTTTTGTCTCTGTTGTGGAGTCAGGAATGTATGTCTTGTGAATTGATATGAGTCATGCCCTTGGAACTGTTTCCTGGTCATAATATATATTTGTTCTATATAGTGTTTAAAATTTCTCCAGTATTTGTGTTTGCTTAGGATTTTCCACTGACTGGGGGGGGAGCCCCTGTTTGTCTTTTCCGAACACCATAACTACACAACTGGATTTCCACTGAAAAATCCAAAAAGAATTCCCCCCCTCCCCAGCTAAAGCTGCAAAGGGAAAAGAGACGCTGCAATTGGGGTGTCAGGCGGGGGTTCATTGAAGCTCACAAGTAAGCAGACTTGGTATTTTGAAACAAAGTTGCATTTATTGGATACTTCAGAGTTACCAGAACGCTTCCTTGTCCCACACCGACCAATGTGGTGGGTCTCGCTTGTCCCAGGGCCCGATCCAGCAAACTAGCGTTTAGGCCCCTGATATGCATTCGCTTCTATAAACCAAATTTTATATTGGGCACAAATGTAAATAGACGCCTTGAGCCTGCTTCAGTGGGGAGGGCGGGATACAAATAAAATAAAATAAAATAAATAAACAGGGAAATTGTACATGGGGTATATTTCATGCTTCCCTATCTTGGCCTGATTGGCACAAATTAAATTTTACACTAAGCTGGTTGAAATCACTCGATTGGATTTCACAGCAGCCAAATTAATTGCCACAAAACACTTGTGTATTTATGCGTGAGAATGCAATAAATCTCCAAAGCAGATTATTTTTTCGCTTCTGGTCCCATGGTGTCCAGGATCACGTGACGTACTCTACATTAGCAAGACAACTGGCTCGAATCTATATCAGGACAGATCCAGGGGGGCAGCCGTGTTGGTCTGAAGCGGTAGAACGAAGTAGGAGTCCAGTGGCACCTTTGAGACCAACAAAGTTTTATTGAGAATGAAGCTTTCATGGGCAGGCACACTTCTTCAGACAAGGAATGAGGTACAGTGAGCAGGCAGTGGTTTAGAATGCAAAATGATACACATTTAAAATCCAATGACAATAGCAAAATTAACAAATTGAGCAAACCTTTCATCTGGGTAGCATGAGCGTGAGAAACCAATAAAACAGTAACAGGTCAAAACATGGGAATGTCAGCTTTTTTTTATTCTGCCACTAGATCTTAAATTTGTACTATTTTGCATTCAAACCACTGCCTGCCAGCTATATGTAGCTCTGCTCACTGTACCTGACTCCTTGTCTTAAGAAGTGTGCTTAGAGCACACGAAAGCTGACATTCTGAATAAAATTTCGTTGGTCTTAAAGGTGCTACTGGACTCCTACTTTGTTCTACTATATCAGGATAGTGGAAGTAGAGAAAACCTCTTCTTTTTAGACCACTTACTGGAATAAGCAGGTTTTTTTTTTTTAAAAAAAAAACCCTCCCAATAGTGCAGGGGTGGCCAACGGTAGCTCTCCAGATGTTTTTTGCCTACAACTCCCATCAGCCCCAGCCATTGCCCATGCTGGCTGGGGCTGATGAGAGTTGTAGGCAAAAAACATCTGGAGAGCTACCAATGGCCAGGCCCCCCCTGCAATAGTGAATTTGCACAGCTTGCTCTCACTGTAAAATCACCTGTTTCTAAAAAAATAAAAACCAGCCATGAGGGTTGCCAATCCCCAGGTCCCAGTAGAGTCTCCCCCACTTTGGGGGCTCCAATCTGACACCAGCCAGCTGAATGCTGAGGAAACCCCACCCCCAAAGAGGGACACCATCGCATGATGTCCTTGGTGCGATGGCGTCCCCTTCAAGTGATCTCATTGTGCCAAGGACTTTGCACAACAATGCTCCAGTTTTTGGACAAATGCTACGGTTTTGTAGCAAAAAAAAATCCATGGAATTTTTTCCCAAACCCTAGACTGTCATATACAATGTTGGAGACGCTGCGGACACTTCTGCCAGGCAACCCTAATGGTAATGGAGCTCTGGAGGTGGGAGCTTTTCCTTTCCTCCCACCCCCCCTCCAATCTGTGATTTGGGGAAGGAAAAGAATGCCAATTTTAAAACAAGGGTAAAAACAGAACTATAGCAGGGATGGCCAAACTTGCTTCACATAAAAGCCACATAGAACAAAACTTCAGGTTAGATGGCTGAGAGCTGCAAGAAATGAATTTCAGATGTTGGAGGGAAGGGAAGGGAAGGGAAGGGAAGGGAAGGGAAGGGAAGGGAAGGGAAGGGAAGGGAAGGGAAGGGAAGGGGAGGGGAGGGGAGGGGAGGGGAGGGGAGGGAAGAGGAGGGAAGAGGAAGGAAGGAAGGAAGGAAGGAAGGAAGGAAGGAAGGAAGGAAGGAAGGAAGGAAGGAAGGAAGGAAGGAAGGGAGGGAGGGACGGAGGGAGGGAGGGAGGGAGAAAGAAAGGAAGGAAGGAAAATAGATGGGGAGGAAGGAAAGAGAGGTGGAAAGAAAGCAACTTTAACTTTAAATGCATTCTCCAGGCCGCTGGCTGGCTCGGGCTGGAGAAGTGATTTAAAGAGGGAAATGCCTTCTCCAAGCCAGCCAACAGGGTGATGGGGGCTTTGAGTCACACAATATGTGTGAAAGAGTCATATGTGGCTCTTGAGCCACAGTTTGGCCACACCTGTACTATAGGATGGTACTGAATGGCAGACATGTCAGGAACAATTTACTCGGAAATAAATGTGAAAGGGCTCCTAATTCTTTTTTTTCCTCTGTATGTTGCAGAGTTGGGTTTTGTTTTGTTTTTTTAAAAACCCACTTTATTACTGTCATGGATGGGAACAAGCCGAAGCTGTACCATGCGCATGCCGGCAGATGCCCACAATCATACCAGAGGCTAGAGTGGCAGGGAGCCAACAAAACAAAGCAGAGAGCACTAGTGGGCTCCTTTTGGACCATTTGGGAAAAGATGACTGTAGATTTATACCCCACCCTTCTCTCTGAATCAGTCTCAGAGCAGCTTACAATCTCCTTTATCTCCTTCCCCCACAACAGACACACCAGTGGTTTGCCATGTTAGATCAGGGCAATGGCCCATCCAGTGTTTTGCCATTGCCTTCCCCAGTCATCTACACTTTCCCTCCAGGCAGGGGGGGCTGAGAGAGCTCTCTCAGAAGCTGCCCTTTCAAGGACAACTCCTGTAAAAGCTATGCCTGACTCAAGGCCATTCTAGCAGGTGCAAGTGGAGGAGCGGGGAATCAAACCCGGTTCTCCCAGATAAGAGTCCGAACACTTAACCACTACACCAAACTGGCTCTCCCAGCAGGATCGACTGGCAAGGTAAGAGCCTTATGAAGCAAATCTCAGGTTGATGGGGGTTTGCCCAAACGGCTTTCACAGCACAGCGGCTGGGCTCCAGTCTCCAGGGGACTTGCACGGGGGGGGGGGGGGGTGAGGAGAGCTGCTCTGGAGGAAGCTGAGTGGAACAAGCAGAGCAGATGCTGGTACCCACACGCTTGCATGACACAGCTAGTGAAGCTGGATCCTAAGACTTGAGAAAGTGCCGAGAAACCTGTACCGAAAATGAGCCAAACTGGCTCGCAGCTAAGAAAATGATTCCAGGATGGTTTCCTCAGTGTGAAATTTTTTATCAGTTTAAGCACCTGGTCATTGCGGCCTTGTTCCAAGAGCTGGAAGGAGACGGGAAAAGGCCACACCACTCTCTTCCAACAAAGTGCTTTATCACAACCCACCAGTCACAAAGATAGAAGAATGTCCATTTAGCTGGCAATTCTGCTGAAGATGGAGGAAGCAAAATGCAGTATAGTTGGCTCTTCCACAGATGTGTACTCTAATGGCAATAATATATTTTAAAAAATTACAACTAACCAAATGAACATAGGAGACGCCATGTTAGATCAGGTCAATGGCCCATCCAGTCCAACACAATGGCCAAAAAACCCAGGTGCCATCAGGAGGTCCACCAGTGGGGCCAGAGACTCCAGAAGCCCTCCATCAGTGGCTATTAGCCACAGGGTATAGATGGAATTTTCTGTCTGGGGCAGTGATGCTCTATATTCTTGGTACTTGGAGGGGGCAACAGTTGGAGGGCTTCTAGTGTCCTGGCCCCACTGATGGACCTCCTGATGGCACCTGGGGTTTTTTGGCCACTGTGTGACCCAGAGTGTTGGACTGGATGGGCCACTGGCCTGATCCAACACTTCTCTTATGTTCTCCTGCCGTTGACCCCCCCTCAGCACCAAGAATACAAAGGATCACTTGGCCCAGACAGAGCATTCCATCTCTACCTTGTGACTAACAGCCACTGATGAACCTCTTCTCCATGTTTAGCCAATCCCCTCTTGAAGCTGTCTATGCCTGTAGCCACTATTTCCTGTGACAGTGAATTCCACATGTTAATTACTCTCTGTGTGAAGTACTTCCTTTTACCTATTCCAAACCTAAAAAGGTAAAGGTATTCTCCTGTGCAAGCACCAGCCGTTTCTGACTCTGGGGTGATGCCGCATCACATTTTTATGGCAGACTTTTTATGGAGTGGTTTGCCATTGCCTTCCCCAGTCATCTACACTTTCCTCTCAGCAAGCTGGGTCCTCATTTTACCGACCTTGGAAGGATGGAAGGCTGAGTCAACCTGGAGCTGGCTACCTGCTGCTCATTAATTTCACTGAGTGCACATGTGTTCCTGCATTGTGAGAAAGGGAGAAAAATACTTCTTTCTCTTCCTTCTTTATCCCAGGCATAGTTTTGTAAACCTCTATCATGTCACCTGTCAGTCATTTCTCCAAGCTAAAGAGCCCTAACCTCTTTAACCTTCCCTCATAGGGGAAGTGTTCCATCCCCTTAATCAATTAACTTACCCTTTTCTGCACTTTTCCCAATGCTATAATATCTTTTTTCAGGTCCAGTAACCAGAACTGTCCACAGTAAAATGTGGAATGCAGTGATGTCAGTAAACTAGACAGGAGAACAGAGTCACAAGTGTGGTAAATACAGGCATAAAGTTATTCCAGGGAACAACTTGCATTTTTTTAAAAAAAGCTATTTCATTTCCGATCTAGAGATAATCCCTCCCCACGGGGCGATTAGCCCAAAACAAAAATTCCTCTTCATTACAGGGTGACCTTTTTTGGCACGGGGCCCTCTTTGAAACTGCATACGCTTCCACTTGATAAAACTATTTCCGTAAATGTCCCTTTGAGCAACCACCAAAAAAGGGACCCTGGGCAAGAGACAACGGCTCAATGACCTGTGACGTAAAGTAGTAACATTCTCTAGGAGGGCGTTTAAAGTATCCAGTATTATCTTTTGTAGCAAGTGTGCCATTTAATAGAAGACAACATTAAAAACACGGTATTGAAAATGCTGCTATTCTATGAATTATTCAGTTCATGAATGCATCAGGGCCCTTAACACAGTTTGTAGTTTTATGTGCTTATGAAGATACAAACGCATTTCACACACCAAACGTGCTGTCTATACAGTGGCCTTTACTCCAGAATCGCAACAGTGGTTGTTATTGGGGGAGACCTCGTAGCTCAGTGGCAGACTACTTGCCTTGCACACAGACAGTCCCAGGTGCAAACTCTGGCATCTCCCCTCAAGGAAACCTCAGATTACCACAAAAAGACAGGAGTTCCACTTCAAAATATGACAGACAGCCTGCAGCACTGCTACCTGCTCATTTTGTGCAATGTGCAAATCTATTCAGTCGAGTACAGTTTTATCCCACCCTTCCTCCAAGAAGAGGAGATTGGATTTATACCCTGCCCTTCACTTGATGTATCAGAGCTGCTTACAGTCTCCTTCCCCTTCCCGCAACAGACACCCTGGAAAGTAGTTGGGGCTGAGAGAGCTCTGAGAGAACTGTGACTGACTCAAGGTCACCCAACTGGCTGCATGTGAAGGAAGAGTGGGGAACTAAACCCGGTTCTCCCAGATTAGAGTCCGTGCTCCTAATCACTGCACCAAACTGGCTCTCTAGGACCTCAAGGTGGCATACATGGTTATGCCTTTCTCATTTTAGCCTCGCAACAATTTTGTAAGGTAGGCTGGCTTAGAGAGTGTCATTGGCCCAAGATCATTCCAATAAGTTTTTTGCTTCTGTGTTCAGTTTTCAGAAAGGGGGTCTAATGAACTGAGCCAAACTGAGGCGACCTAAGACGAAGTTGTAGACCTATTGGGGAAATTAAAAACTGATAAGTCTCTAGGTCAGGGGTGACCAAAATGTGGCTCAGGAGCCACATGTGGTTCTTTCACAGATACTGTGTGGCTCTTGAAGCCCCCACTGCCCTGTTGGCTGGCTTCGAGAAGGCATTTGCCTCTTTAAATCACTTCGCCAAGCCAGTTGGTGGCTTGGAGACTGCATTTAAAGTTAAAGTTGCTTTCCTTCCACATCTCTCTCCCCTCCCTACCCCCATCTATTTTCCCTCCTTGCCTCCAACTTCTGATGTTCATGTCTTGCCAGTTGGTGTAGTGGTTAAGTGTGCGGACTCTTATCTGGGGGAACCAGCTTTGATTCCCCGCTGCGCCACTTGCACCTGCTGGAATGGCCTTGGGTCAGCCATAGCTCTGGCAGAGGTTGTCCTTGAAAGGGCAGCTGCTGTGAGAACCCTCTACAGCCCCACCCACCTCACAGGGTGTCTGTTGTGGGGGAGGAAGGGAAAGGAGATTGTGAGCCGCTCTGAGACTCTTCGGAGTGGAAGGCGGGTTATAAATCCAATATTTCTCTTTCTCTTGCAGCTCTCAAAACATCTGACATTTATTCTATGTGGCTTTTCCATTAAACAAGTTTGGCCACCCCTGCTCTAGGTCCTCATGGCATACATCCAAGAGTTCTTAAGTAACTCAGCTATGAGATGGAACAAGGTTGGAGTCCAGTAGCACCTTTAGTAAAGGTAAAAGGTAGTCCCCTGTGCAAGCATCAGTTGTTTCTGACTCTGGGGTGACGTTGCATCACAATGTTATGCAGAATGTAAGCTTTCGTATGCATGCAGACTTCATCAGACAAAGCACCATTGTACAGTGAGCAGAGTTACATATACCTGGTGGGCAGGGGTTAAGCACGCAAAATGGTACAAAGTTATAATCCAATAGCCAAACAGTGAAATTAACAAATTGAAAGGACATTTGGTTGACCAAAAATGGCATTGCAGAGCTGGAAAAGGAACAGAGGAGGGCAACCAAGATGATTAGAGAGTTGCAGCAACTTTCCCTATGAAGAAAGGCTGAAGAGTCTGGGACTTTTCAGTTTAAAAAAGAGACTACTATAATGGGGGACATGATAAGAGGCTTATAAAACATGCAAGGGGCAGAGAAAGCTGACCAAGAGAACTTTTTCTCTCTTTCCCAAAATACTAGAAACTTGAGAGCATCCAACAAAGCTGATGAGCAGTCAGGTTGAGGACAGACAAAAAAATGATGACAGCGATGAAGATCCTGTGAATTTGGGGTAGGTATTTGTGAGTTTCCTGCGTTGTGCAGGGGGTTGGAATAGATGACCCTGGAGGTCCCTTCCAACTCTGTGATTCTATGAAATACTACCTTATTGAAAGAATGATTAAAATGTGGAATTCGTTGCCAGAGGGTGTAGAGAACTCTACAGGAATAAACAGCTTTGAAGTGGGATTAGCAGTGGCCCATAAGTGGCTATTAGCCACAGCATATTGTTGGAACTCTCTGTCTGGGGCAGTGATGCTCTGTATTCTTGGTGCTTGGCGGGGGGGGGGAGGGGGCAACAGTGGGAGGGCTTCTAGTGTCCTGGCCCCACTGGTGGACCTCCTGATGGCACCTGGGTTTTTTTGGCTCGTGTGACACATCGTGTTGGACTGGATGAGGATAGAAATGAAATAAATGGATAATTCTTTTCCCGGGTAGCTGGTGAACTCTCTACAAAAGTGGTGGAGAGCACACAAGACAGTAGAACTGGAGATCTTGGGTTTGGAGCAGGGGTGGTCAAAATGTGGTTTAGGAGCCACATCTTTCACACATATTGTGTGGCTATCTAAGTCAACCTCCAGCCCCATCAGCCAGTTTAGAGAAGGTACTTCTGTCTTTAAATCACTTTGCCAAACCAGCTGGCAGTTTGGAAAATGGTTTAAAGTTGCTTTCTTTCCACCTCTCTCTCCTACATCTATTTGCCTTCCTTCCAACTTCTGAAGTTTATTTTGTGTGGCTCTTACATTAAGCAAGTTTGGCCACCCCTGGGTTTGGAGGAAATGTTATTTCTGCTAAGAGCCAAGCGTGGTAGACAGCAGTGATCTTAGATAGTCCAGTGATCTGACTCTCCACATGGCAGCTTCATAGATTCGGCAACATGTCTCAGTGGTATGGTACCAGAAAGAGTTGGGTTTGATACCTCGTATCTCCCGTTTAAAACATCCTGGTTAATGGGTATTGACCCTGAAGCTCTACTGCTAGCCACAGGAGACAAGGATAAATTCGATGAGACCAATGATCTAATGTGGCGGAACACCGTTTCATAGATTCCGTGATCTCAGTACAAATAAACATTCATATGCAGGGTTTCCAGCCTCTAGAGCAGCGGTCTCAAACCGTTTTTGGCATCAGGGACCGGTCAGAGCATCACTGAGCATACAGAGCATCACTGCCCCAGGCAGAGAGTTCCAACAATATGCTGTGGCTAGTTGCAGGAGGCATTATTTAGTGTAGTGTGAATGCAACCATAGACATGGAAGGGAAGGGCCAGTTTGGTGTAGCGGTTAAGAGTGGCAGACTCTAATCTGGAGAACCGGGTTTGATTCCCCACTCCTCCTCCACATGCAGCCAGCTAGGTGACCTTCAGTCTGTCCTGGTTCTCTCAGAGCGGAGCTCTCTCAGCCTTGTTTACCTCACAAAGTGTCTGTTGTGGAAAAAGGAAGGGAAAAGAGATTGTAAGCAACTCTTGAAGCCTTTGGGGGGGGGCAGTGGGAGTGTCCTGGCCCCACTAGTGGACCTCCTGACGGCACCTGGTTTCTTTGGCCATTGTGTGGCAGTGTTGGACAGGATGGCCCATTGGCCTGATCCAACATGTCTTCTCTTTGTTCTTGTGAGTGAGGGGCAGGGTATAAACACAATCTCTTCTTCTATCTGCAGGGTCATCTAGTCCAGCTCCCTGCACAACGGAGGAAATTCACAAATACCTCTTCCCCAATACTGCCAGTTACCCCTGCTCCATGCCCAGAAGATGGCAACTCCCCCCCCCCCCAACAAAATACACCACAACCTCCAGGCCTTTGTTCCAGTGGATACCTGGGAAACAGCACCAGCTGCAGAAAGGGAAGCTGTCATTCTCGACAGCTCGGATGTACGTTCCTGGCCCCACTCCTGATATTCAAACCTGAAAGTGGAGCAAATACCTTTTAATGCTGATTGCCATGTTCTGTTAATGCAGCTGGCTTTCAGGGGGGGGGGGGCAAGGACAAGCGTTTCTGGCTTCTGCCGGCTGTGGAGCCTTTCGCCTGCTGCTTGCCGACCTGCCAAGACAACTTTCACGCCCTTAATTTGCTAACCATAATGAATATGATAACGGCTCGGTAGAAATGACACAAATTGATATTTTTTAAGACGTAAAAAGCCAGTCACGATTAAAGGAACAGGAGCCAGATGGAGGAAATTACGCCAGAAGCTGTCAGGTGTAAGTCGTTGCTGCCCAGGCCCAGACAGAAACAGGAAACATGAGCGATTGTTATCAAGGCTGACACCTTATTAGCGCTTCCCCGGGCGGGATGTTACGCTTTAATCGGATGCTGCAGTGGAAGCGGAGAAACAATGGCCGCTTCTCAACAACCTGGTAGGGCTTAAAAATACCCCCCCCACACACCCCTCGGTCTCTCAGTAACTAGGCCGTGTTGGTTGTAAAGCCTTCATAACCTCTCATTTTGGTCTTCGACAAATCCCAGAGTTGGTGAACCTACAGGGGATTTGTACCCTGTGATAACCTTATCCTGGAAGCTTCCTTCTCTATCAGTAACGGGCAGACGTAGGCCCCATTTAAAGAACTGACCCTGAGGTAATGTTTTCCGTGTGAGAGGGCACATCAACTCTTTTGAACAAAGTGGAATACTTGGCAGTTGTGGGTGTTTTTTCTCAAGTGTTTGAAGTGCTTGCTCGTTTGCCCCTGCAGCGATCCGGCATTGTTATCTCCGTATTGCATATGGGAATCTGAGGCTTGCTAAGAAAAAAACAAAATCACCCAGGAGGAGGACTAAAATCTCAAAGGAAGTCCTCTTGTTTGGTACAAGAAATGCAGTGAATGTCATTCCTTCTGATAAGAAGAGCCCTGCTGGATCAGACCAGTGTAGATCCATCTAGTCCAGCATCCTGTCTCACGCAGTGGTCAACCAGTTCCTCTGGATGACCAGCAACAGAGCACAGAAACTGAGACCTTCCCCAGTGCTGCTTTCTGGCTCTCGGATTCAGAGGCTTCGTGCCTCTGGATGTGATGGTTTCCCCTCAGTCACCATGGCCAGGAACCATTGATAGACTTATCCTTCTTAGAATCAGAGTTGGAAGGGATCTCCGGGGTCATCTAGTCCAGGGGTCCCCAACCCCTGGGTTGGGGACCAGTACCGGGCCGCAGCCTGTTTGAAATGGGCCACACATCCTTGTCCCCCCACACAGCCTCACTGCCCTCCCCCCGCAACGCCTCCTCTCCCCACCCCCCCGCCCCAGTTTTCACCATTTTAAGGCTGGGGAAGGGAAGGAGGCAAGGGCAGCGTCGTTTGCTGTGGCAATTTTCCCATCCATCAGCTGATGGGGGGGGGGGGGTTCTTGGCCCCTTCCCTGGCCTTAAAATGGTAAAAACGGGGGAAGGAGCAGGTCTCGAGGCTGTGTGGATGGCGGCGAAGGAGGGAGAAGGTAAACAGGGAGGAGGCGGCGGCAAGGCTGTATGGACGATGGCGGCAAAGGAGGAGATGGGGGGGGGGAACAGGGGGAGGAGGCAGCGAGCCTGTATGGGGGGGGGCAAAGGAGGGAGGAGGAAATGCCGTGGGGGGAGGCTGAATTGGGTGCCCCCACCCTGCTGGTCCTGGGGCCGTGGGTCCTAAATTCACAGGATCTTCATCGCTGTCATATGGCCATCTAGCCTCTGTTTAAAAACCTCCAAGGAAGGAGAGCCCACCACCTCCCGAGGAAGCCTGTTCCACTGAGGAATCACTCTAACGGTCAGGAAGTTCTTCCTAATGTTGAGCCGGAAACTCTTCTGATTTTACTTCAATCCATTGGTTCTGGTCCTACCTTCTGGGGCCACAGAAAACAATTCCACACCATCCTCTATATCAGGGGTCCCCAACCCTCTGGCCGCTACTGGGCCGCAACCTGCTCACAACTGTCAAGCATGTGGGTTCAATGACGAGTCGAAGTTGATACAAAGACTACATTTATTGATAGACCGATACTTTAGCCAAAGCCATTTCTTGAGAGTAATGAAACTGATACATTGATACAAGACTTTTAAGGCATACTTCAAAAGGATTCCAAGGGAGGGGGCTGCAGGGAAGCGTTCACACCTAAACTAGCAAACTGTCTACTTTCCCAGGGCGTTTATCAGGACTTTGTCCTTGCTTTCACCAGATGTCTCATCCTCCCTCCGGAGGATATATGGGAAGGTGCTGATTACTTTGTTCCCTTCACACTACTCTAAATTAACAGCCATTCAGCGGGAAAGGAAAGGGGAAAGAATAACAAACAAATAGACTTGGGTCCTCCATGACAATTCACAGATCAGATTCAGGCCGGACCCTAAAACAATCAATTGACAATAATATTCAACCATGCTTGACAACAACTGGGCTGCAAAGCCTGGACGCCTCCCCTGATCCTCACGGCGCTGCAACTGAGTTTAGCTCCGTTGCTCCCCCCACCGCCGCTGCCTTCCCTTCCTCCCCCGCGCTGCAATGCAGTGCAGCGTTCTGTCATCGTCCTCCCTCCCTCAGAACGCGCTGAGCAGCTCCAAAGCAGCTTTGAAGCGGCCGGTGCACCATCTAACACTTTGAAGTACATGCAAGAGAAGACTTCTCCCCCCTCCTTCCTGGAACCGGAAGTGATGGGGGGAGAAGCCTTCTCTCGCGCATACTTCAAAGTGTTAGATGGCATGCCAGCCGCATCGAAGCTGGTAAGGTACAGCTTTGGCGCTGCTCAGCTTGATCTGAGAAAGGGAGGGAGGCTGACAATGGAGCGCTGCACTGCATAGCAGCGCTAGGGAGGGAGGGAAGGTGGTGGGGGAGGGGGAGGGACTTGAACCTCATTGCATGGGGGAGAGGGGTGACGGAGCTAAATTCCGGTGGGTCGCTTCTTCAGCGGGTCGCCCGCTGCTGCGGCGGCAGTTTTCCAAGCTGATCTGTGGCGGGGGGGAGGGGTGTTGCTTTAAAAGAGCTGGGGAAGGTGGCGCTTCATCCCCTTTTCTGGCCTTAAAATTGTAACAACGGAGGGTGGAGGAGGCGCTGCAAGGGGGGGCAAGCAGCAAGGCTGTGCCGTGAGGGGAGGGGAGAGGGGTGGCAAGGCTGCATGGCATGGGGGGGGGGAGAGGCTGCGCAGCGTCACAGGGGGGCGGGGTGAGGCCAAATTCTGTGCCAGCCCTGGGGCCACGGTGGGCGGGACGGCCCTGTTGTCAGTCCCCGGTACCAAGAAGGTTGGGGACCACTGCTTTATATGACAGCCCTTTGAGTACTTGAAGATGGTGATCATACCACCTCTCAGTCATCTCCTCTCCAGGCTAAACATGCCCAGCTCCTTCAACCTTTCTTCATGGGACTTGGTCTCCAGACCCCTCACCATCTTGGTCGCCTTCCTCTGGACCCGCTCCAGCTTGTCTACATCCTTCTTAAAATGTGGTGCCCAAAACTGAACACAATACTTCAGGTGAGGTCTTACCAGAGCAGACTTTACCTGAATCTATCTAAAAACATAAGAACATAAGAGAAGCGATGTTGGATCAGGCCAATGGCCCCTCCCCTGCAAGTGGGCTCAGGGCGGGTCACAACATAAATCTCACAGCAAAACAACATTCTAAAACTAAAACCACAGCTATGAGAGTCCAAATTAAAACAAACAATAGACGGTGATCAATAATATCCATCGTACCGTTTGTATTGAAGACCAGGCGTGCAGAGATATAATAGCACTCTGGCTACAATGGATGATGACGATTACCATCTGCAGCGGTGATTTAAGGGCAAATTGGGCAGAAGGGGCCAAAATAAATGGACGCCCACCAGTTAGCTGAAAGCCTGGTGGAACAACTTTACTTTGCAGGCCCTGCAGAACTGTAATAAGTCCCACAGGGCCCTGATCTCAATTGGGAGCCCGTTCCACCAGGTGGGAGAAGGCTCTGGGCCTAGTCGAAGCCAAGGGGACCTCTTTTGGGCCGGGGACTGCCTGTAGATATTGCTCTGCCAATTGTAGAGCTTTATGGGGCACATATTGCTCTTCTAAGCATAAAGTTCTATGCAGAGAGATTGTCCTGCAGATATGTTGGTCCCTGGTCACATAGAGGAGCCTCAAAGCCAGCACCTTGAACTGGACTCGGTACTCAACTGGAAGCCAGTGCAATTGGCATAGCACTGCTTGAATGCACACCCCCGCAGGGGTTGCAATCAGAAAGCGCGCGGCCGCATTTTGCACCAGCCAGAGTTTCCGGATCAGGTTCAAGGGCAAGCCTCACGTGCCAGGCCTTTTTCTCTCTTGGGAGCCAATTAATGAAGTTGAAGCAAAAAAAAAAAAGGATTACTGTCTTTTAGTGCTTGGATGGGAGAGACCACCAAGGAAGTGCAGGGTCAATACCACAGAAGCAGACAATGGCAAACCACCTCGGAGAAACTTTTGCCTTCAAAACCCTGCAGGATTGCCATAAATTGGTTGCAATTCGACAGTGTGTCCCATTACCACAAATTACCAGTAAAGTGCAAAACTGAGCCTTTTCACTCGTGCTTGAGCAGTTAACGAGCATTTATCTCAGCACACCTGTGCATGATTTTGTAGAATCGCACAGAGAACTGCCGTAATTACTTATCCGTGCAATCCATCGCAGGATAAAATTATGACGATTTTTAAAAGACAGTGAATGTCCCTTGGCTTATAAAAAGCCACACGCAGATCTACTCAGGTTTCTGTGAAGAATGTAGGTGAGATTTCTGTGCAAATGCGTGTTGGCTTTCCTAAACTATTTAAAGCGTTCTAAGATACGTTATTTGAAATCTGATTAACCTTAACGCTCATTAATTCAATCATGCTTGAGAAATGTTTAGAAGAGTTGATTTTCCTTGCATGCAGTCTTTCACTGAGTTTAGGGTTAACTTGATCTTGTTTGCATTTTGTATTGCCTTGCCTGGGAAAAAACCGAGTGTGTTGTCTTTTTTCTAATAACGATGATTAGCTCATTGAAAGTTCTGTCTAGTTTGCAGGCGCCCCTTTACCAGGTCTTATCTGCATAAATCCATTGTAGTCTCTAAGGCTGCTTGGTTAGTTGGGATAACACAAGCCAGGAGACCAATTCTAATTCTGGGAAGGCTTCAAGCTCCACTCTGCCCTGCCCTCTCCCCATGCCATTACCGCCTGTCTGGACAGGTAGTGGCTCTCAAAGGAGTGAGGCAGAAATAAGAACATAACAATATAAGAAAAGCCATGTTGGATCAGGCCAACAGCCCATTGAGTTCAACACTCCGGGTCACACAGTGGTCAAAAAACCAGGCAGCAACAGGAGGTCCATCAGTGGGGCCAGGACACTAGAAGCCCTCCCACTGTGCCCCACAAGCACCAAGAATACAGAGCATCACTTGCCCCAGATCGAGAATTCCAACAATAAACTGTGGCTAATAGCCACTGATGGACCTCTGCTCCATATGTTTATCCAATCCTCTCTTGAAGCCGTCTATGCTTGTAGCCGCCGCCACCTCCTGTGGCAGTGAATTCCACATTAATCACTCCTTGGGTGAAGAAGTACTTCCTTTTATCCGTTCTAACCCGACTGCTCAGCAATTTCATTGAATGTCCACGAGTTCTCTTATTGTGAGAAAGGGAAAAAAGGAGTTCTGTCTGCCTTGCAACAGAAGATCCTTGCATGGCAACTTCTGAGCTCCAGCCTTCCACCTTGGCTTGAAAACATGTTCAACTGGAATGACGGTAACAAGAAAAAAACAAAGTTCTCACCTCTCCTGCCCTTCAAAGTTTTACCGGCTGAAAACATGGACACTGTTTCCGTGCCCCATGTCTCATCTGGGAGAATAAGGTGTGATTCCCCACTCCTCCACTTGCAGCAACTGGAATGACCTTGGGTCAGTCATAGCTCTTGTAGGAGTTGTCCTTGAAAAGGCAGCTTTTGGGAGAGCTCTCTCAGCCCCACCTACCTCACAAAGGTGTCTGTTGTGGGGGAGGAAGGTAAAGGAAATTGTGAGCCGCTCGGAGACTCAGAGTAGAGGGCAGGATACCAATCCAATTTCTTCTTCTTCTGCTCCTCCTCCTCCTGGTTGTCCCACCCTCCTACCAGTTTGGTGTAGTGGTTAACAGTGGCAGACTCTAATCTGGAGAACCGGGTTTAATTCTCCACTCCTCCACATGCAGTCAACTGGGTGACCTAGGGCCAGTCACAGCTCTCTCAGAGCAGTTGTCTCAAGAGCAGTTTTCTCTGAGCTCTCTCAGCCCCACCTATCTCACAGGATGTCTGTTCTGGGGAGGGGAAGGGAAAGGAGATTGTGAGCTGCTCTGAGACTCCAAGTGAAGGACAAGGTATAAAGCCAATCTCCTCCTCCTCCTCTTTGGTACCACTACTGTGTTAATTCTGCAATAACATATCTGCTGCTGAGATAAAGAAATAATGGGAAAATATGATTGTCTTACAACCATCAGTATTTCACAGGCATGTAAGATATCCAGCTCCACTGTGAACTTGACTCCTCAATTGCTCCTGGGTTCTATCCCCTGAATTGTCCATGAAAAGTGCTTGTTTTCCTGCTTTCCCCAAACAGCCCCCTGCAGTCCCTGCAAAGCTGGGAGAGGGAGGGTCGGCTAAAATTGCCCCCCTCTCCCATTGACACAGGAAGCGTGGCAAAGCAAGTTTCCCGTTCGAGCAAGAAGGAGAGACGATTTCACCCAATTCGCCTCGCTGCAGACTCTGTTCATATGCCTGAGAGCGCAAAACGCTTTCCGCACCTCCAGCGCTTCAGTGGCAATGTGAGAATTTGCCCTCTTTTACGCCTTGCGTGACCAGCGACCATCTCTCCCGTTTGCCAACAACTCTGAGAAGCCCAGCTCTAAAGCTGCTGTAGCGGAAGCCTGGCCTCGGGCGTCCATTAGCACATTGAGACAGCCCTTCTCCTTGCTGGTCTTTTCAATCTCTCTCTCACACACACACACACTCACGGAGATGCCATCTTGCTCAGCCATTAACAGCTTCAACAAATCATTCACCTGGCAATAAACGAATGAGGCCACGGCATCCACTTGTGTCCGTACTTCAACCTGCCAGCACGGAAAGCCAGAGCAATTTGAAAAGGACAATGAAGTGCCTGTCCCAGGCCTCATTCTGGGCAGGGGCTCACAGGAGTGCAGCTCCAGAACCTCCAGTTGTATTTATTCTTCATCTGAGGAAGTGTGCTTAGAGCACACGGAAGCTTACATTCTGAATAAGTTTGTTGACCTTAAAGGTGCCACTTGACTCCTGCTTTGTTCTGCTGCTTCAGACCAACACGGCTGCCCACCTGGATCTATTTAGCGTAGAAAGTCAGCTTGGGGACAGGGCAAAACCAGGATTAAAGGTCTAGCGCGAAATTGGTCTTTAACTGCAGATGGGTGAGTTGGCCATATAGTTTACTGGGAAACTTCCCAGTGGGGTGCTGGCAGTGGAGAGAGGAGCAGACCAAGCACTGCAAAACTGCACAGGGTTTCTTCTGACGGAACTGAGTACCCAGATCTGTCTGTCTATGTCTGAGGAAGTGTGCATGCACACAAAAGCTCACACTTTGAATAAAACTGTGTTCATCTTAAAGGTGTCACTGGACTCCCACTTCGTTCTATTGCAGGGGTGATCAAATTTGCTTAATGTAAAACCCACGCAATAAATGTCAGATGTTTGAGAGCTATAAAACGGGAACATCAGATGTTGGAGGGAGGAAGGAGGAGGAGAAGACGATGATGACATTGAATTTATATACCGCCCTATACTCTGAATTTCAAAGCAGTCACAATCTCCTTTACCTTCCCCCCACACACACACACACAACAAATACCCCATGAGGTGGGTGGGGCTGAGAGACTTCTCACATAAACTGCCCTTTCAAGGACAACTCCTACGAGAGCTATGGCTGACCTAAGGCCATTCCAGCAGCTGCAAGTGGAGGAGTGGGGAGTCAAACCCGGTTCTTCCAGATAAGAGTCTGCACACTTAACCACTACACCAAACTGGCAAGGAAGGAAGGAAGGAAGGAAGGAAGGAAGGAAGGAAGGAAGGAAGGAAGGAAGGAAGGAAGGAAGGAAGGAAGGAAGGAAGGAAGGAAGGAAGGAAGATAGATGGGAGAGGGATGGGAGAGGTAGAAGGAAAGCAACTTTAAATGCATTTTCCAAGCCGCTGGCTTGCTTGTTCGAAACTCTGTGCTGCTAAAGCTGGCACAGCCATTTTCTAGGGAGAAAACAATTTACTGGGGGTGGGAACCCCTCAGTATTTCCAGAAACTCAGCACTGCAAGATTCTCTTGTCAAATGCCCAATTAAGGTTCCATGCAATGGCAGATTTTACCCATGGTGTACGCAGTCTCATGCGCACACGCAAAACAAGCAGCAAACTTCTCCTCTTAATAGTAATAATAATCCAAGGACGAACCACTGCCTTAATCACTGCCTTTACTGACGGAGCTGCCGCTGCTGATTATGCGGTGCTTTTAATGGCCCATAATAGGCTCCGAGCCCTCTGCTTGATTGCATCCCAGTTTAGCTGATAAGGATGCTATTTATCGGCCTGAGTTGCTCGAAGTCTGAGACTTTGCCATGTTCAAAGGCCATGACATCCGAGCAGCTCCAACAGCTGTGCTCTGTGGTTTGCTTCGCAGCGTGCATTCTGGATCCGGAGACTGGTTTGATTTTGGTTTTTTCATCTCACTCCAGCACCAGATTTGTTTGTTTTTTTAAATGGGAGGTAAGAGTCCCGTGGCGCAGTGGTAAAGCTGCAGTACTGCAGTCCTAAGCTCTGCTCATGACCTGAGTTCGATCCTGGTGGAAGATGGGTTCAGGTAGCTGGGTCGAGGTTGAGTCAGCCTTCCATCCTTCCGAGGTCAGTAAAATGAGGACCAAGCTTGCTGGGGGGGGAAGTGTAGATGACTGGGGAAGGCAACGGCAAATCACCCTGTAAAACGTCTCCTGTGAAAATGTTGTGAAAGCAACGTCACCCCAGGCGGAAATGACGGGTGCTTACACCTTTACCTTTTAAGAGTCTCAAAGGCAAGATGCTCTTCTTATCCCTCTTTGCTCAAACGCCCTTCCCTTTCAAGCCCAGTCTTTGTTGCCGCACAGGGGAAGCAGAGGAGGCAAGCCTGTGCCGATCCGTCCTCATTACTGTCGCAGCCAGGGGTGAAATTGTAGCAGGAGCTCCTTTGCATATTAGGCCACGCACCCCTGATGTAGCCAATCCTCCAAGACCTTACAAAAAAGAGCCTTGCAAACTCTTGGAGGATTGGCTACATCAGGGGTGCGTGGCCTAATATGCAAAGGAGCTCCTGCTAGAATTCCACCTTGGTCGCAGTTGATTTGTCCAGGAGGAAGAAACAGACAAGGCGCGTGATCTTAATCTCAGTCCATCTGTAAGAGGAAAAGTGCGGGCTTGCACAATTCGCCTCTGGGCCAGGCACGGCAGGGAAGGGAAGAAGAAGAAGATGATATTGGATTGATATCCCGCCCTCCACGCTGAATCTCAGAGCAGCTCACAATCTCCTTTCCCTTCCTCCCCCACAACAGACACCCTGTGAGGTGGGTGGGGCTGGAGAGGGCTCTCGCAGCAGCTGCCCTTTCAAGGACAGAGTCTCAGAGTGGCTCACAATCTCCTTTCCCTTCCTCCCCCACAACAGACACCCTGTGAGGTGGGTGGGGCTGGAGAGGGCTCTCGCAGCAGCTGCCCTTTCAAGGACAGAGTCTCAGAGTGGCTCACAATCTCCTTTACCTTCCTCCCCCACAACAGACACCCTGTGAGGTGGGTGGGGCTGAGAGGGCTCCCACAGCAGCTGCCCTTTCAAGGACAGAATCTCAGAGCAGCTCACAATCTCCTTTACCTTCCTCCCCCACAACAGACACCCTGTGAGGTGGGTGGGGCTGGAGAGGGCTCCCACAGCAGCTGCCCTTTCAAGGACAGAATCTCAGAGCGGCTCACAATCTCCTTTACCTTCCTCCCCCACAACAGACATCCTGTGAGGTGGGTGGGGCTGAGAGGGCTCTCACAGCAGCTGCCCTTTCAAGGACAGAATCTCAGAACAGCCTACAATCTCCTTTACCTTCCTCCCCCACAAGACACCCTGTGAGGTAGGTGGGGCTGAGAGAGCTCTTACAGCAGCTTCCCTTTCAAGGACAACCTCTTCGAGAGCTATGGCTGACCCAAGGCCATTCCAGCAGGTGCAAGTGGAGGAGTGGGGAATCAAACCCGGCTCTCCCAGATAAGAGTCCGCACACTTAACCACTTCACCCAACTGGCTCTCCACCAAACTGGGAGAGGGAGCTTAACTCTTCAACCTCCACTCGGTTTTGCTTATTATTCTTATTATATGGCAGTGTGTAGCACATCCTTGGAGGTCACCCATCCAAATACTAGCCGAAGCCAACCTGACTTAGCTTCCAACATCTGATGAGATTGAGCTAGCCTGGCTTATCCAGGCCAGGTGCAAACAGTGGCATTGAGAGATACAAACTCAGACTAGCACTAAAAGGATTTAATTTTTTTTTGGGGGGGAGGGGTATTTTATATGTGCATGTGCATGTGCGAGTGTGTGTGTGTGTGTGTGTGTGTGCACCTGGAAGTCATGTTGACTTCTGGTGACTGACCCCTACTGGGGACCTGGAGAATATTCAGGAAGATGGCTGAATAAAGCCTACCCCTGCCCTCCCAACTCAGCCGTGGCCAAACTTGGTTAATGTAAGAGCCACATAGAATAAACATCAGATGTTTGAGAGCTGCAAGAATGAACATCAGATGTTCAACAGCTGTAAGGAAGGAAGGAAACCTCCTTTCTTTTTTGGCCACTGCATGACAGAGTGTTGGACTGGATGGGCCATTGGCCTGATCCAACATGGCTTCTCTTATGTTCTTAAGGAAAGCAAACAGGTTGGGGAAGAGGAAGGGAGAGCTGGAAAGAAAGCAACTTCAACCTTACATGCATTCTCCAAGCTGCCAGCTGGCTTGGCTTGGCAAAGTGATTTAAAGAGAGAAATGCCTTCTCCAAGCTGGCCCACAGGGCAGTGGGGGCTTCAAGAGCCACACTCTGTGTGAAAGAGCCACAGTTTGGCCACCCAACTGCTGGTATTCCAAGGATGTACTTGAGAGTCACAAGACATGAACATCAGATGTTTGAGGGAAGGAAGGAAGGAAGGAAGGAAGGAAGGAAGGAAGGAAGGAAGGAAGGAAGGAAGGAAGGAAGGAAGGAAGGAAGGAAGGAAGGAAGGAAGGAAGGAAGGAAGGAAGGAAGGAAGGAAGGAAGGAAGGAAGGAAGGAAAACAGATGGGAAGTGAGGGAGAGGTGGAAAGAAAGCAACTTTAACTTTAAATGCATTATCCAAGGTACAAGCTGGCTTGGCTTGGGGAAGCAATTTAAAGAGACAAACACTTTCTCCAAGCTGGTGCACAGGGCAGCAGGGGCTTTGAGAGCTGCACAGTATGTGTGAAAGAGTCGCGTGTGGCTCCTGAGCTGCGACTTGGCCACCCCTGCACTGGACAAAGTTATTTCTATTGCTTCAGACCAACACAGCTACCCACCTGGATCTACCCAGAGGCAGAGGCAAGCAGTGCTACACCTCCCCCTTTTGGGGCCAGAGGGAGAGGACAGGCAAGGGAACAGTGACACCAAGGAGGAAAAGGAGCAGATCCAGTCGACTCCAGCTGTTGGCCTTCATTAGGCCATAACAGGTACCCAATAAAGTTGACCCGAGATGCCAATCCTGTCCCTCCCAAGTACCTGAAGACTTACAGCAGGCAACCATCAAAAACACACACAAACACAAAGGACATTTACATCTGGAACGCATCCAGAGGAGGGTGACGAAGATGGTGAGGGGTCTAGAGACCAAGTCCTGTGAGGAAAGGCTGGAGGAGCTGGGCATGTTTAGCCTGGAGAAGCGACAACGGAGAGGTGACGTGATCCCCATCTTCGAGTACTTGAAGGGCTGTCCTATAGA